>NC_054483.1:96109530-96407030 GCF_017639515.1 Carcharodon carcharias
GTGTATACATCTGGGTGAACTGTGTGTGTATGTCTGGCTGAAGTATGTGTGTATGTTTGGCTGAACTGTGTGTATGTATCTCTGCGTGAACTGTGTGTGCGTATATGTGTCTGTCTGAGTGAACTGTGTGTGTGTATGTCTGTGTGAACTGTGTGTGTGTGCGTGTGTATGTCAGGGTGAACCATGTGTGTGTGTATGTCGTGGTGAAACGTATGTGTGTGAGTATGTCTGGGTGACCTGTGTGTGTGTGTATGTCTAGATGAACTGCGTGTGTGTGTATGTCTGGGTGAAAGGCGTGGTTATGTCTGGGTGAAATGTGTGTGTTTATGTTGAGGTGAACTGTGTGTGTATGTCTGGGTGAACTGTGTGTGTGTATGTCTGGGTGAAATGAACGTGTGTGTGTATGTCTGGGTGAACAGTGTGTGGGTCTGTAGGTTTCGGTGAGCTGTGTGTGTGAGTATGTCTGCGTGATCTGCGTGTGTGTGCATGCCTGGGTGAACTGTGTGTGTGTGTATGCCTGGGTGAACTGCGTGTGTGTGTATGTCTGGGTGAACTGTGTGTGTGTATGTCTGGGTGAACTGTGTGTGTATGTCAGGGTGAACTGTGTGTGTTTATGTCTGGGTGATATGTGTTTGTTTATGTCTGGGTGATCTGTGTGTGTTTATGTCTGTGTGAGCTGTGTGTATTTATGTCTGGGTGAAGTGTGTGTGTATGTCTGGGTGAAATGTGTGCGTATGTCTGGGTGAACTGTGTGTGTGTATGTCTGGGTGAAATATATGTGTGTGTGTATGTCTGGGTGATCTGTGTGTGTGTGTGTATGTCTGGGTGAACAGTGTGTGTGTAGGTCTGTGTGAAATGTGTGTGCATGTGTGTATGTCCGGGTGAACTGTGTGTATGTGTCTATTTCTGGGTGAACAGTGTGTGTGTGTGTGTATGTCTGGGTGAACTGTGTGTGTGTGTATGTCTGGGTGAACTGTGTGTGTGTCTATGTCTGGGTGAACAGTGTGTGTGTGAGTACGTTGGGTGAACTGTGTGTGTGTGTGAGTATGTCTGTGTGATCTGCATGTGTGTGTATGTCTGGGTGAACTGCGTGTGTGTGTATGTCTGGTTGAACTGCGTGTGTGTACGTCTGGGTGAACATTGTGTGTGCGTAGGTCTGGGTAAACAGTGTGTGTGTGTGTATGTCTGGGTGAAATGTTTGTGTGTGTGTATGTCTGGGTGATCTGCATGGTTATGTAAGCCAGTGTGAACTGTGTGTGTTTATGTCTGGGTGAACTGTTTGTGTTTATGTCTGGGCGAACACTTTGTGTGTGTCTGGGTGAACTGTGTGTGTGTGTGTCTGGGTGAAATTTATGTGTGTGTGTATGTCTGGGTGTACTGCATGTGTGTGTGTATGTCTGGATGAAATGTGTGTGTGTGTCTATGTCTGGGTGAACAGTGTGTGTGTGTGTATGTCTGGGTGACCTGTGTGTTTATCTGTATGTCTGGGTGATTTGCGTGTGTGTGTAAGCCAGGGTGAACTGCATGTGTGTGTATGTCTGGGAGAACTGTGTGTGTGTGTATGTCTGGGTGAACTGTGTGTGTATGTCTGGATAATCTTTGTGTGTTTATGTCTGGCTGAGCTGAGTGTGTTTATGTCTGGGTGAACTGTGTGTGTGTCTGGGTGAACTGTGTGTGTGTGTGTATGTCTAATAGAACAGTGTGTGGGTCTGTAGGTTTCGGTGAACTGTGTGTGTGAGTATGTCTGCGTGATCTGCATGTGTGTGCATGCCTGGGTGAAATGTGTGTGTGTGTAAGCCTGGGTGAACTGCGTGTGTGTGCATGTCTGGGTGAACTGTGTGTGTGTGTATGTCTGGGTGAACTGTGTGTGTATGTCCGGGTGAACTGTGTGTGTTTATGTCTGGGTGAGCTGTGTGTGTTTATGTATGTGTGAGCTGTGTGTGTTTATGTCTGGGTGAACTGTGTGTGTATGTCTGGGTGAATTGTGTGTGTTTATGTTGGGGTGAACTGTGTGTGAATGTCTGGGTGAACTGTGTGTGTGTATGTCTGGGTGAACAGTGTGTGGGTCCTAGGTTATGGTGAACTGTGTGTGAGTATGTCTGCGTGATCTGCGTGTGTGTGCATGCCTGGGTGAACTGTGTGTGTGTGTATGCCTGGGTGAACTGCGTGTGTGTGTATGTCTGGGTGAACTGTGTGTGTGTTTATGTCTGGGTGATCTGTGTGTGTTTATGTCTGTGTGAACTGTGTGTGTTTATGTCTGGGTGAACTGTGTGTGTATGTCTGGGTGAAATGTGTGTGTTTATTTCGGGGTGAACTGTTGTGTATGTCTGGGTGAACTGTGTGTGTGTATGTCTGGGTGAAATGTATGTGTGTGTGTATGTCTGGGTGATCTGTGTGTGTGTGTGTGTGTGTGTGTGTGTATGTCTGGGTGAACAGTGTGTGTGTAGGTCTGTGTGAACTGTGTGGTCGCGTGTGTATGTCCGGAGGAACTGTTTGTGTGTGTCTATGTCTGGGTGAAAAGTGTGTGTGTGTGTATGTCTGGGTGAAATGTTTGTGTGTGTGTATGTCTGGGTGAACTGTGTGTGTGCCTATGTCTGGGTGAACTGTGTGTTGGTCTGTTGGTCTCGTGAACTGTGTGTGTGTGAGTATGTCTGCATGATCAGTGTGTGTGTGCATGCCTGGGAGAACTGCGTGTGTGTGTATGCCTGGGTGATCTGCGTGTGTGTGTATTTCTGGGTGAACATTGTGTGTGTGTATGTCTGGGTAAACAGTGTGTGTGTATGTCTGGTTGAAATTTATGTGTGTGTGTATGTCTGGGTGAACTGTGTGTTTATCTGTATGTCTGGGTGATTTGCGTGTGTGTGTAAGTCAGGGTGAACTGCATGTGTGTGTATGTCTGGGAGATCTGTGTGTGTGTGTATGTCTGGGTGAACTGTGTGTGTATGTCCGGGTGAACTGTTTGTGTGTATTTATGTGTGCTTTGCTTGTGTGTGTATATCTGTGTGAACTGTGTGTGTTTATGTCTGGGTGAACTGTTTGTGTTTATGTCTGGGCGAACACTTTGTGTGTGTCTGGGTGAACTGTGTGTGTGTGTGTCTGGGTGAAATTTATGTGTGTGTGTGTATGTCTGGGTGAACTGCATGTGTGTGTGTATGTCTGGATGAAATGTGTGTGTGTGTCTATGACTGGGGGAACAGTGTGTGTGTGTGTATGTCTGGGTGACCTGTGAGTTTATCTGTATGTCTTGGTGATTTGCGTGTGTGTGTAAGCCAGGGTGAACTGCATGTGTGTGTATGTCTGGGAGAACTGTGTGTGTGTGTATGTCTGGGTGAACTGTGTGTGTATGTCTGGAAAATCTTTGTGTGTTTATGTCTGGCTGAGCTGAGTGTGTTTATGTCTGGGTGAACTGTGTGTGTGTGTCTGGGTGAACTGTGTGTGTGTGTATGTCTAGGAGAACAGTGTGTGGGTCTGTATGTTTCGGTGAACAGTGTGTGTGAGTATGTCTGCATGATCTGCATGTGTGTGCATGCCTGGGTGAAATGTGTGTGTGTGTAAGCCTGGGTGAACTGCGTGTGTGTGCATGTCTGGGTGAACTGTGTGTGTGTGTATGTCTGGGTGAACTGTGTGTGTATGTCCGGGTGAACTGTGTGTGTTTATGTCTGGGTGAGCTGTGTGTGTTTATGTATGTGTGAGCTGTGTGTGTTTATGTCTGGGTGAACTGTGTGTGTATGTCTGGGTGAATTGTGTGTGTTTATGTTGGGGTGAACTGTGTGTGAATGTCTGGGTGAACTGTGTGTATGTCTGGGTGAACAGTGTGTGGGTCTGTAGGTTTCGTTGAACTGTGTGTGTGAGTATGTCTGCGTGATCTGCGTGTGTGTGCATGCCTGGGTGAACTGTGTGTGTGTGTATGCCTGGGTGAACTGCATGTGTGTGTATGTCTGGGTGAACTGTGTGTGTGTTTATGTCTGGGTGATCTGTGTGTGTTTATGTCTGTGTGAACTGTGTGTATTAATGTCTGGGTGAACTGTGTCTGTATGTCTGGGTGAAATGTGTGTGTTTATTTCGGGGTGAAATGTTGTGTATGTCTGGGTGAACTGTGTGTGTGTATGTCTGGGTGAAATGTATGTGTGTGTGTATGTCTGGGTGATCTGTGTGTGTGTGTGTGTATGTCTGGGTGAACAGTGTGTGTGTATGTCTGTGTGAACTGTGTGGTCGCGTGTGTATGTCCGGAGGAACTGTGTGTGTGTGTCTATGTCTGGGTGAACAGTGTGTGTGTGTGTATGTCTGGGTGAAATGTTTGTGTGTGTGGATGTCTGGGTGAACTGTGTGTGTGCCTATGTCTGGGTGAACTGTGTGTTGGTCTGTTGGTTTCGTGAACTGTGTGTGTGAGTATGTCTGCAAGATCAGCGTGTGTGTGCATGCCTGGGTGAACTGCGTGTGTGTGTATGCCTGTGTGATCTGCGTGTGTGTGTATGTCTGGGTGAACATTGTGTGTGTGTATGTCTGGGTAAACAGTGTGTGTGTATGTCTGGTTGAAATTTATGTGTGTGTGTATGTGTGGGTGAACTGTGTGTTTATCTGTATGTCTGGGTGATTTGCGTGTGTGTGTAAGCCAGGGTGAACTGCATGTGTGTGTATGTCTGGGAGATCTGTGTGTGTGTGTATGTCTGGGTGAACTGTGTGTGTATGTCTGGATGATCTTTGTGTGTTTATGTCTGGCTGAGCTGTGTGTGTTTATGTCTGGGTGAACTGTGTGTGTGTGTCTGGGTGAACTGTGTGTGTGTGAATGTCTGGGTGAAATATATGTGTGCGTGTATGTCTGGGTGTACTGTATGTGTGTGTGTATGTCTGGCTTAAATTTGTGTGTGTGTCTATGTCTGGGTGAACAGTGTGTGTGTGTGTATGTCTGGGTGGACTGTTTGTGTATGAGTATGTCTGGGTGATCTGCATGTGTATGTAAGGCAGTGTGAACTGTGTGTGTGTGTATGTCTGGGTGAACTGTTTGTGTGTATTTATGTGTGCTTTGCTTGTGTGTGTATATCTGTGTGCACTGTGTGTGTTTATGTCTGGGTGAACTGTTTGTGTTTATGTCTGGGTGAACACTTTGTGTGTGTCTGGGTGAACTGTGTGTGAGTGTGTCTGGGTGAAATTTATGTGTGTGTGTATGTCTGGGTGTACTGCATGTGTGTGTGTAAATCTGGATGAAATGTGTGTGTGTGTCTATGTCTGGGTGAACAGTGTGTGTGTGTGTATGTCTGGGTGACCTGTGTGTTTATCTGTATGTCTGGGTGCTTTGCGTGTGTGTATAAGCCAGGGTGAACTGCATGTGTGTGTATGTCTGGGAGAACTGTGTGTGTGTGTATGTCTGGGTGAACTGTGTGTGTGTGTATGTCTGGGAGAACAGTGTGTGGGTCTGTAGGTTTCGGTGAACTGTGTGTGTGAGTATGTCTGCATGATCTGCATGTGTTTGTATGTCTGGGTGAAATGCATGTGCGTGTGTATGTCTGAGTGAACTGAGTGTGTGTGTGTGTGTATGTCTGGGTGACCTGTGTGTGTATGTCTGGGAGAAATGTGTGTGTTTATGTCTTGGTAAACTGTGTGTTTATTTCTGAGTGAACTGTGTGTTTGTGTAAGTCTGGGTGAACTGTGTGTGTGTTTCTATGTCTGGGTGAACAGTGTGTGTGTATGTATGTCTCTGTGAACAGTGTGTGTGTATGGCTGTGTGAACTGTATGTGCGTGTGTGTGCATGACAGGGTGAACTGCACGTGTGTGAATATGTCTGGGTGAACTTCACATGTGTGTATATGTCTGGGTGAACTGTTTGTGTGTGTGTATGTCTGGGTGATCTGTAAGTGTGTGTACGTCTGGGTGAACTGTGTGAGTGTGTCTGGGTGAAATGTGTGTGTTTATGTCTGGGTGAACAGTGTGTGTATGTCTGGGTGAACTGTGTGTGTTTGTATGTCTGGTTGAAATGTATTTGTGTGTGTAGGTCTGGGTAAACTGTATGTGTGTGTACATCTGGGTGAACTGTGTGTGTGTGTACGTCTGGCTGAACTGTGTGTGTGTATGTCTGGGTGACCTGTGTGTGTATACGTCTGGGTGAACTGTGTGTGTATGTCTGGCTGAACTATGGGTGTATGTCTGGGTGAACTGTGTGTGTGTATGTCTGGGTGAACTGTATGTGTGTGTGTGTGTACGTCTGGGTGAACTGTGTGTGTGTATGTCTGTGTGAACTGTGTGTGCCTGTGTGTGTATGTCAGGGTGAACTGTGTGTGTGCGTATGTCATGGTGAAATGTATGTGTGTGAGCATGTCTGGGTGATCTGTGTGTGTGTGTATGTCTAGATGAACTGCGTGTGTGTGTATGTCCTGGTGAACGGCATGTGTATGTCTGGGTGAACTGCGTGTGTGTGTGTGTGTGTGTGTGTGTGTGTGTGTGTGTCTGGCTGAACTTTGTGTGTTTATTTATGGGTACTCTGCGTGTGTGTGTATGTCTGGGAGAACTGCATGTGTGTGTTTGTCTGGGTGAACTGCATGTGCGTTTACGTCTGGGTGAACACTGTGTGTGTGTAAGTAAGGGTGAACAGTGTGTGTGTGTATGTCTGGGAGAAATGTATGTGTGTGTGTATGTCTGGGTGATCTGTGTGTGGGTGTGTGTATGTCTGGGTGAACAGTGTGTGTGTGTGTGTGTAGGTCTGTGTGAACTGTGTGTGCATGTGTGTATGTCCGGAGGAACTGTGTGTGTGTGTCTATGTCTGGGTGAACAGTGTGTGTGTGTGTATATGTCTGGTTGAACTGTTTGTGTGTGTGTATGTCTGGGTGAACTGTGTGTGTGTGTATGTCTGGGTGAATTGTGTGTGTGAATTTGTCTGGGTGAACAGTGTGTGTGTATGTACGTCTGGGTGAACTGTGTGTGTGTGAGTATGTCTGTGTGATCTGCATGTGTGTGTATGTCTGGGTGAACTGCGTGTGTGTGTATGTCTGGGTGAACTGCGTGTGTGTATGTCCTGGTGAAATGTATGTGTGTGTGTATGTCTGGGTGAACAGTGTGTGGGTCTGTATGTTTCGGTGAACTGTGTGTGTGAGTATGTCTGCGTGATCTGCGTGTGTGTGCATCCCTGGGTGAACTGTGTGTGTGTGTATGGCTGGGTGAACTACGTGTGTGTGTATGTCTGGGTGAACTGTGTGTGTGTGTATGTCTGGGTGAACTGTGTGTGTATGTCAGGGTGAACTGTGTGTGTTTATGTCTGGGTGATATGTGTGTGTTTATGTCTGGGTGATCTGTGTGTTTTTATGTCTGTGTGAGCTGTGTGTGCTTATGTCTGGGTGAAGTGTGTGTGTATGTCTGGGTGAAATGTGTGTGTTTATTTCGGGGTGAACTGTGTGTGTATGTCTGGGTGAACTGTGTGTGTGTATGTCTGGGTGAAATTGTATGTGTGTGTGTATGTCTGGGTGATCTGTGTGTGTGTGTGTGTATGTCTGGGTGAACAGTGTGTGTGTAGGTCTGTGTGAACTGTGTGTGCATGTGTGTATGTCCGGAAGAAATGTGTGTGTGTGTCTATGTCTGGGTGAACAGTGTGTGTGTGTATATGTCTGGGTGAAATGTTTGTGTGTTTGTATGTCTGGGTGAACTGTGTGTGTGCCTATGTCTGGGTGAACTGTCTGTTGGTCTGTTGGTCTCGTGAGCCGTGTGTGTGAGTATGTCTGCATGATCAGCGTGTGTGTGCATGCATGGGTGAAGTGCGTGTGTGTGTATGCCTGGGTGATCTGTGTGTGTGTGTATGTCTGGGGGAACATTGTGTGTGTGTATGTCTGGGTAAAGATTTTGTGTGTATGTCTGGTTGAAATTTATGTGTGTGTGTATGTGTGGGTGAACTGTGTGTTTATCTGTATGTCTGGGTGATTTGCGTGTGTGTGTAAGCCAGGGTGAACTGCATGTGTGTGTATGTCTGGGAGATCTGTGTGTGTGTGTATGTCTGGGTGAACTGTGTGTGTATGTCTGGATGATCTTTGTGTGTTTATGTCTGGCTGAGCTGTGTGTGTTTATGTCTGGGTGAACTGTGTGTGTGTGTCTGGGTGAACTGTGTGTGTGTGAATGTCTGGGTGAAATATATGTGTGCGTGTATGTCTGGGTGTACTGTATGTGTGTGTGTATGTCTGGCTTAAATTTGTGTGTGCGTCTATGTCTGGATGAACAGTGTGTGTGTGTGTATGTCTGGGTGGACTGTTTGTGTATGAGTAAGTCTGGGTGATCTGCATGTGTATGTAAGGCAGTGTGAAGTGCGTGTGTGTGTATGTCTGGGTGTACTGTTTGTGTGTATTTATGTGTGCTTTGCTTGTGTGTGTATATCTGTGTGAACTGTGTGTGTTTATGTCTGGGTGAACTGTTTGTGTTTATGTCTGGGTGAACACTTTGTGTGTGTCTGGGTGAACTGTGTGTGTGTGTGTCTGGGTGAAATTTATGTGTGCGTGTATGTCTGGGTGTCCTGCATGTGTGTGTGTATGTCTGGATGAAATGTGTGTGTGTGTCTATGTCTGGGTGAAAAGTGTGTGTGTGTGTGTATGTCTGGGTGACCTGTGTGTTTATCTGTATGTCTGGGTGATTTGCGTGTGTGTGTAAGCCAGGGTGAACTGCATGTGTGTGTATGTCTGGGAGAACTGTGTGTGTGTTTATGTCTGGGTGAACTGTGTGTGTATGTCTGGATGATCTTTGTGTGTTAATGTCTGGCTGAGCTGAGTGTGCTTATGTCTGGGTGAACTGTGTGTGTGTATCTGGGTGAACTGTGTGTGTGTGTATGTCTGGTAGAACAGTGTGTGGGTCTGTAGGTTTCGGTGAACTGCGTGTGTGAGTATGTCTGCGTGATCTGCATGTGTGCGCATGCCTGGGTGAAATGTGTGTGTGTGTAAGCCTGGGTGAACTGCGTGTGTGTGCATGTCTGGGTGAAATGTGTGTGTGTGTATGTCTGGGTGAACTGTGTGTGTATATCTGGGTGAACTGTGTGTGTTTATGTCTGGGTGAGCTGTGTGTGTTTATGTATGTGTGAGCTGTGTGTGTTTATGTCTGGGTGAACTGTGTGTGTATGTCAGGGTGAATTGTGTGTGTTTATGTTGAGGTGAACTGTGTGTGAATGTCTGGGTGAACTGTGTGTGTGTGTATGTCTGGGTGAACTGTGTGTGTATGTCAGGGTGAACTGTGTGTGTTTATGTCTGGGTGATATGTGTGTGTTTATGTCTGGGTGATCTGTGTGTTTTTATGTCTGTGTGAGCTGTGTGTGCTTATGTCTGGGTGAAGTGTGTGTGTATGTCTGGGTGAAATGTGTGTGTTTATTTCGGGGTGAACTGTGTGTGTATGTCTGGGTGAACTGTGTGTGTGTATGTCTGGGTGAAATTGTATGTGTGTGTGTATGTCTGGGTGATCTGTGTGTGTGTGTGTGTATGTCTGGGTGAACAGTGTGTGTGTAGGTCTGTGTGAACTGTGTGTGCATGTGTGTATGTCCGGAAGAAATGTGTGTGTGTGTCTATGTCTGGGTGAACAGTGTGTGTGTGTATATGTCTGGGTGAAATGTTTGTGTGTTTGTATGTCTGGGTGAACTGTGTGTGTGCCTATGTCTGGGTGAACTGTCTGTTGGTCTGTTGGTCTCGTGAGCCGTGTGTGTGAGTATGTCTGCATGATCAGCGTGTGTGTGCATGCATGGGTGAAGTGCGTGTGTGTGTATGCCTGGGTGATCTGTGTGTGTGTGTATGTCTGGGGGAACATTGTGTGTGTGTATGTCTGGGTAAACATTTTGTGTGTATGTCTGGTTGAAATTTATGTGTGTGTGTATGTGTGGGTGAACTGTGTGTTTATCTGTATGTCTGGGTGATTTGCGTGTGTGTGTAAGCCAGGGTGAACTGCATGTGTGTGTATGTCTGGGAGATCTGTGTGTGTGTGTATGTCTGGGTGAACTGTGTGTGTATGTCTGGATGATCTTTGTGTGTTTATGTCTGGCTGAGCTGTGTGTGTTTATGTCTGGGTGAACTGTGTGTGTGTGTCTGGGTGAACTGTGTGTGTGTGAATGTCTGGGTGAAATATATGTGTGCGTGTATGTCTGGGTGTACTGTATGTGTGTGTGTATGTCTGGCTTAAATTTGTGTGTGCGTCTATGTCTGGATGAACAGTGTGTGTGTGTGTATGTCTGGGTGGACTGTTTGTGTATGAGTAAGTCTGGGTGATCTGCATGTGTATGTAAGGCAGTGTGAAGTGCGTGTGTGTGTGTATGTCTGGGTGTACTGTTTGTGTGTATTTATGTGTGCTTTGCTTGTGTGTGTATATCTGTGTGAACTGTGTGTGTTTATGTCTGGGTGAACTGTTTGTGTTTATGTCTGGGTGAACACTTTGTGTGTGTCTGGGTGAACTGTGTGTGTGTGTGTCTGGGTGAAATTTATGTGTGCGTGTATGTCTGGGTGTCCTGCATGTGTGTGTGTATGTCTGGATGAAATGTGTGTGTGTGTCTATGTCTGGGTGAAAAGTGTGTGTGTGTGTATGTCTGGGTGACCTGTGTGTTTATCTGTATGTCTGGGTGATTTGCGTGTGTGTGTAAGCCAGGGTGAACTGCATGTGTGTGTATGTCTGGGAGAACTGTGTGTGTGTTTATGTCTGGGTGAACTGTGTGTGTATGTCTGGATGATCTTTGTGTGTTTATGTCTGGCTGAGCTGAGTGTGCTTATGTCTGGGTGAACTGTGTGTGTGTATCTGGGTGAACTGTGTGTGTGTGTATGTCTGGTAGAACAGTGTGTGGGTCTGTAGGTTTCGGTGAACTGCGTGTGTGAGTATGTCTGCGTGATCTGCATGTGTGCGCATGCCTGGGTGAAATGTGTGTGTGTGTAAGCCTGGGTGAACTGCGTGTGTGTGCATGTCTGGGTGAAATGTGTGTGTGTGTATGTCTGGGTGAACTGTGTGTGTGTATATCTGGGTGAACTGTGTGTGTTTATGTCTGGGTGAGCTGTGTGTGTTTATGTATGTGTGAGCTGTGTGTGTTTATGTCTGGGTGAACTGTGTGTGTATGTCAGGGTGAATTGTGTGTGTTTATGTTGAGGTGAACTGTGTGTGAATGTCTGGGTGAACTGTGTGTGTGTATGTCTGGGTGAAATGTATGTGTGTGTGTATGTCTGGGTGAACAGTGTGTGGGTCTGTATGATTCGGTGAACTGTGTGTGTGAGTATGTCTGCGTGATCTGCATGTGTGTGCATGCCTGGGTGAACTGTGTGTGTGTGTATGCCTGGGTGAACTGCGTGTGTGTGTATGTCTGGGTGAACTGTGTGTGTTTATGTCTGGGTGATATGTGTGTGTTTATGTCTGGGTGATCTGTGTGTGTTTATGTCTGTGTGAGCTGTGTGTATTTAGGTCTGCATGAAGTGTGTCTGTATGTCTGGGTGAAATGTGTGTGTTTATTTCGGGATGAACTGTGTGTGTATGTCTGGCTGAACTGTGTGGGTGTATGTCTGGGTGAAATGTATGTGTGTGTGTATGTCTGGGTGATCTGTGTGTGTGTGTGTATGTCTGGGTGAACAGTGTGTGTGTACGTCTGTGTGAACTGTGTGTGCGTGTGTCTATGTCCGGAGGAACTGTGTGTGTGTGTATGTGTCTGGGTGAACAGTGTGTGTGTGTGTATATGTCTGGGTGAACTGTTTGTGTGTGTGTATGTCTGGGTGAACTGTGTGTGTGTGCATGTCTGGGTGAATTGTGTGTGTGTCTATGTCTGGGTGAACAGCGTGTGTGTGTGTACGTCTGGGTGAACTGTGTGTGTGTGAGTATGTCTGTGTGATCTGCATGTGTGTGTATGTCTGGGTGAACTGCGTGTGTGTGTATGTCTGGGTGAACTGCGTGTGTATACGTGTGGGTGAACATTGTGCGTGCGTTGGTCTGGGTAAACAGTGTGTGTGTGTGTATGTCTTAGTGAAATGTTTGTGTGTGTGTATGTCTGGGTGAACTGTGTGTGTGCCTATGTCTGGGTGAACTGTGTGTTGGTCTGTTGGTCTCGTGAACCATGTGTGTGAGTCTGTCTGCATGATCAGCGTGTGTGTGCATGCCTGGGTGAAGTTCGTGTGTGTGTATGCCTGGGTGATCTGCGTGTGTGTGTATTTCTGGGTGAACATTGTGTGTGTGTATTCTGGGTAAACAGTGTGTGTTTATGTCTGGTTGAAATTTATGTGTGTGTGTATGTGTGGGTGAACTGCGTGTTTATCTGCATGTCTGGGTGATTTGCGTGTGTGTGTAAGCTAGGGTGAACTGCATGTGTGTGTATTTCTGGGAGATCTGTGTGTGTGTGTATGTCTGGGTGAACTGTGTGTGTATGTCTGGATGATCTTTGTGTGTTTATGTCTGGCTGAGCTGTGTGTGTTTATGTCTGGGTGAACTGTGTGTGTGTGTCTGGGTGAACTGTGTTTTTGTGTATGTCTGGCTTAAATTTGTGTGTGTGTCTATATCTAGGTGAACAGTGTGTGTGTGTGTATGTCTGGGTGGACTGTTTGTGTATGAGTATGTCTGGGTGATCTGCATGTGTATGTAAGGCAGTGTGAACTGCGTGTGTGTGTATGTCTGGGTGAACTGTTTGTGTGTATTTATGTGTGCTTTGCTTGTGTGTGTATATCTGTGTGAACTGTGTGTGTTTATGTCTGGGTGAACTGTTTGTGTTTATGTCTGGGTGAACACTTTGTGTGTGTCTGGGTGAACTGTGTGTGTGTGTGTCTGGGTGAAATTTATGTGTGTGTGTATGTCTGGGTGTCCTGCATGTGTGTGTGTATGTCTGGATGAAATGTGTGTGTGTGTCTATGTCTGGGTGAACAGTGTGTGTGTGTGTATGTCTGGGTGACCTGTGTGTTTACCTGTATGTCTGGGTGATTTGCGTGTGTGTGTAAGCCAGGGTGAACTGCATGTGTGTGTATGTCTGGGAGAACTGCGTGTGTTTATATGTCTGGGTGAACTGTGTGTGTATGTCTGGATGATCTTTGTGTGTTTATGTCTGGCTGAGCTGAGTGTGCTTATGTCTGGATGAACTGTGTGTGTGTGTCTGGGTGAACTGTGTGTGTGTGTATGTCTGGTAGAACAGTGTGTGGGTCTGTAGGTTTCGGTGAACAGTGTGTGTGAGTATGTCTGCGTGATGTGCATGTGTGTGCATGCCTGGGTGAAATGTGTGTGTGTGTAAGCCTGGGTGAACTGCGTGTGTGTGCATGTCTGGGTGAAATGTGTGTGTGTGTATGTCTGGGTGAACTGTGTGTGTATGTCTGGTGAACTGTGTGTGTTTATGTCTGGGTGAGCTGTGTGTGTGTATGTCAGGGTGAATTGTGTGTGTTTATGTTGGGGTGAACTGTGTGTGAATGTCTGGGTGAACTGTGTGTGTGTATGTCTGGGTGAAATGTATGTGTGTGTGTATGTCTGGGTGAACAGTGTGTGGGTCTGTATGTTTCGGTGAACTGTGTGTGTGAGTATGTCTGCGTGATCTGCGTGTGTGTGCATGCCTGGGTGAACTGTGTGTGTGTGTATGCCTGGGTGAACTGCGTGTGTGTGTATGTCTGGGTGAACTGTGTGTGTGTGTATGTCTGGGTTGACTGTGTGTGTATGTCTGGGTGAACTGCGTGTGTATACGTGTGGGTGAACATTGTGTGTGCGTAGGTCTGGGTAAACAGTGTGTGTGTGTGTATGTCTTAGTGAAATGTTTGTGTGTGTGTATGTCTGTGTGAACTGTGTGTGTGCCTATGTCTGGGTGAACTGTGTGTTGGTCTGTTGGTCTCGTGAACCATGTGTGTGAGTCTGTCTGCATGATCAGCGTGTGTGTGCATGCCTGGGTAAAGTGCGTGTGTTTGTATGCCTGGGTGATCTGCGTGTGTGTGTATGTCTGGGTGAACATTGTGTGTGTATATTCTGGGTAAACAGTGTGTGTTTTTGTCTGGTTGAAATTTATGTGTGTGTGTATGTGTGGGTGAACTGTGTGTTTATCTGCATGTCTGGGTGATTTGCGTGTGTGTGTAAGCTAGGGTGAACTGCATGTGTGTGTATTTCTGGGAGATCTGTGTGTGTGTGTATGTCTGGGTGAACTGTGTGTGTATGTCTGGATGATCTTTGTGTGTTTATGTCTGGCTGAGCTGTGTGTGTTTATGTCTGGGTGAACTGTGCATGTGTGTCTGGGTGAACTGTGTGTGTGTGTATGTCTGGGTGAAATATATGTGTGCGTGTATGTCTGGGTGTACTGTATGTGTGTGTGTATGTCTGGCTTAAATTTGTGTGTGCGTCTATGTCTGGGTGAACAGTGTGTGTGTGTGTATGTCTGGGTGGACTGTTTGTGTATGAGTATGTCTGGGTGATCTGCATGTGTATGTAAGGCAGTGTGAACTGCGTGTGTGTGTATTTCTGGGTGTACTGTTTGTGTGTATTTATGTGTGCTTTGCTTGTGTGTGTATATCTGTGTGAACAGTGTGTTTTTATGTCTGGGTGAACTGTTTGTGTTTATGTCTGGGTGAACACTTTGTGTGTGTCTGGGTGAACTGTGTGTGTGTGTGAAATTTATGTGTGTGTGTATATCTGGGTGTACTGCATGTGTGTGTGTATGTCTGGATGAAATGTGTGTGTGTGTCTATGTCTGGGTGAACAGTGTGTGTGGTGTGTGTGAGTATGTCTGCAAGATCAGCGTGTGTGTGCATGCCTGGGTGAACTGCGTGTGTGTGTATGCCTGTGTGATCTGCGTGTGTGTGTATGTCTGGGTGAACATTGTGTGTGTGTATGTCTGGGTAAACAGTGTGTGTGTATGTCTGGTTGAAATTTATGTGTGTGTGTATGTGTGGGTGAACTGTGTGTTTATCTGTATGTCTGGGTGATTTGCGTGTGTGTGTAAGCCAGGGTGAACTGCATGTGTGTGTATGTCTGGGAGATCTGTGTGTGTGTGTATGTCTGGGTGAACTGTGTGTGTATGTCTGGATGATCTTTGTGTGTTTATGTCTGGCTGAGCTGTGTGTGTTTATGTCTGGGTGAACTGTGTGTGTGTGTCTGGGTGAACTGTGTGTGTGTGAATGTCTGGGTGAAATATATGTGTGCGTGTATGTCTGGGTGTACTGTATGTGTGTGTGTATGTCTGGCTTAAATTTGTGTGTGTGTCTATGTCTGGGTGAACAGTGTGTGTGTGTGTATGTCTGGGTGGACTGTTTGTGTATGAGTATGTCTGGGTGATCTGCATGTGTATGTAAGGCAGTGTGAACTGTGTGTGTGTGTATGTCTGGGTGAACTGTTTGTGTGTATTTATGTGTGCTTTGCTTGTGTGTGTATATCTGTGTGCACTGTGTGTGTTTATGTCTGGGTGAACTGTTTGTGTTTATGTCTGGGTGAACACTTTGTGTGTGTCTGGGTGAACTGTGTGTGAGTGTGTCTGGGTGAAATTTATGTGTGTGTGTATGTCTGGGTGTACTGCATGTGTGTGTGTAAATCTGGATGAAATGTGTGTGTGTGTCTATGTCTGGGTGAACAGTGTGTGTGTGTGTATGTCTGGGTGACCTGTGTGTTTATCTGTATGTCTGGGTGCTTTGCGTGTGTGTATAAGCCAGGGTGAACTGCATGTGTGTGTATGTCTGGGAGAACTGTGTGTGTGTGTATGTCTGGGTGAACTGTGTGTGTGTGTATGTCTGGGAGAACAGTGTGTGGGTCTGTAGGTTTCGGTGAACTGTGTGTGTGAGTATGTCTGCATGATCTGCATGTGTTTGTATGTCTGGGTGAAATGCATGTGCGTGTGTATGTCTGAGTGAACTGAGTGTGTGTGTGTGTATGTCTGGGTGACCTGTGTGTGTATGTCTGGGAGAAATGTGTGTGTTTATGTCTTGGTAAACTGTGTGTTTATTTCTGAGTGAACTGTGTGTTTGTGTAAGTCTGGGTGAACTGTGTGTGTGTTTCTATGTCTGGGTGAACAGTGTGTGTGTATGTATGTCTCTGTGAACAGTGTGTGTGTATGGCTGTGTGAACTGTATGTGCGTGTGTGTGCATGACAGGGTGAACTGCACGTGTGTGAATATGTCTGGGTGAACTTCACATGTGTGTATATGTCTGGGTGAACTGTTTGTGTGTGTGTATGTCTGGGTGATCTGTAAGTGTGTGTACGTCTGGGTGAACTGTGTGAGTATGTGTGTGTGTAAGCCTGGGTGGACTGTGTGTGCATGTCTGGGTGAACTGTGTGTGTGTGTATGTCTGGGTGAACTGTGTGTGTATGTCTGGGTGAACTGTGTGTGTTTATGTCTGGGTGAGCTGTGTGTGTTTATGTATGTGTGAGCTGTGTGTGTTTATGTCTGAGTGAACTGTGTGTGTATGTCTGGGTGAATTGTGTTTGTTTATGTTGGGGTGAACTGTGTCTGAATGTCTGGGTGAACTGTGTGTGTGTATGTCTGGGTGAAATGTATGTTTGTGTGTATGTCTGGGTGAACAGTGTGTGCGTCTGTAGATTTCAGTGAACTGTGTGTGTGAGTATGTCTGCATGATCTGCGTGTGTGTGCATGCCTGGGTGAACTGTGTGTGTGTGTATGCCTGGGTGAACTGTGTGTGTGTGTATGTCTGGGTGAACTGTGTGTGTATGTCAGGGTGAACTGTGTCTGTTTATGTCTGGATGATATATGTGTGTTTATGTCTGGGTGATCTGTGTGTGTTTATGTCTGTGTGAGCTGTGTGTGTTTATGTCTGGGTGAACTGTGTGTGTATGTCTGGGTGAAATGTGTGTGTTTATTTCGGGGTGAAGAGTGTGTGTATGTCTGGGTGAACTGTGTATGTCTGGGTGACCTGTGTGTGTATACGTCTGGGTGAACTGTGTGTGTATGTCTGGCTGAACTATGGGTGTATGTCTGGGTGAACTGTGTGTGTGTATGTCTGGGTGAACTGTATGTGTGTGTGTGTGTACGTCTGGGTGAACTGTGTGTGTGTATGTCTGTGTGAACTGTGTGTGCCTGTGTGTGTATGTCAGGGTGAACTGTGTGTGTGCGTATGTCATGGTGAAATGTATGTGTGTGAGCATGTCTGGGTGATCTGTGTGTGTGTGTATGTCTAGATGAACTGCGTGTGTGTGTATGTCCTGGTGAACGGCATGTGTATGTCTGGGTGAACTGCGTGTGTGTGTGTGTGTGTGTGTGTGTGTGTGTGTGTGTGTCTGGCTGAACTTTGTGTGTTTATTTATGGGTACTCTGCGTGTGTGTGTATGTCTGGGAGAACTGCATGTGTGTGTTTGTCTGGGTGAACTGCATGTGCGTTTACGTCTGGGTGAACACTGTGTGTGTATATGTCTGGGTGAACTGTTTGTGTGTGTGTATGTCTGGGTGAACTGTGTGTGTGTGCATGTCTGGGTGAATTGTGTGTGTGTCTATGTCTGGGTGAACAGCGTGTGTGTGTGTACGTCTGGGTGAACTGTGTGTGTGTGAGTATGTCTGTGTGATCTGCATGTGTGTGTATGTCTGGGTCAACTGCGTGTGTGTGTATGTCTGTGTGAACTGCGTGTGTATACGTGTGGGTGAACATTGTGTGTGCGTAGGTCTGGATAAACAGTGTGTGTGTGTGTATGTCTTAGTGAAATGTTTGTGTGTGTGTATGTCTGGGTGAACTGTGTGTGTGCCTATGTCTGGGTGAACTGTGTGTTGGTCTGTTGGTCTCGTGAACCATGTGTGTGAGTCTGTCTGCATGATCAGCGTGTGTGTGCTTGCCTGGGTGAAGTGCGTGTGTGTGTATGCCTGGGTGATCTGCGTGTGTGTGTATGTCTGGGTGAACATTGTGTGTGTATATTCTGGGTAAACAGTGTGTGTTTATGTCTGGTTGAAATTTATGTGTGTGTGTATGTGTGGGTGAACTGTGTGTTTATCTGCATGTCTGGGTGGTGTGTGTGTGTGTAAGCCAGGGTGAACTGCATGTGTGTGTATTTCTGGGAGATCTGCGTGTGTGTGTATGTCTGGTGAACTGTGTGTGTATGTCTGGATGATCTTTGTGTGTTTATGTCTGGCTGAGCTGTGTGTGTTTATGTCTGGGTGAACTGTGTGTGTGTGTCTGGGTGAACTATGTGTGTGTGTATGTCTGGGTGAAATATATGTTTGCGTGTATGTCTGGGTGTACTGTATGTGTGTGTGTATGTCTGGCTTAAATTTGTGTGTGCGTCTATGTCTGGGTGAACAGTGTGTGTGTGTGTATGTCTGGGTGGACTGTTTGTGTATGAGTATGTCTGGGTGATCTGCATGTGTATGTAAGGCAGTGTGAAGTGCGTGTGTGTGTATTTCTGGGTGTAATGTTTGTGTGTATTTATGTGTGCTTTGCTTGTGTGTGTATATCTGTGTGCACTGTGTGTGTTTATGTTTGGGTGAACTGTTTGTGTTTATGTCTGGGTGAACACTTTGTGTGTGTCTGGGTGAACTGTGTGTGTGTGTGAAATTTATGTGTGTGTGTATATCTGGGTTTACTGCATGTGTGTGTGTATGTCTGGATGAAATGTGTGTGTGTGTCTATGTCTGGGTGAACAGTGTGTGTGTGTGTATGTCTGGGTGACCTGTGTGTTTATCTGTATGTCTGGGTGATTTGCGTGTGTGTATAAGCCAGGGTAAACTGCATGTGTGTGTATGTCTGGGAGAACTGTGTGTGTGTGTATGTCTGGGTGAACTGTGTGTGTATGTCTGGATGATCTTTGTGTGTTTATGTCTGGCTGAGCTGAGTGTGTTTATGTCTGGGTGAACTGTGTGTGTGTCTGGGTGAACTTTGTGTGTGTGTATGTCTGGGAGAACAGTGTGTGGGTCTGTAGGTTTCGGTGAACTGTGTGTGTGAGTATGTCTGCGTGATCTGCATGTGTGTGCATGCCTGGGCGAAATGTGTGTGTGTAAGCCTGGGTGAACTGCGTGTGTATGCATGTCTGGGTGAACTGTGTGTGTGTGTATGTCTGGGTGAACTGTGTGTGTATGTCTGGGTGAACTGTGTGTGTTTATGTCTGGGTGAGCTGTGTGTGTTTATGTATGTGTGAGCTGTGTGTGTTTATGTCTGAGTGAACTGTGTGTGTATGTCTGGGTGAATTGTGTTTGTTTATATTGGGGTGAACTGTGTGTGAATGTCTGGGTGAACTGTGTGTGTGTATGTCTGGGTGAAATGTATGTTTGTGTGTATGTCTGGGTGAACAGTGTGTGGGTCTGTAGGTTTCAGTGAACTGTGTGTGTGAGTATGTCTGCGTGATCTTCGTGTGTGCGTATGCCTGGGTGAACTGCGTGTGTGTGTATGTGAGGGTGAACTGCGTGTGTATGTCTGGGCGAACTGCGTGTGTGTGTGTGTCTGTCTGGGTGAACTGCGAGTGTGTGTTTGAATGTCTGGGTGGACTGTTTGTGTATGAGTATGTCTGGGTGATCTGCATGTGTATGTAAGGCAGTGTGAACTGCGTGTGTGTGTATGTCTGGGTGAACTGTTTGTGTGTATTTATGTGTTCTTTGCTTGTGTGTGTATATCTGTGTGAACTGTGTGTGTTTATGTCTGGGTGAACTGTTTGTGTTTATGTCTGGGTGAACACTTTGTGTGCGTCTGGGTGAACTGTGTGTGTGTGTGTCTGGGTGAAATTTATGTGTGTGTGTATGTCTCGGTGTCCTGCATGTGTGTGTGTATGTCTGGATGAAATGTGTGTGTGTGTCTATGTCTGGGTGAACAGTGTGTGTGTGTGTATGTCTGGGTGACCTGTGTGTTTATCTGTATGTCTGGGTGATTTGCGTGTGTGTGTAAGCCAGGGTGAACAGCATGTGTGTGTATGTCTGGGAGAACTGTGTGTGTGTGTATGTCTGGGTGAACTGTGTGTTTATGTCTGGGTGAACTGTGTGTGTTTATGTCTGGGTGAGCTGTGTGTGTTTATGTATGTGTGAGCTGTGTGTGTTTATGTCTTTGTGAACTGTGTGTGTATGTCTGGGTGAATTGTGTGTGTTCATGTTGGGGTGAACTGTGTGTGAATGTCTGGGTGAACTGTGTGTGTGTATGTCTGGGTGAAATGTATGTGTGTGTGTATGTCTGGGTGAACAGTGTGTGGGTCTGTAGGTTTTGGTGAACTGTGTGTGTGAGTATGTCTGCGTGATCTGCGTGTGTGTGCATGCCTGGGTGATCTGTGTGTGTGTGTCTATGTCTGGGTGAACAGTGTGTGTGTGTATGTCTGGGTGAAATGTTTGTGTGTGTGTATGTCTGGGTGAACTGTGTGTGTGCCTATGTCTGGGTGAAATGTGTGTTGGTCTGTTGGTCTCGTGAACTGTGCGTGTGAGTATGTCTGCATGATCAGCGTGTGTGTGCATGCCTGGGTAAACTGCGTGTGTGTATGCCTGGGTGATCTGCGTGTGTGTGTATGTCTGGGTGAACATTGTGTGTGTGTATGTCTGGGTAAACAGTGTGTGTGTATGTCTGGTTGAAATTTATGTGTGTGTGTATGTCTGGGTGAACTGTGTGTTTATCTGTATGTCTGGGTGATTTGCGTATGTGTGTAAGCCAGGGTGAACTGCATGTGTGTGTATGTCTGGGAGATCTGTGTGTGTGTGTATGTCTGGGTGAACTGTGTGTGTATGTCTGGATGATCTTTGTGTGTTTATGTCTGGCTGAGCTGTGTGTGTTTATGTCTGGGTGAACTGTGCGTGTGTGTCTGGGTGAACTGTGTGTGTGTGTATGTCTGGGTGAAATATATGTGTGCGTGTATGTCTGGGTGTACTGTATGTGTGTGTGTATGTCTGGCTTAAATTTGTGTGTGTGTCTATATCTAGGTGAACAGTGTGTGTGTGTGTATGTCTGGGTGGACTGTTTGTGTATGAGTATGTCTGGGTGATCTGCATGTGTATGTAAGGCAGTGTGAACTGCGTGTGTGTGTATGTCTGGGTGAACTGTTTGTGTGTATTTATGTGTTCTTTGCTTGTGTGTGTATATCTGTGTGAACTGTGTGTGTTTATGTCTGGGTGAACTGTTTGTGTTTATGTCTGGGTGAACACTTTGTGTGTGTCTGGGTGAACTGTGTGTGTGTGTGTCTGGGTGAAATTTATGTGTGTGTGTATGTCTGGGTGTCCTGCATGTGTGTGTGTATGTCTGGATGAAATGTGTGTATGTGTCTATGTCTGGGTGAACAGTGTGTGTGTGTGTATGTCTGGGTGACCTGTGTGTTTATCTGTATGTCTGGGTGATTTGCGTGTGTGTGTAAGCCTGGGTGAACAGCATGTGTGTGTATGTCTGGGAGAACTGTGTGTGTGTGTATGTCTGGGTGAACTGTGTGTGTATGTCTGGGTGAACTGTGTGTGTTTATGTCTGGGTGAGCTGTGTTTGTTTATGTATGTGTGAGCTGTGTGTGTTTATGTCTGGGTGAACTGTGTGTGTATGTCTGGGTGAATTGTGTTTGTTTATGTTGGGGTGAACTGTGTGTGAATGTCTGGGTGAACTGTGTGTGTGTATGTCTGGGTGAAATGTATGTGTGTGTGTATGTCTGGGTGAACAGTGTGTGGGTCTGTAGGTTTCAGTGAACTGTGTGTGTGAGTATGTCTGTGTGATCTGCGTGTGTGTGCATGCCTGGGTGAACTGTGTGTGTGCGTATGCCTGGGTGAACTGCGTGTGTGTGTATGTCTTGGTGAACTGTGTGTGTGTGTATGTCTGGGTGAACTGTGTGTGAATGTCAGGGTGAACTGTGTGTGTTTATGTCTGGATGATACGTGTGTGTTTATGTCTGGGTGATCTGTGTGTGTTTATGTCTGTGTGAGCTGTGTGTGTTTATGTCTGGGTGAACTTTGTGTGTATGTCTGGGTGAAATGTGTGTTTTTATTTCGGGGTGAAGAGTGTGTGTATGTCTGGGTGAACTGTGTGTGTGTGTATGTCAGGGTGTAATGTATGTGTGTGTGTATGTCTGGGTGATCTGTGTGTGTGTGTCTATGTCTGGGTGAACAGTGTGTGTGTGTGTATGTCTGGGTGAAATGTTTGTGTGTGTGTATGTCTGGGTGAACTGTGTGTGTGCCTATGTCTGTGTGAACTGTGTGTTGGTCTGTTGGTCTCGTGAACTGTGCGTGTGAGTATGTCTGCATGATCAGCGTGTGTGTGCATGCCTGGGTGAACTGCGTGTGTGTATGCCTGGGTGATCTGCGTGTGTGTGTATGTCTGGGTGAACATTGTGTGTGTGTATGTCTGGGTAAACAGTGTGTGTGTATGTCTGGTTGAAATTTATGTGTGTGTGTATGTCTGGGTGAACTGTGTGTTTATCTGTATGTCTGGGTGATTTGCGTGTGTGTGTAAGCCAGGGTGAACTGCATGTGTGTGTATGTCTGGGAGATCTGTGTGTGTGTGTATGTCTGGGTGAACTGTGTGTGTATGTCTGGATGATCTTTGTGTGTTTATGTCTGGCTAAGCTGTGTGTGTTTTTGTTTGGGTGAACTGTGCGTGTGTGTCTGGGTGAACTGTGTGTGTATGTATGTCTGGGTGAAATATATGTGTCTGTGTATGTCTGGGTGTACTGTATGTGTGTGTGTATGTCTGGCTTAAAGTTGTGTGTGTGTCTATATCTAGGTGAACAGTGTGTGTGTGTGTATGTCTGGGTGGACTGTTTGTGTATGAGTATGTCTGGGTGATCTGCATGTGTATGTAAGGCAGTGTGAACTGCGTGTGTGTATGTCTGGGTGAACTGTTTGTTTGCATTTATGTGTGCTTTGCTTGTGTGTGTATATCTGTGTGAACTGTGTGTGTTTATGTCTGGGTGAACTGTTTGTGTTTATGTCTGGGTGAACAATTTGTGTGTGTCTGGGTGAACTGTGTGTGTGTGTGTCTGGGTGAAATTTATGTGTGTGTGTATGTCTGGGTGACCTGCATGTGTGTGTGTATGTCTGGATGAAATGTGTGTGTGTGTCTATGTCTGGGTGAACAGTGTGTGTGTGTGTATGTCTGGGTGACCTGTGTGTTTATCTGTATGTCTGGGTGATTTGCGTGTGTGTGTAAGCCAGGGTGAACAGCATGTGTGTGTATGTCTGTGAGAACTGTGTGTGTGTGTATGTCTGGGTGAACTGTGTGTGTATGTCTGGATGATCTTTGTGTGTTTATGTCTGGCTGAGCTGAGTGTGTTTATGTCTGGGTGAACTGTGTGTGTGTGTCTGGGTGAACTGTGTGTGTGTGTATGTCTGGTAGAACAGTGTGTGGGTCTGTAGGTTTCGGTGAACTGTGTGTGTGAGTATGTCTGCGTGATGTGCATGTGTGTGCTTGCCTGGGTGAAATGTGTGTGTGTGTAAGCCTGGGTGAACTGCGTGTGTGTGCATGTCTGGGTGAAATGTGTGTGTGTGTATGTCTGGGTGAACTGTGTGTGTATGTCTGGGTGAACTGTGTGTGTTTATGTCTGGGTGAGCTGTGTGTGTTTATGTATGTGTGAGCTGTGTGTGTTTATGTCTGAGTGAACTGTGTGTGTATGTCAGAGTGAATTGTGTGTGTTTATGTTGAGGTGAACTGTGTGTGAATGTCTGGGTGAACTGTGTGTGTGTATGTCCTGGTGAAACGTATGTGTGTGTGTATGTCAGGGTGAACAGTGTGTGGGTCTGTATGTTTCGGTGAACTGTGTGTGTGAGTATGTCTGCGTGATCTGCGTGTTTGTGCATGCCTGGGTGAACTGTGTGTGTGTGTATGCCTGGGTGAACTGCGTGTGTGTCTATGTCTGGGTGAACAGTGTGTGCGTGTATATGTCTGGGTGAACTGTGTGTGTATGAGTATGTCTGGGTGATCTGCTTGTATATGTAAGCCAGTGTGAACTGCGTGTGTGTGTATGTCTGGTTGAACTGCGTGTGTATGTCTGGGTGAACTGCGTGTGTGTGTGTGTTGACTGAGTAAACTGTGTGTGTGTTTATGTCTGGGTGAACTGCGTGTGTGTGTATGTCTCGGTGAACTTCGTGTGTATGTACATCTGGGTGAACTAAGTCTATGTGTACGTCTGGGTGAACAGTGTGTGTGTGTACGTCTTGGTGAACAGTGTGTGTGTGTGTGTACGTCTCGGTGAACAGTGTGTGTGTGTGTGTGTGTACGTCTGGGTGAACATTGTGTGTGTGTACGTCTGGGAGAACTGTGTGTGTGTGTATACGTGTGGGTTGACTGTGTGCGTGTGTGTGTATGTCTGGGTGAACTGCGTGTGTGTGTATGTCTCAGTGAAGTGCGTGTGTATTTACGTCTGGTTGGACTCTGTGTATGTGTATGTCTGGGTGAACAGTGTGTGTGTGTACGTCTGTGTGAACATTGTGTGTGTGTACGTCTGGGAGAACTGTGTGTGTGTGTATACGTGTGGGTTGACGTGTGCGTGTGTGTGTATGTCTGGGTGAACAGTGTGTGTGTACGTCTCGGTGAACCATGTGTGTGTGTGTGTGTGTGTGTGTACGTCTGGGTGAACAGTGTGTGTGTGTATGTCTGGGAGAACTGTGTGTGTACATGTATACGTGTGGGTGGACATTGTGTGTGTGTACGTCTGGGTGAACGGTGTGTGTGTGTGTATGTCTCGGTGAAATGCATGTGCGTGTGTATGTCTGAGAGAACTGAGTGTGTGTGTGTGTGTATGTCTGGGTGACCTGTGTGTGTATGTCTGGGAGAAATGTGTGTGTTTATGTCTGGGAGAACTGTGTGTGTATTCCTGAGTGAACTGTGTGTTTGTGTATGTCTGGGTGAACTGTGTGTGTGTGTCTATGTCTGTGTGAACAGTGTGTGTGTGTGTATGTCTCGGTGAACTGTGTGTGTGTATGTCTGGGTGAACTGTATGTGCGTGTGTGTGTATGACAGGGTGAACTGCACGTGTGTGAATATGTCTGGGTGAACTGCACGTGTGTGTATATGTCTGGCTGAACTGTTTGTGTGTGTGTATGTCTGGGTGATCTGTAAGTGTGTGTATGTCTGGGTGAACTGTGTGAGTGTGTCTGGGTGAAATGTGTGTGTTTATGTCTGGGTGAACTGTGTGTGTTTATGTCTGGGTGATCTGTGTGTGTTTATGTCTGTGTGAGCTGTGTGTGTTTATGTCTGGGTGAACTTTGTGTGTGTATGTCTGGGTGAAATGTATGTGTGTGTGTATGTCTGGGTGATCTGTGTGTGTGTGTTTGTGTATGTCTGGGTGAACAGTGTGTGTGTAGGTCTGTGTGAACTGTGTGAGCATGTGTGTATGTCCGGGTGAACTGTGTGTGTGTTTCTATGTCTGGGTGAACAGCGTGTGTGTATATATGTCTGGGTGAACTGTTTGTGTGTGTGTATGTCTGGGTGAACTGTGTATGTCTGGGTGAACTGTGTGTGTGTCTGTGTCTGGGTGAACAGTTTGTGTGTGTGTACGTCTGGGTGAACTGTGTGTGTGTGAGTATGTCTGTGTGATCTGCATGTGTGTGTATGTCTGGGTGAACTGCATGTGTGTGTATGTCTGGTTGAACTGCGTGTGTGTACGTCTGGGTAAACATTGTGTGTGCGTAGGTCTGGGTAAACAGTGGTGTGTGTGTATATGTCTGGGTGAAATGTATGTGTGTGTGTATGTCTGGGTGAACTGCATGTGTGTGTATGTCTGGGTGAACTGTGTGTGTGCCTATGTCTGGGTGAACTGTGTGTTGGTCTGTTGTACTCGTGAACTGTGTGTGTGAGTATGTCTGCATGATCAGCGTGTGTGTGCATGTCTGGGTGAACTGTGTGTGTGTCTATGTCTGGGTGAACAGTTTGTGTGTGTGTACGTCTGGGTGAACTGTGTGTGTGTGAGTATGTCTGTGTGATCTGCATGTGTGTGTATGTCTGGGTGAAATGCATGTGTGTGTATGTCTGGTTGAACTGCGTGTGTGTACGTCTGGGTAAACATTGTGTGTGCATAGGTCTGGGTAAACAGTGGTGTGTGTGTATATGTCTGGGTGAAATGTATGTGCGTGTGTATGTCTGGGTGAACTGCATGTGTGTGTATGTCTGGGTGAACTGTGTGTGTGCCTATGTCTGGGTGAACTGTGTGTTGGTCTGTTGTACTCGTGAACTGTGTGTGTGAGTATGTCTGCATGATCAGCGTGTGTGTGCATGCCTGGGTGAACTGCGTGTGTGTGTATGCCTATGTGATCTGTGTGTGTGTGTATGTCTGGGTGAACATTGTGTGTGTGTATGTCTGGGTAAACAGTGTGTGTGTATGCCTGGTTGAAATTTATGTGTGTGTGTATGTCTGGGTGAACTGTGTGTTTATCTGTATGTCTGGGTGATTTGCGTGTGTGTGTAAGCCAGGGTGAACTGCATGTGTGTGTATGTCTGGGAGATCTGTGTGTGTATGTCTGGGTGAACTGTGTGTGTATGTCTGGATGATCTTTGTGTGTTTATGTCTGGCTGAGCTGTGTGTGTTTATGTCTGGGTGAACTGTGTGTGTGTGTCTGGGTGAACTGTGTGTGTGTGTATGTCTGGGTGAATTATATGTGTGCGTGTATGTCTGGGTGTACTGTATGTGGGTGTTTATGTCTGGCTTAAATTTGTGTGTGTGTCTATGTCTGGGTGAACGGTGTGTGTGTGTGTGTATGTCTGGGTGGATGGTTTGTGTACGAGTATGTCTGGGTGATCTGCATGTGTATGTAAGCCAGTGTGAACTGCGTGTGTGTGTATGTCTGGGTGAACTGCGTGTGTATGTTGACTGGGTGACCTGTGAGTGTGTGTGTTTATGTCTGTGTGAACTGCGTGTGTGTGTATGTCTCGGTGAACTGCCTGTGTATGTACATCTGGGTGAACTCAGTCTATGTGTACGTCTTTGTGAACAGTGTGTGTGTGTGTACGTCTCGGTGAACAGTGTGTGCGTGTACATCTCGGTGAACAGTGTGTGTGTGTGTGTATGTACGTCTGGGTGAACATTGTGTGTGTGTACGTCTGGGAGAACTGTGTGTGTGTGTATATACGTGGGGGTGGACTGTGTGCGTGTGTGTGTATGTCTGGGTGAACTGCGTGTGATTGTATGTCTCGGTGAACTGCGTGTGTACGTATGTCTTTGTGAACTCTGTGTATGTGTACGTCTGGGTGAATAGTGTGTGTGTGTGTACGTCTCAGTGAACAGTGTGTGTGTGTGTACGTCTCGGTGAACCGTGTGTTTGTGTGTGTGTGTGTACGTCTGGGTGAACTGTGTGTGTGTGTACGTCTGGGAGAACTGTGTGTGTGTGTGTGTGTTTATGTCTGGGTGAAATGTGTGTGTGTGTATGTCTGAGTGAACTGAGGGTGTGTGTGTGTATGTCTGGGTGAACTGTGTGTGTATGTCTGGGAGAAATGTGTGTGTTTATGTCTGGGTGAACTGTATGTGTATTTCTGGGTGAACTGTGTGTGTGTGTGTATGTCTGGGTGAACTGTGTGTGTATGTCTGGGAGAAATGTGTGTGTTTATGTCTGGGTGAACTGTATGTGTATTTCTGGGTGAACCGTGTGTGTGTGTATGTCTGGGTGAACTGTGTGTGTGTGTCTAGGTCTGGTTGAACAGTGTGTGTGTGTGTATGTTTGGGTGAACTGTGTGTGTATGAGTATGTCTGGGTGATCTCCGTGTGTATGTAAGCCAGGGTGAACTGTATGTGTGTGTATGTCTGGCTGAACTGTGTGTGTTTGTCTGGGAGAAATGTGTGTGTTTATGTCTGGGTGAACTGTGTGTGTATTTCTGAGTGAACTGTGTGTGTGTGTATGTCTGGGTGAACTGTGTGTGTGTGTCTATGTCAGGGTGAACTGTGTGTGTGTGTATGTCTCGGTGAACTCTGTGTGTGTATGTCTGGGTTAACTGTATGTGCGTGTGTGTGTCTGTCAGGGTGAACCGCACGTGTGTGAATATGTCTGGGTGAACTGCGCATGTGTGTATATGTCTGGGTGAACTGTTTGTGTGTGTATGTCTGGGTGAAATGTATGTGTGTGTGTAGGTCTGGGAGAATTGTGTGTGTGTACATCTGGGTGAACTGTGTGTGTGTGTATGTCTGGGTGAACTGTTTGTGTGTATTTATGGCTGCTCTGCTTGTGTGTTTATGTCTGGGTGAACTGCATGTGTGTGGATGTCTGGGTGAACAGTGTTTGTGTGTGTAAGTCTGGGTGAACAGTGTTTGTGTGTATGTCTGGGTGAAATGTATGTGTGTGTGTATGTCTGGGTGAACTGTGTGTGTGTATGTCTGCGTGAACTGTGTGTGCGTGTGTGTGTATGTCTGGGTGAACTGTGTTTGTGTGTGTGTGTGTGTATGTCTGGGTAAACTGCGTGGGTGTGTATGTCAGGGTGAACTGCGTGTGTGTGTGTACATGTCGTCTGGGTGAACTGCGTGTGTTTGTATTTCTGGGTGAACTCTGTGTGTATGTCTGAGTGAAATGTGTGTTTTTATATCTGGGTGAACTGTGTGTGCATGTCTGGGTGAACTGTGTGTGTGTGTATGTCAGGGTGAACCGTGTGTGTGTGAATATGTCTGGGTGAACTGCGTATTTTAGTGTGTGTATGTCTGGGTGAACTGTTTGTGTGTGTGTATGTCTGCGTGATTGGCTTGTGTGTGTATGTCTGGTGAAATGTATGTGTGTATGTCTGGGTGATCTGTGTATGTTTGTATGTCTAGGTGAACTGCGTGTGTGTATATGTCTGTGTGAACGGCGTGTGTATGTCTGGGTGAACTGCGTGTGCGTGTGTATGTCTGGGTGAACTGTGTGTGTGTGTGTGGGCCTGTAGGTCTCGGTGAACTGTGTGTGTGAGTATGTCTGCATGATCTGCGTGTGTGTGCATGCCTGGTTGAACTGCCTGTGTGTGTATGCCTGGGTGAACTGCGTGTGTGTGTGTATGTCTGGGTGAACTGTATGTTTATCTGTATGTCTGGGTGATCTGCATGTGTGTGTAAGCATGTCTGTGTATGTCTGGGTGAACTGTGTGTGTGTGTATGTCTGGGTGAACTGTGTGTGTATGTCTGGATGATCTTTGTGTGTTTATGTCTGGCTGAGCTGTGTATGTTTATGTCTGGGTGAACTGTGTGTGTGTCTGGGTGAACTGTGTGTGTGTGTATGTCTGGGTGAAATATATGTGTGTGTGTATGTCTGGGTGTACTGTATGTGTGTGTGTATGTCTGGCTTAAATGTGTGTGTGTGTGTGTCTATGCCTGGGTGAACAGTGTGTGTGTGTGTATGTCTGGGTGAACTGTGTGTATATGAGTGTGTCTGGGTGATCTGCATGTGTATGTAAGCCAGTGTGAACTGCGTGTGTGTGTATGTCTGGGTGAACTGCGTGTGTATGTCTGGGTGAACTGCGTGTGTGTGTGTGTTGTTTGGGTGAACTGTGAGTGTGTGCGTTTATGTCTGGGTGTACTGCGTGTGTGTGTATGTCTCGGTGAACTGCGTGTGTTTGTACTTCTGGGTGAACTCTGTCTATGTGTATGTCTGGGTGAACAGTGTGTGTGTGTGTACGTCTCGGTGAACAGTGTGTGTGTGTGTGTACGTCTGGGTGAACAGTGTGTGTGTATACGTCTGGGAGAACTGTGTGTGTATACGTGTGGGTGGACTGTGTGTGTGTACATCTGGGTGAACTGCGTGTGCGTGTGTATGTCTGAGTGAACTGTGTGTGTGTGTGTTGACTGGGTGCACTGTGAGTGTGTGTGTGTATGTCTGGGTGAACTGCGTGTGTGTGTATGTCTCGGTGAACTGCGTGTGTATGTACTTCTGGGTGAATTCTGTGTATGTGTACATCTGGGTGAACAGTGTGTGCGTTTACATCTCGGTGAACAGTGTGTGTGTGTGTACGTCTCGATGAACCATGTGTGTGTGTGTGTGTGTATGTCTGGGTGAACAGTGTGTGCGTGAACGTCTGGGAGAACTGTTTGTGTGTGTGTATACGTGTGGGTGGACTGAGTGTGTGTACGTCTGGCTGAACGGTGTGTGTGTGTGTGTATGTCTGGGTGAACTGCGTGTGTGTTTTAATGTCTGGGTGAACTGTGTGTGTCTGTCTGGGAGAAATGTGTGTGTTTATGTCTGGGTGAACTGTGTGTGTATTTCTGGTTGAACTGTGTGTGTGTGTGTGTGTATGTCTGGGTGAACTGTGTGTGTGTGTCTATGTCTGGGTGAACAGTGTGTGTGTGTGTATGTCTGGGTGAACTGTGTGTGTATGAGTATGTCTGGGTGATCTCCGTGTGTATGTAAGCCAGGATGAACTGCGTGTGTGTGTATGTCTGGGTGAACTGTGTGTGTGTATGTCAGGATGAACTGTGTGTGTGTGTGTATGTCTCAGTGAACTGTATGTGCGTGTGTCTGTATGTCAGGGTGAACTGCACGTGTGTGAATATGTCTGGGTGAACTGCATGTGTGTGTATATGTCTGGGTGAACTGTTTGTGTGTGTGTATGTCTGGGTGATCTGTAAGTGTGTGTATGTCTGGGTGAACTGTGTGAGTGTGTCTGGGTGAAATGTGTGTGTTTATGTCTGGGTGAACTGTGTGTGTATGTCTGGGTGAACGGTGTGTGTATGTCTGGGTGAAATGTATGTGTGTGTGTAGGTCTGGGTGAACTGTGTGTGTGTGTACATCTGGGTGAACTTTGTGTGTGTACATATGGGTGAACTGTGTGTGTATGCGTCTGGGTGAACTGTGTGTGTATGTCTGGGTGAACTGCGTGTGTGTGTATGTCTGGGTGAACTGTCTGTGTGTGTGGGTGTGTGTGTATGTCTGGGTGAACTGCGTGTGCGTGTGTATATCTGGGTGAACTGTGTGTGTGTGTGTGTGTGCATATGTCTGGGTGAACTGTGTGTGTGTGTGTATGTCTGTGTATGTCTGGGTGAACTGTATGTGTGTGTACATCTGCGTGAAATGTGTGTGTGTACGTCTGGGTGAACTGTGTGTGTATACGTCTGGGTGAACAGAGTGTGTATGTCTGGCTGAACTATGTGTGAGTGTGTATGTCTGGCTGAACTGTGTGTGCACGAGTGTGTATGTGTGGGTGAACTGTGTGTGTGTGTGTGTGTATATGTCTGGGTAATCTGCGTGTGTGTGTGTATGTCAGGGTGAACTGCGTGTGTGTGTATGTCTGGGTGAACTGTCTGTGTGTGTGGGTGTGTGTGTATGTCTGGGTGAACTGCGTGTGCGTGTGTATGTCTGGGTGAACTGTGTGTGTGTGTGTGTGTGTGTGTTTGTGTGTGTGTGTGTGTTTGTATGTCTGGGTTAACTGTGTGTGTGTATATCTCTGGGTGAATTGTTTGTGTGTATTTATGGGTGCTCTGCTTGTGTGTGTATGTCTGGGAGACCTGCATGTGTGTGAATGTCTGGGTGAACTGCATGTGTGTGTACTTCTGGGAGAACTCTGTCTATGTGTACTTCTGGGTGAACAGTTTGTGTGTGTGTACGTCTCGGTGAACAGTATGTGTGTGTGTGTGTCTGTACGTCTGGGTGAACAGTGTGTGTGTGTACGTCTGGGAGCACTGTGTGTGTGCGTATACGTGTGGGTGGCCTGTGTGTGTGTACGTCTGGGTGAACTGCGTGTGCGTGTGTATGTCTGAGTGAACTGTGTGTGTGTGTTGACTGGGTTAACTGTGAGTGTGTGTGTGTATGTCTGGGTGAACTGCGTGTGGTATGTCTCGGTGAACTGTGTGTGTATGTAAGTCTGGGTGAAATCTGTCTTTGTGTACGTCTGGGTGAACAGTGTGTGTGCGTTTACGTCTCGGTGAACAGTGTGTGTGTGTGTACGTCTTGGTGAACTGTGTGTGTGTGTGTGCGTCTGGGTGAACAGTGTGTGTGTGTACGTCTGGGAGAACCATGTGTGTGTGTGTATACGTGTGGGTGGACTGTGTGTGTGTGTACGTCTGGGTGAACGGTGTGTGTGTGTGTGTACGTCTGGGTAAACTGCATGTGTGTGTATGTCTGAGTGAAACTGAATGTGTGTGTGTGTGTATGTCTGGGTGAACTGTGTGCGTATGTCTGGGAGAAATGTGTGTGTTTATGTCTGGGTGAACTGTGTGTGTATTTCTGGGTGAACTGTGTGTGTGTTTGTATGTCTGGGTGAACTGTGTGTGTGTGACAATGGGTGAACAGTGTGTGTGTGTGTTTGTCTGGGTGAACTGTGTGTGTATGAGTATGTCTGGGTGATCTCCGTGTGTATGTAAGCCAGGATGAACTGCGTGTGTGTGTATGTCTGGCTGAACTGTGTGTGTGTATGTCACAGTGAACTGTGTGTGTGTGTGTATGTCTCAGTGAACTGATTGTGCGTGTGTGTATATGTCAGGGTGAACTGCACGTGTATGAATATGTCTGGGTGAAATGCAAGTGTGTGTATATGTCTGGGTGAACTGTTTGTGTGTTTGTGTAAGTCTGGGTGATCTGTAAGTGTATGTATATCTGGGTGAACTGTGTGAGTGTGTCTGGGTGAAATATGTGTGTTTATGTCTGGGTGAACAGTGTGTTTATGTCTGGGTGAACTGTGTGTGTGTATGTCTGGGTGAAATGTATGTGTGTGTGTACATCTGGGTGAATTGTGTGTGTGTGTACATCTGGGTGAACTGTGTGTGTGTGTACGTCTGGGTGAACTGTGTGTGTGTAAGTCTGGGTGACCTGTGTGTGTGGGTGTGTGTGTGTGTATGTCTGGTTGAACTGTGTTTGTGTATGTCTGTGTGAACTGTGTGTGCGTGTGTGTATGTCTGGGTGAACATTGTGTGCGTGTGTGTGTCTACGTCTGGGTGAACTGCGTGTGTGGCCGTCTGGGTGAACTGTGTGTGTATACGTCGGGGTGAACTGTGTGTGTATATCTGGGTGAACTGTGTGTGTGTATTTCTGGGTGAACTGTGTGAGTGTGTGTGTCTGTGTGTGTATGTCTGGGTTAAATGCATGTGTGTATGTCTGTGTGAACGGTGTGTGCGTGTGTGTGTATGTCTGGGTGAACTGTGTGTGTGCGTATGTCGTGGTGAAATGTATATGTGTGTGCATGTCTGGGTGAACGGCGTGTGTATGTCTGGGTGAACTGCGTGTGCATGTGTATATCTGGGTGAACTGTTTGTGTGTGTGTGTGTGTATGTCTGGATGAACTGTGTGTGTGTATATATGGGTGCTCTGCGTGTGTGTGTATGTCTGGGAGAACTGCATGTGTGTGTTTGTCTGGGTGAACTGCATGTGCGTGTACGTCTGGGTGAACACGGTGTGTGCGTAAGTCTGGGTGAGCAGTGTGTGTGTATATGTCTGGGAGAAATGTATGTGTGTGTGTATGTCTGGGTGGACTGTATGTGTGTGTCTATGTCTGGGTGAACAGTGTGTGGGTCTGTAGGTCTCGGTGAACTGTGTGTGTGAGTATGTCTGGGTGATCTGCATGTGTGTGCATGCCTGGGTGAACTGTGTGTGTGTGTATGCCTGGGTGAACTGTGTGTGTGTGTATGTCTGGGTGAACTATGTGTGTGTGTATGTCTGTGTGAACTGTGTGTGTATGTCTGGGTGAACTGTGTGTGTATGCCTGGCTGAATTTTGTGTGCATTTCTGGGTGAACTGTGTGTGTGTTTTTCTGGGTGAACTGTTTGTATGTTTATGAATGGCTGAACTGTGTGTGTGTATCACGGCATGAAATGTGTGTGCGTATGTGTGTATGCCTGGATGAACTGTGTGTATGTGTGTGTGTGTATGTCTGATTGATCTGTGAGTGCGTGTATGTCTGGGTGAACTGTGTGTGTATGTCTGGGTGAACTGTGTGTGTTTGTATGTCTGTCTGAAATGTATGTGTTTGTCTGTGTCTGGGTGAACTGTGTGTGTGTGTGTACGTCTAGGTGAACAGTGTGTGTGCGTGTACGTCTGGGTGAACTTTGTGTGTGTACATATGGGTGAACTGTGTGTGTATAGGTCTGGGTGAAATGTGTGTTCATTTCTGGCTGAACTATGTGTGTATGTCTGGCTGAACTGTGTGTGTGTATGTCTGGGTGAACTGTGTGCGTGTGTCTTTCTGGAAGAACTGTGTGTGTGTATGTCTGTGTGAACTGAATGTGCGTGTGTGTGTATTTTAGGGTGAACTCTGTACGTGCGAATATGTCTGGGTGAACTGGGTGTGTTTGTGTGTGTGTGTGTGTGTGTATGTCTGGGTGAACTGTTTGTGTGTGTGTATGTCTGGGTGATCAGCGAGTGTGTGTATGTCTGGGTGAACTGTGTGCGTATTTCTGGGTGAACTGTGTGTTTTTATGTCTGGGTGAACAGTGTGTGTAAGTCTGGGTGAACTGTGTGTGTGTGTATCTCTGTGTGAACTGTGTGTGTATCTGTGTCTGGTTGAACTGTGTGTGTGTGTGTAGGTCTGGGTGAACTGTGTATGTATGTACATCTGGGTGAACTGTATGTGTGTGTACGTCTGCGTGAACTGTGTGTGTGTACGTCTGGGTGAACTGTGTTTGTATATATCTGGGTGAAGAGTGTGTGTATGTCTGGCTGAACTATGTGTGTGTGCGTATGTCTGGCTGAACTGTGTGTGTGTATGTCTGCATGAACTGTGTGTGCACGAGTGTGTATGTCTGGGTGAACTGTGTGTGTGTGTGTGTGTATGTCTGGGTAATCTGCGTGTGTGTGTGTGTATGTCAGGGTGAACTGCGTGCGTGTGTATATGTCATGGTGAAATGCGTGTGTGTATGTCTGGGTGATTTGCGTGTGTGTGTATGTCTGGGTGAACTGTGTGTGTATGTCTGGGAGAACTGCATGTGTGAGTTTGTCTGGGTGAACTGCATGTGCATGTACATCTGGGTGAACACTGTGTGTGTGTAAGTCTGGGTGAACAGTGTGTGTGTGTATGTCTGGGAGAACTGCATGTGTGGGTTTGTCTGGGAGAACTGTGTGTGTGTATTTCTGGGTGTACTGTGTGTGTGTGTGTGTGTATGTCAGGGTGAGCTGCGTGCGTGTGTATATGTCAGGGTGAAATGCGTGTGTGTGTATGTCTGGGTGATCTGCGTGTTTGTGTATGTCTGGGTGAACTGTGTGTGTATGTCTGGGTGATCTGCATGTGTGTGTATGTCTGGGTGAACTGTATGTGTATGTCTGGGAGAACTGCATGTGTGAGATTGCCTGGGTGAACTGCATGTGCGTGTACATCTGGGTGAACACTGTGTGTGTGTAAGTCTGGGTGAACAGTGTGTGTGTGTATGTCTGGGAGAACTGCATGTGTGGGTTTGTCTGGGTGAACTGTGTGTGTGTATTTCTGGGTGAACTGTGTGTGTGTGTGTGTGTGTGTGTATGTCTGGGTGATCTGTGTGTGTGTATGCCTGTGTGAACTGTGTGTGTATGTCTGGCTGAACTATGTGTATATATCTGGGTGAACTGTGTGTGTGTATGTCTGCATGAACTGTGTGTGCACGAGTGTGTATGTCTGGGTGAACTGTGTGTGTGTGTGTGTGTATGTCTGGGTAATCTGCGTGTGTGTGTGTGTATGTCAGGGTGAACTGCGTGCGTGTGTATATGTCATGGTGAAATGCGTGTGTGTATGTCTGGGTGATTTGCGTGTGTGTGTATGTCTGGGTGAACTGTGTGTGAATGTCTGGGAGAACTGCATGTGTGAGTTTGTCTGGGTGAACTGCATGTGCGTTTACATCTGGGTGAACACTGTGTGTGTGTAAGTCTGGGTGAACAGTGTGTGTGTGTATGTCTGGGAGAACTGCATGTGTGGGTTTGTCTGGGAGAACTGTGTGTGTGTATTTCTGGGTGTACTGTGTGTGTGTGTGTGTGTATGTCAGGGTGAGCTGCGTGCGTGTGTATATGTCAGGGTGAAATGCGTGTGTGTGTATGTCTGGGTGATCTGCGTGTTTGTGTATGTCTGGGTGAACTGTGTGTGTATGTCTGGGTGATCTGCGTGTGTGTGTATGTCTGGGTGAACTGTATGTGTATGTCTGGGAGAACTGCATGTGTGAGATTGCCTGGGTGAACTGCATGTCCGTGTACATCTGGGTGAACACTGTGTGTGTGTAAGTCTGGGTGAACAGTGTGTGTGTGTATGTCTGGGAGAACTGCATGTGTGGGTTTGTCTGGGTGAACTGTGTGTGTGTATTTCTGGGTGAACTGTGTGTGTGTGTGTGTGTGTGTGTGTATGTCTGGGTGATCTGTGTGTGTGTATGCCTGTGTGAACTGTGTGTGTATGTCTGGCTGAACTATGTGTATATATCTGGGTGAACTGTGTGTATGTATTTCTCGGTGAACTGTGTGTGTGTGTGTGTGTGTGTGTATATCTGTGTGAAATGTGTGTGCGTGTGTGTCTATGTCTGTGTGAACTGTGTGTGTGTGTATGTCTGGGAGCACTGTGTGTGTGTGTATATGTGTGGGTGGACGAAGTGTGTATGTCTGGGTGAACTGCGTGTGCATGTGTATATCTGGGTGAACTGTGTGTGTGTGTGTGTGTGTGTCTGTGTAGGTCTGGGTGAACTGTATGTGTGTGTACTTCTGCGTGAAATGTGTGTGTGTACGTCTGGGTGAACTGTGTCTGTATACGTCTGGGTGAACAGAGTGTGTATGTCTGGCTGAACTATGTGTGCGTGTGTATGTCTGGCTGAACTGTGCGTGTGTATGTCTTCATGAACTGTGTGTGCACGAATGTGTATGTCTGGGTGAACTGTTTGTGTGTGTGTATATGTCTGGGTAATTTGCGTGTGTGTGTGTATGTCAGGGTGAACTGCGTGTGTGTGTATATGTCTGGGTGAAATGCGTGTGTGTGTTTGTATGTCTGGGTGATCTGCATGTGTGTGTATGTCTGGGTGAACTGTGTGCGTATGTCTGGGTGAACTGTGTGTGTTTTTGTCTGGGTGAACTGTGTGTGTATGTCTGGGTGAACTGTATGTGTGCGTATGTCTGGGTGAAATGTATGTGTGTGAGTATGTCTGGGTGATCTGTGTGTGTGTGCATGTCTAGGTGAACTGCATGTTTGTGTCTGTGTTAATGCCGTGTGTATGTCTGGGTGAACTGCGTGTGCGTGTGTATGTCTGGGTGAACTGTGTGTGTGTGTCTGTGTGTGTGTTTGTATGTCTGGGTTAACTGTGTGTGTGTGTATGTCTGGTGAATTGTTTGTGTGTATTTATGGGTGCTCTGCTTGTGTATGTATATCTGGGAGAACTGCATGTGTGTGAATGTCTGGGTGAACTGCATGTGTGTGTACGTCTGGTAGAACTCTGTCTATGTGTACGTCTGGGTGAACAGTTTGTGTGTGTGTACGTCTCGGTGAACAGTTTGTGTGTGTGTGTGTGTGTGTACGTCTGGGTGAACAGTGTGTGTGTGTACGTCTGGGAGCACTGTGTGTGTGTGTATAGGTGTGGGTGGACTATGAGTGTGCACGTCTGGGTGAACTGCGTGTGCGTGTGTTTGTCTGAGTGAACTGTGTGTGTGTGTGTGTTGACTGGGTGAACTGTGAGTGTGTGTGTTTATGTCTGGGTGAACTGTGTGTGGTATGTCTCGGTGAACTGTGTGTGTATGTACTTCTGGGTGAACTCTGTCTTTGTGTACGTCTGGGTGAACAGTGTGTGTGCGTTTACGTCTCGGTGAACAGTGTGTGGGTGTGTACGTCTTGGTGAACTGTGTGTGTGTGTGTGCGTCTGGGTGAACAGTGTGTGTGTGTACGTCTGGGAGAACTGTGTGTGTGTGTGTATATGTGTGGGTGGACTGTGTGTGTGTGTACGTCTGGGTGAATGGTGTGTGAATGTGTGTATGTCTGGGTGAATTGCATGTGTGTGTGTGTATGTCTGGGTGAACTGTGTACGTATGTCTGGGAGAAATGTGTGTGTTTATGTCTGGGTGAATTGTGTGTGTGTGTATATTTCAGTGTGAAATGCGTGTGTGTGTATGTCTGGGTGATTTGCGTGTGTGTGTATGTCTGGGTGAACTGTGTGTGTATGTCTGGGAGAACTGCATGTGTGAGTTTGTCTGGGTGAACTGCATGTGCGTGTACATCTGGGTGAACACTGTGTGTGTGTAAGTCTGGGTGAACAGTGTGTGTGTGTACGTCTGGGAGAACTGCTTGTGTGGGTTTGTCTGGGAGAACTGTGTGTGTGTATTTCTGGGTGAACTGTGCGTGTGTGTGTGTGTATGTCAGGGTGAACTGCGTGCGTGTGGATATGTCAGGGTGAAATGCGTGTGTGTGTATGTCTGGGTGATCTGCGTGTTTGTGTATGTCTGGGTGAACTGTGTGTGTATGTCAGGGTGATCTGCGTGTGTGTGTATGTCTGGGTGAACTGTGTCTGTATGTCTGGGAGAGCTGCATGTGTGAGATTGCCTGGGTGAACTGCATGTGCGTGTACATCTGGGTGAACACTGTGTGTGTGTAAGTCTGGGTGAACAGTGTGTGTGTGTATGTCTGGGAGAACTGCATGTGTGGGTTTGTCTGGGTGAACTGTGTGTGTGTATTTCTGGGTGAACTGTGTGTGTGTGTGTGTATGTCTGGGAGAACTGCATGTGTGGGTTTGTCTGGGTGAACTGTGTGTGTGTATTTCTGGGTGAACTGTGTGTGTGTATGCCTGTGTGAACTGTGTGTGCGTGTGTGTGTAGATCTGGGTGAACTCTGTGTGCATGTGTGTATATCTGGGTGAACTGTGTGTGTGTATATCTGTGTGAACTGTGTGTGTGTGTGTGTGCGTGTGTGTATATGTCTGTGTGAACTGTGTGTGCGTGTGTGTGTATGTCTGGGTGAACTGTGTGTGTGTGTATGTCGTGGTGTAATGTATGTGTGTGATTGTGTCTGGGTGATCTGTGTGTGTGTGTATGTCTAGATGAACTGCGTGTGTGTGTATGTCTGGGTGAACGGAGTGTGTATGTCTGGGTGAACTGCGTGTGCATGTGTATATCTGGGTGAACTGTGTGTGTGTGTGTGTGTGCATATGTCTGGGTGAACTGTGTGTGTGTGTGTGTGTGTGTGTGTGTCTGTGTAGGTCTGGGTGAACTGTATTAGTGTGTACGTCTGCGTGAAATGTGTGTGTGTACGTCTGGGTGAACTGTGTCTGTATACGTCTGGGTGAACAGAGTGTGTATGTCTGGCTGAACTATGTGTGCGTGTGTATGTCTGGCTGAACTGTGCATGTGTATGTCTGCATGAACTGTGTGTGCACGAGTGTGTATGTCTGGGTGAACTGTTTGTGTGTGTGTATATGTCTCGGTAATTTGCGTGTGTGTGTATGTCAGGGTGAACTGCGTGTGTGTGTATATGTCTGGGTGAAATGCGTGTGTGTGTTTGAATGTCTGGGTGATCTGCATGTGTGTGTATGTCTGGGTGAACTGTGTGTGTATGTCTGGGTGAACTGTGTGTGTTTTTGTCTGGGTGAACTGTGTGTGTATGTCTGGGTGAACTGTATGTGTGCGTATGTCTGGGTGAAATGTATGTGTGTGAGTATGTCTGGGTGATCTGTGTGTGTGTGCATGTCTAGGTGAACTGCATGTTTGTGTCTGTGTGAATGCCGTTGGTATGTCTGGGTGAACTGCGTGTGCATGTGTATGTCTGGGTGAACTGTGTGTGTGTGTCTGTGTGTGTGTTTGTATGTCTGGGTTAACTGTGTGTGTGTGTATGTCTGGGTGAATTGTTTGTGTGTATTTATGGGTGCTCTGCTTGTGTGTGTATATCTGGGAGAACTGCATGTGTGTGTATGTCTGGGAGAACTGCATGTGTGGGTTTGTCTGGGTGAACTGTGTGTGTGTATTTCTGGGTGAACTGTGTGTGTGTGTGTGTATGTCTGGGTGAACTGTGTGTGTGTATGCCTGTGTGAACTGTGTGTGCCTGTGTGTGTAGATCTGGGTGAACTCTGTGTGCATGTGTGTATATCTGGGTGAACTGTGTGTGTGTATATCTGTGTGAACTGTGTGTGTGTGTGTGTGCGTGTGTGTATATGTCTGTGTGAACTGTGTGTGCGTGTGTGTGTATGTCTGGGTGAACTGTCTGTGTGCGTATGTCGTGGTGTAATGTATGTGTGTGATTGTGTCTCGGTGATCTGTGTGTGTGTGTATGTCTAGATGAACTGCGTGTGTGTGTATGTCTGGGTGAACGGAGTGTGTATGTCTGGGTGAACTGCGTGTGCATGTGTATATCTGGGTGAACTGTGTGTGTGTGTGTGTGTGCATATGTCTGGGTGAACTGTGTGTGTGTGTGTGTGTGTGTGTGTGTCTGTGTAGGTCTGGGTGAACTGTATTAGTGTGTACGTCTGCGTGAAATGTGTGTGTGTACGTCTGGGTGAACTGTGTCTGTATACGTCTGGGTGAACAGAGTGTGTATGTCTGGCTGAACTATGTGTGCGTGTGTATGTCTGACTGAACTGTGCATGTGTATGTCTGCATGAACTGTGTGTGCACGAGTGTGTATGTCTGGGTGAACTGTTTGTGTGTGTGTATATGTCTCGGTAATTTGCGTGTGTGTGTATGTCAGGGTGAACTGCGTGTGTGTGTATATGTCTGGGTGAAATGCGTGTGTGTGTTTGAATGTCTGGGTGATCTGCATGTGTGTGTATGTCTGGGTGAACTGTGTGTGTATGTCTGGGTGAACTGTGTGTGTTTTTGTCTGGGTGAACTGTGTGTGTATGTCTGGGTGAACTGTATGTGTGCGTATGTCTGGGTGAAATGTATGTGTGTGAGTATGTCTGGGTGATCTGTGTGTGTGTGCATGTCTAGGTGAACTGCATGTTTGTGTCTGTGTGAATGCCGTGTGTATGTCTGGGTGAACTGCGTGTGCATGTGTATGTCTGGGTGAACTGTGTGTGTGTGTCTGTGTGTGTGTTTGTATGTCTGGGTTAACTGTGTGTGTGTGTATGTCTGGGTGAATTGTTTGTGTGTATTTATGGGTGCTCTGCTTGTGTGTGTATATCTGGGAGAACTGCATGTGTGTGAATGTCTGGGTGAACTGCATGTGTGTGTACGTGTGGTAGAACTCTGTGTATGTGTACGTCTGGGTGAACAGTTTGTGTGTGTGTACGTCTCGGTGAACAGTTTGTGTGTGTGTGTGTGTGAACGTCTGGGTGAACAGTGTGTGTGTGTACGTCTGGGAGCACTGTGTGTGTGTGTATAGGTGTGGGTGGACTGTGAGTGTGCACGTCTGGGTGAACTGCGTGTGCGTGTGTACGTCTGAGTGAACTGTGTGTGTGTGTGTGTTGACTGGGTGAACTGTGAGTGTGTGTGTGTATGTCTGGGTGAACTGTGTGTGGTATGTCTCGGTGAACTGTGTGTGTATGTACTTCTGGGTGAACTCTGTCTTTGTGTACGTCTGGGTGAACAGTGTGTGTGCGTTTACGTCTCGGTGAACAGTGTGTGTGTGTGTGTACGTCTTGGTGAACTGTGTGTGTGTGTGCATCTGGGTGAACAGTGTGTGTGTGTACGTCTGGGAGAACTGTGTGTGTGTGTGTATACGTGTGGGTGGACTGTGTGTGTGTGTACGTCTGGGTGAATGGTGTGTGAATGTGTGTACATCTGGGTGAACTGCATGTGTGTGTGTATGTCTGGGTGAACTGTGTGCGTATGTCTGGGAGAAATGTGTGTGTTTATGTCTGGGTGAACTGTGTGTGTGTGTATGTCTGTGTGAAATGTATGCGTTTGTCTGTGTCTGGGTGAAATGTGTGTGTGTGTACATCTAGGTGAACAGTCTGTGTGTGTGTACGTCTGGGTGAACTTTGTGTGTGTACATATGGGTGAACTGTGTGTGTATACATCTGGGTGAAATGTGTGTTTATTTCTGGCTGAACTATGTGTGTATGTCTGGCTGAACTGTGTGTGTGTATGTCTGGGTGAACTGTGTGTGTGTGTCTGTCTGGATGAACTGTGTGTGTGTATGTCTGTGTGAACTGAATGTGCGTGTGTGTGTATTTCAGGGTGAACTCTGTACGTGTGAATATGTCTGGGTTAACTGGGTGTGTGTGTGTGTGTGTGTGTATGTCTGGGTGAACTGTTTGTGTGTGTGTATGTCTGGGTGATCAGCGAGTGTGTGTATGTCTGGGAGAACTGCATGTGTGGGTTTGTCTGGGTGAACTGTGTGTGTGTATTTCTGGGTGAACTGTGTGTGTGTGTGTGTGTGTATGTCTGGGTGAACTGTGTGTGTGTATGCCTGTGTGAACTGTGTGTGTATGTCTGGCTGAACTATCTGTTTATATCTGGGTGAACTGTGTGTGTGTATTTCTCGGTGAACTGTGTGTGTGTGTGTGTGTGTGTATATCTGTGTGAACTGTGTGTGCGTGTGTGTGTATGTCTGTGTGAACTGTGTGTGTGTGTATGTCTGGGTGAACGGAGTTTGAATGTCTGGGTGAACTGCATGTGCATGTGTATTTCTGGGTGAACTGTGTGTGTGTGTGTGTCTGTGTAGGTCTGGGTGAACTGTATGTGTGTGTACGTCTGCGTGAAATGTGTGTGTGTACTTCTGGGTGAACTGTGTCTGTATACGTCTGGGTGAACAGAGTGTGTATGTCTGGCTGAACTATGTGTGCGTGTGTATGTCTGGCTGAACTGTGCGTGTGTATGTCTGCATGAACTGTGTGTGCACGAGTGTGTATGTCTGGGTGAACTGTTTGTGTGTGTGTATATGTCTGGGTAATTTGCGTGTGTGTGTGTATGTCAGGGTGAACTGCGTGTGTGTGTATATGTCTGGGTGAAATGCGTGTGTGTGTTTGTATGTCTGGGTGATCTGCATGTGTGTGTATGTCTGGGTGAACTGTGTGCGTATGTCTGGGTGAACTGTGTGTGTTTTTGTCTGGGTGAACTGTGTGTGTATGTCTGGGTGAACTGTATGTGTGCGTATGTCTGGGTGAAATGTATGTGTGTGAGTATGTCTGGGTGATCTGTGTGTGTGTGCATGTCTAGGTGAACTGCATGTTTGTGTCTGTGTGAATGCCGTGTGTATGTCTGGGTGAACTGCGTGTGCGTGTGTATGTCTGGGTGAACTGTGTGTGTGTGTCTGTGTGTGTGTTTGTATGTCTGGGTTAACTGTGTGTGTGTGTATGTCTGGTGAATTGTTTGTGTGTATTTATGGGTGCTCTGCTTGTGTGTGTATATCTGGGAGAATTGCATGTGTGTGAATGTCTGGGTGAACCGCATGTGTGTGTACGTCTGGGAGAACTCTGTCTATGTGTACGTCTGGGTGAACAGTTTGTGTGTGTGTACGTCTCGGTGAACAGTTTGTGTGTGTGTGTGTGTGTGTACGTCTGGGTGAACAGTGTGTGTGTGTACGTCTCGGAGCACTGTGTGTGTGTGTATAGGTGTGGGTGGACTATGAGTGTGCACGTCTGGGTGAACTGCGTGTGCGTGTGTTTGTCTGAGTGAACTGTGTGTGTGTGTGTGTTGACTGGGTGAACTGTGAGTGTGTGTGTTTATGTCTGGGTGAACTGTGTGTGGTATGTCTCGGTGAACTGTGCGTGTATGTACATCTGGGTGAACTCTCTCTTTGTGTACGTCTGGGTGAACAGTGTGTGTGCGTTTACGTCTCGGTGAACAGTGTGTGGGTGTGTACGTCTTGGTGAACTGTGTGTGTGTGTGTGCGTCTGGGTGAACAGTGTGTGTGTGTACGTCTGGGAGAACTGTGTGTGTGTGTGTATACGTGTGGGTGGACTGTGTGTGTGTGTACGTCTGGGTGAATGGTGTGTGAATGTGTGTACGTCTGGGTGAACTGCATGTGTGTGTGTATGTCTGGGTGAACTGTGTGCGTATGTCTGGGAGAAATGTGTGTGTTTATGTCTGGGTGAATTGTGTGTGTGTATCACTGCATGAGCTGTGTGTGCGTATGTGTGTATGCCTGGATGAACTGTGTGTATATGTGTGTGTGTATGTCTGAGTGATCTGTGAGTGCGTTTATGTTTGGGTGAACTGTGTGTGTATGTCTGGGTGAACTGTGTGTGTGTGTATGTCTGGGTGAACTTTGTGTGTGTACATATGGGTGAACTGTGTGTGTATACATCTGGGTGAAATGTGTGTTTATTTCTGGCTGAACTATGTGTGTATGTCTGGCTGAACTGTGTGTGTGTATGTCTGGGTGAACTGTGTGTGTGTGTCTTTCTGGAAGAACTGTGTGTGTGTATGTCTGTGTGAACTGAATGTGCGTGTGTGTGTATTTCAGGGTGAACTCTGTACGTGTGAATATGTCTGGGTTAACTGGGTGTGTGTGTGTGTGTGTGTGTATGTCTGGGTGAACTGTTTGTGTGTGTGTATGTCTGGGTGATCAGCGAGTGTGTGTATGTCTGGGTGAACTGTGTGAGTATTTCTGGGTGAAATGTGTGTTTTTATGTCTGGGTGAACAGTGTGTGTAAGTCTGGGTTAACTGTGTGTGTGTGTGTGTATCTCTGGGTGAACGGTGTGTGTCTCTGTGTCTGGTTGAACTGTGTGTGTGTGTGTAGGTCTAGGTGAACTGTGTATGTATGTACATCTGGGTGAACTGTATGTGTGTGTACATCTGCGTGAACTGTGTGTGTGTACGTCTGGGTTTACTGTGTTTGTATATGTCTGGGTGAAGAGTGTGTGTATGTCTGGCTGAACTATGTGTGTGTGTGTATGTATGGCTGAACTGTGTGTGTGTATGTCTGCGTGAACTGTGTGTGCACGAGTTTGTATGTCTGGGTGAACTGTGTGTGTGTGTGTGTGTGTGTGTGTGTATGTCTGGGTAATCTGCCTATGTGTGTGTATGTCAGGGTGAACTGCGTGCGTGTGTATATGTCAGGGTGAAATGCGTGTGTGTGTATGTCTGGGTGATTTGCGTGTGTGTGTATGTCTGGGTGAACTGTGTGTGTATGTCTGGGAGAACTGCATGTGTGAGTTTGTCTGGGTGAACTGCATGTGCGTGTACATCTGGGTGAACACTGTGTGTGTGTAAGTCTGGGTGAACAGTGTGTGTGTGTATGTCTGGGAGAACTGCTTGTGTGGGTTTGTCTGGGAGAACTGTGTGTGTGTATTTCTGGGTGAACTGTGCGTGTGTGTGTGTGTATGTCAGGGTGAACTGCGTGCGTGTGGATATGTCAGGGTGAAATGCATGTGTGTATATGTCTGGGTGATCTGCGTGTTTGTGTATGTCTGGGTGAACTGTGTGTGTATGTCAGGGTGATCTGCGTGTGTGTGTATGTCTGGGTGAACTGTGTCTGTATGTCTGGGAGAACTGCATGTTTGAGATTGCCTGGGTGAACTGCATGTGCGTGTACATCTGGGTGAACACTGTGTGTGTGTAAGTCTGGGTGAACAGTGTGTGTGTGTATGTCTGGGAGAACTGCATGTGTGGGTTTGTCTGGGTGAACTGTGTGTGTGTATTTCTGGGTGAACTGTGTGTGTGTGTGTGTATGTCTGGGAGAACTGCATGTGTGGGTTTGTCTTGGTGAACTGTGTGTGTGTATTTCTGGGTGAACTGTGTGTGTGTGTGTGTATGTCTGGGTGAACTGTGTGTGTGTATGCCTGTGTGAACTGTGTGTGTGTGTGTGTGTATCTCTGGGTGAACTCTGTGTGCATGTGTGTATATCTGGGTGAACTGTGTTTGTATATCTGTGTGAACTGTGTGTGTGTGTGTGTGTGTGTGTGTATATGTCTGTATGAACTGTGTGTGCGTGTGTGTGTATGTCTGGGTGAACTGTGTGTGTGTGTATGTCGTGGTGTAATGTATGTGAGAGTGTGTCTGGGTGATCTGTGTGTGTGTGTATGTCTAGATGAACTGCGTGTGTGTGTATGTCTGGATGAACGGAGTGTGTATGTCTGGGTGAACTGCATGTGCATGTGTATATCTGGGTGAACTGTGTGTGTGTGTGTGTGTGCATATGTCTGGGTGAACTGTGTGTGTGTGTGTGTGTGTGTGTGTGTGTGTGTGTGTAGGTCTGGGTGAACTGTATGTGTGTGTACGTCTGCGTGAAATGTGTGTGTGTACGTCTGGGTGAACTGTGTCTGTATACGTCTGGGTGAACAGAGTGTGTATGTCTGGCTGAACTATGTGTGCGTGTGTATGTCTGGCTGAACTGTGCGTGTGTATGTCTGCATGAACTGTGTGTGCACGAGTGTGTATGTCTGGGTGAACTGTTTGTGTGTGTGTATATGTCTGGGTATTTTGCGTGTGTGTGTATGTCAGGGTGAACTGCGTGTGTGTGTATATGTCTGGGTGAAATGCGTGTGTGTGTTTGTATGCCTGGGTGATCTGCATGTGTGTGTATGTCTGGGTGAACTGTGTGTGTATGTCTGGGTGAACTGTGTGTGTTTTTGTCTGGGTGAACTGTGTGTGTATGTCTGGGTGAACTGTATGTGTGCGTATGTCTGGGTGAAATGTATGTGTGTGAGTATGTCTGGGTGATCTGTGTGTGTGTGCATGTCTAGGTGAACTGCATGTTTGTGTCTGTGTGAATGCCGTGTGTATGTCTGGGTGAACTGCGTGTGCGTGTGTATGTCTGGGTGAACTGTGTGTGTGTGTCTGTGTGTGTGTTTGTATGTCTGGGTTAACTGTGTGTGTGTGTATGTCTGGGTGAATTGTTTGTGTGTATTTATGGGTGCTCTGCTTGTGTGTGTATATCTGGGAGAACTGCATGTGTGTGAATGTCTGGGTGAACTGCATGTGTGTGTACGTCTGGTAGAACTCTGTCTATGTGTACGTCTGGGTGAACAGTTTGTGTGTGTGTACGTCTCGGTGAACAGTTTGTGTGTGTGTGTGTGTACGTCTGGGTGAACAGTGTGTGTGTGTACGTCTGGGAGCACTGTGTGTGTGTGTATAGGTGTGGGTGGACTGTGAGTGTGCACGTCTGGGTGAACTGCGTGTGCGTGTGTACGTCTGAGTGAACTGTGTGTGTGTGTGTGTTGACTGGGTGAACTGTGAGTGTGTGTGTGTATGTCTTGGTGAACTGCATGTGTGTGTGTATGTCTGGGTGAACTGTGTGCGTATGTCTGGGAGAAATGTGTGTGTTTATGTCTGGGTGAACTGTGTGTGTGTGTATGTCTGTGTGAAATGTATGCGTTTGTCTGTGTCTGGGTGAAATGTGTGTGTGTGTACATCTAGGTGAACAGTCTGTGTGTGTGTGTACGTCTGGGTGAACTTTGTGTGTGTACATATGGGTGAACTGTGTGTGTATACATCTGGGTGAAATGTGTGTTTATTTCTGGCTGAACTATGTGTGTATGTCTGGCTGAACTGTGTGTGTGTATGTCTGGGTGAACTGTGTGTGTGTGTCTGTCTGGAAGAACTGTGTGTGTGTATGTCTGTGTGAACTGAATGTGCGTGTGTGTGTATTTCAGGGTGAACTCTGTACGTGTGAATATGTCTGGGTTAACTGGGGGTGTTTCTGTGTGTGTGTGTATGTCTGGGTGAACTGTTTGTGTGTCTGTATGTCTGGGTGATCAGCGAGTGTGTGTATGTCTGGGAGAACTGCATGTGTGGGTTTGTCTGGGTGAACTGTGTGTGTGTATTTCTGGGTGAACTGTGTGTGTGTGTGTGTGTGTATGTCTGGGTGAACTGTGTGTGTGTATGCCTGTGTGAACTGTGTGTGTATGTCTGGCTGAACTATGTGTATATATCTGGGTGAACTGTGTGTGTGTATTTCTCGGTGAACTGTGTGTGTGTGTGTGTGTGTGTGTGTATATCTGTGTGAACTGTGTGTGCGTGTGTCTGTGTGAACTGTGTGTGTGTGTATGTCTGGGTGAATGGAGTTTGCATGTCTGGGTGAACTGCGTGTGCATGTGTATGTCTGGGTGAACTGTGTGTGTGTGTGTGCGTGTGTCTGTGTAGGTCTGGGTGAACTGTATGTGTGTGTACTTCTGCGTGAAATGTGTGTGTGTACGTCTGGGTGAACTGTGTCTGTATACGTCTGGGTGAACAGAGTGTGTATGTCTGGCTGAACTATGTGTGCGTGTGTATGTCTGGCTGAACTGTGCGTGTGTATGTCTGCATGAACTGTGTGTGCACGAGTGTGTATGTCTGGGTGAACTGTTTGTGTGTGTGTATATGTCTGGGTAATTTGCGTGTGTGTGTGTATGTCAGGGTGAACTGCGTGTGTGTGTATATGTCTGGGTGAAATGCGTGTGTGTGTTTGTATGTCTGGGTGATCTGCATGTGTGTGTATGTCTGGGTGAACTGTGTGCGTATGTCTGGGTGAACTGTGTGTGTTTTTGTCTGGGTGAACTGTGTGTGTATGTCTGGGTGAACTGTATGTGTGCGTATGTCTGGGTGAAATGTATGTGTGTGAGTATGTCTGGGTGATCTGTGTGTGTGTGCATGTCTAGGTGAACTGCATGTTTGTGTCTGTGTGAATGCCGTGTGTATGTCTGGGTGAACTGCGTGTGCGTGTGTATGTCTGGGTGAACTGTGTGTGTGAGAGTGTGTGTGTGTGTGTGTGTGTTTGTATGTCTGGGTTAACTGTGTGTGTGTATGTCTGGGTGAATTGTTTGTGTGTATTTACGGGTGCTCTGCTTGTGTGTGTATATCTGGGAGAACCGCATGTGTGTGAATGTCTGGGTGAACTCTGTCTATGTGTACATCTGGGTGAACAGTTTGTGTGTGTGTACGTCTCGGTGAACAGTTTGTGTGTGTGTGTGTGTACGTCTGGGTGAACAGTGTGTGTGTGTGTACGTCTGGGAGCACTGTGTGTGTGTGTATACATGTGGGTGGACTGTGTGTGTGCATGTTTGGGTGAACTGTGTGTGTATTTCTGGGTGAACTGTGTGTGTGTTTGTATGTCTTGGTGAACTGTGTGTGTGTGTCTATGTCTGGGTGAACAGTTTGTGTGTGTGTATGTCTGGGTGAACTGTGTGTGTATGTGTATGTCTGGGTGATCTCCGTGTGTATGTAAGCCAGGATGAACTGTGTGTGTGTGTATGTCTGGCTGAACTGTGTGTGTGTATGTCAGGGTGAACTGTGTGTGTGTGTGTATGTCTCAGTGAACTGTATGTGCATGTGTGTGTTTGTCAGGGTGAACTGGACGTGTGTGAATATGTCTGGGTGAACTGCGCGTGTGTGTATATGTCTGGGTGAACTGTTTGTGTGTGTGTGTATGTCTGGGTGATCTGTAAGTGTGTGTATGTCTGGGTGAACTGTGTGAGTGTGTCTGGGTGAAATATGTGTGTTTATGTCTGGGTGAACAGTGTGTGTATGTTTGGGTGAACTGTGTGTGTGTGTATGTCTGGGTGAAATGTATGTGTGTGTGTAGGTCTGGGTGAATTGTATGTGTGTGTACATCTGGGTGAACTGTGTGTGTTTGTACGTCTGGGTGAACTGTGTGTGTGTACGTCTGGGTGACCTGTGAGTGTATACGTCTGGGTGAACTGTGTGTGTATGTCTGGGTGAACTGTGTGTGTGTGTGTGTGTGTGTGTGTGTGTATGTCTGGATGAACTGTGTGCGTGTATGACTGTGTGAACTGTGTGTGCATGTGTGTATGTCTGGGTGAACTGTGTGTGCGTGTGTGTGTGTACATCTGGGTGAACTGCGTGTGTGGACGTCTGGGTGAACTGTGTGTGTATACGTCTGGGTGAACTGTGTGTGTATATCTGGGTGAACTGTGTGTGTGTATTTCTGGGTGAACTGTGTGAGTGTGTGTGTGTGTGTGTGTGTCTATGTCTGGGTGAACTGCATGTGTGTATGTCTGTGTGAACGGTGTGTGCGTGTGTGTGTATGTCTGGGTGAACTGTGTGTGTGCGTATGTCGTGGTGAAATGTATGTGTGTGAGTATGTCTGGGTGATCTGTGTGTGTTTGTATGTCTAGATGAACTGCGCGTGTGTGTGTATGTCTGGGTGAACGGCGTGTGTATGTCTGGGTGAACTGCGTGTGCATGTGTATATCTGGGTGAACTGTTTTTGTGTGTGTGTGTGTATGTCTGGATGAACTGTGTGTGTGTATTTATGGGTGCTCTGCGTGTGTGTGTATGTCTGTGAGAACTGCATGTGTGTGTTTGTCTGGGTGAACTGTTTGTGTGTGTGTATGTCTGGTTGATCTGCGAGTGTGTGTATGTCTGGGTGAACTGTGTGAGTATCTCTGGGTGAAATGTGTGTGTTTATGTCTGGGTGAACAGTGTGCGTAAGTCTGGGTGAACTGTGTGTGTGTGTATCTCTGGGTGAACTCTGTGTGTCTCTGGTCCTGGTTGAACTGTGTATGTGTGTGTGTGTGTGTGTAGGTCTGGGTGAACTGTGTGTGTATGTACATCTGGGTGAACTGTATGTGTGTGTACATCTGCATGAACTGTGTGTGTGTGTACGTCTGGGTGAACTGTGTTTGTATATGTCTGGGTGAACAGTGTGTGTATGTCTGGCTGAACTATGTGTGTGTGTGTATGTCTGGCTGAACTGTGTGTGTCTATGTCTGGGTGAACTGTGTGTGCACGAGTGTGTATGTCTGGGTGAACGGTGTGTGTGTGTGTGTGTGTGTGTGTGTGTGTGTATGTCAGGGTGAACTGTGTGTGTGTATATGTCAGGGTGAAATGCGTGTGTGTGTATATCTGGGTGATCTGTGTGTGTGTGTATGTCTGGGTGAACTGTGTGTGTATGTCTGGGTGATCTGCGTGTGTGTGTATGTCTGGGTGAACTGTGTGTGTATGTCTGGGAGAACTGCATGTGTGGGTTTGTCTGGGTGAACTGTGAGTGTGTATTTCTGGGTGAACTGTGTGTGTGTGTGTATGTCTGGGTGAACTGTGTGTGTGTATGCCTGTGTGAACTGTGTGTGCGTGTGTGTGTATCTCTGGGTGAACTCTGTGTGCGTGTGTGTGTACGGTTGGGTGAACACTGTGTGTGTGGAAGTCTGGGTGAACAGTGTGTGTGTGTATGTCTGGGAGAACTGCATGTGTAGGTTTGTCTGGGTGAACTGTGTGTGTGTATTTCTGGGTGAACTGTGTGTGTGTGTGTGTGTGTATGTCTGGGTGAACTGTGTGTGTGTATGCCTGTGTGAACTGTGTGTGCATGTGTGTGTATCTCTGGGTGAACTCTGTTTGCGTGTGTGTGTACGTCTGGGTGAACTGTGTGTGTGGACGTCTGGGTGAACTGTGTGTGTATGTCTGGCTGAACTTTGTGTGTATATCTGGGTGAACTGTGTGTGTGTATTTCTCGGTGAACTGTGTGTGTGTGTGTGTGTGTATATCTGTGTCAACTGTGTGTGCGTGTGTGTGTATGTCTGTGTGAATTGTGTGTGTGTGTATGTCGTGGTGAAATGTATGTGTGTGAGTGTGTCTGGGTGATCTGTGTGTGTGTGTATGTCTAGATGAACTGCGTGTGTGTGTATGTCTGGGTGAATGGAGTGTGTATGTCTGGGTGAACGGAGTGTGCGTGTGTATATCTGGGTGAACTGTGTGTGTGTGTGTGTGTGTGTGCGTATGTCTGGGTGAACTGTGTGTGTGTGTGTGTGTGTCTGTGTAGGTCTGGGTGAACTGTATGTGTGTGTACGTCTGCGTGAAATGTGTGTGTTTACGTCTGGGTGAACTGTGTGTGTATAAGTCTGGGTGAACAGAGTGTGTATGTCTGGCTGAACTATGTGTGCGTGTGTATGTCTGGATGAACTGTGTGTGTGTATGTCTGCATGAACTGTGTGTGCACGAGTGTGTATGTCTGGGTGAACTGTTTGTGTGTGTGTGTGTGTGTATGTCTGGATGAACTGTGTGTGTATTTATGGGTGCTCTGCGTGTGTGTGTATGTCTGTGAGAACTGCATGTGTGTGTACATCTGGGTGAATGGTGTGTGAATGTGTGTACGTCTGGGTGAACTGCATGTGTGTGTGTATGTCTGGGTGAACTGTGTGTGTATACGTCTGGGTGAGCAGATTGTGTATGTCTGGCTGAACTATGTGTGTGTGTGCATGTCTGGCTGAACTGTGTGTGTGTATGTCTGCGTGAACTGTGTGTGCACGAGTGTGTATGTCTGGGTGAACGGTGTGTGTGTGTGTGTATGTCTGGGTAATCTGCGTGTGTGTGTGTATGTCAGGGTGAACTGCGTGTGTGTATATATGTCAGGGTGAAATGCGTGTGTGTGTATGTCTGGGTGATCTGCGTGTGTGTGTATGTCTGGGTGAACTGTGTGTGTATGTCTGGGTGATCTGCGTGTGTGTGTATGTCTGGGTGAACTGTGTGTGTATGTCTGGGAGAACTGCATGTGTGAGTTTGTCTGGGTGAACTGCATGTGCGTGTACATCTGGGTGAACACTGTGTGTGTGTAAGTCTGGGTGAACAGTGTGTGTGTGTATGTCTGGGAGAAATGTATGTGTTTGTGTGTGTCTGGGTGGACTGTGTGTGTGTGTCCAAGTCTGGTTGAACAGTGTGTGGGTCTGTAGGTCTCGGTGAGCTGTGTGTTTGCGTATGTCTGGGTGATCTGCATGTGTGTGCATGCCTGGGTGAACTGTGTGTGTGTGTATGCCTGTGTGAACTGCGTGTGTGTGTATGTCTGGGTGAACTATGTGTGTGTCTATTTCTGGGTGAATGGCGTGTGTATGTCTGGGTGAACTGCGTGTGCGTGTGTATATCGGGGTGAACTGTGTGTGTGTGTGTGTGTGTGTGTGTGTGTATGTCTGGGTGAACTGTGTGTGTGTGTGTATGTCTTGGTGAACTGTGTGTGTATGTCTGAGTGAACTGTGTGTGTATTTGTCTGGGTGAGCTGTGTGTGTTTATGTCTGTGTGAGCTGTGTGTGTTTATGTCTGGGTGAACTGTGTGTGTTTATGTCTGGGAGAGCTGTGTGTGTTTATGTCTGTGTGAGCTGTGTGTGTTTATGTCTGGGTGAACTGTGTGTGTATGTCTGGCTGAATTTTGTGTGCATGTCTGGGTGAACTGTGTGTGTGTTTTTCTGGTTGAACTGTGTGTGTGTTTATGTCTGGGTGAACTGTGTGTGTGTATGACTGCATGAACTGTGTGTGCGTATGTGTGTATGCCTGGGTGAACTGTGTGTGTGTATATCTGAGTGATCTGTGTGTGCGTGTATGTCTGGGTGAACAGTGTGTATGTCTGGGTGAACTGTGTGTGTTTGTATGTCTGTGTGAAATGTATGTGTTTGTCTATGTCTGTCTGAACTGTGTGTATGTGTGTACGTCTAGGTGAACAGTGTGTGTGTGTGTGTGTGTACGCCTGGGTGAACTTTGTGTGTGTACATATGGGTGAACTGTGTGTGTGTACGTCTGGGTGAAATGTGTGTTTATTTCTGGCTGAACTATGTGTGTATTTCTTGCTGAACTGTGTGTGTGTATGTCTGGGTGAACTGTGTGTGTGTGTATGTCTGGATGAACTGTGTGTGTGTATGTCTGTGTGAACTGAATGTGCGTGTGTGTGTATTTCAGGGTGAACTACGTAGGTGTGAATATGTCTGGGTGAACTGGGTGTGTGTGTGCGTGTGTGTGTATGTCTGGGTGAACTGTTTGTGTGTGTGTAGGTCTGGTTGAACTGTGTGTTTATGTACATCTGTATGAACTGTATGTGTGTGTACGTCTGCGTGAACTGTGTGTGTGTACATCTGAGTGAACTGTGTTTGTATATGTCTGGGTGAACAGTGTGTGTATGTCTGGCTGAACTATGTGTGTATGTGTATGTCTGGCTGAACTGTGTGTGTGTATGTCTACGTGAACTGTGTGTGCATGACTGTGTATCTCTGGGTGAACTGTGTGTGTGTGTGTGTGTGTGTGTGTGTGTGTGTGTGTGTGTGTGTGTATGTCTGGGTAATCTGCGTGTGTGTGTGTATGTCAGGGTGAACTGCGTGTGTGTGTATATGTCAGGGTGAAATGCGTGTGTGTGTATTTCTGGGTGATCTGCGTGTGTGTGTATGTCTGGGTGAACTGTGTGTGTATGTCTTGGTGATGTGCGTGTGTGTGTATGTCTGGGTGAACAGTGTGTGTATGTCTGGGAGAACTGCATGTGTGAGTTTGTCTGGGTGAACTGCATGTGCGTGTACATCTGGGTGAACACTGTGTGTGTGTAAGTCTGGGTGAACAGTGTGTGTGTGTATGTCTGGGAGAAATGTATGTGTGTGTGTGTGTGTGTCTGGGTGGATTGTGTGTGTGTGTCCAAGTCTGGGTGAACAGTGTGTGGGTCTGTAGGTCTCGGTGAACTGTGTGTTTGAGTATGTCTGGGTGATCTGCATGTGTGTGCATGCCTGGGTGAACTGTGTGTGTGTGCATGTCTGGGTGAACTGCATGTGTGTGTATGTCTGGGTGAACGGCATGTGTATGTCTGGGTGAACTGCGTGTGCGTGTGTATATCTGGGTGAACTGTGTGTGTGTGTGTGTGTGTGTGTATGTCTGGGTGAACTGTGTGTGTGTGTGTGTATGTCTGGGTGAACTGTGTGTGTATGTCTGGGTGAACTGTGTGTGTATTTGTCTGGGTGAGCTGTGTGTGTTTATGTCTGTGAGAGCTGTGTGTGTTTATGTCTGGGTGAACTGTGAGTGTTTATGTCTGGGAGAGCTGTGTGTGTTTATGTCTATGTGAGCTTTGTGTGTTTATGTCTTGGTGAACTGTGTGTGTATGTCTGGCTGAATATTGTGCACATGTCTGGGTGAACTGTGTGTGTGTTTTTCTGGGTGAACTGTGTGTGCATTTGTGTGTATGCCTGGGTGAACTGTGTGTGTGTATATCTGAGTGATCTTTGTGTGCGTGTATGTCTGGGTGAACAGTGTGTATGTCTGGGTGAACTGTGTGTGTTTGTATGTCTGTGTGAAATGTATGTGTTTGTCTATGTCTGGGTGAACTGTGTGTATGTGTGTACGTCTAGGTGAACAGTGTGTGTGTGTGTGTGTGTGTACGCCTGGGTGAACTTTGTGTGTGTACATATGGGTGAACTGTGCCTGTATATGTCTGGGTGAAATGTATGTTTATGTCTGGCTGAATTATGTGTGTATTTCTTGCTGAAATGTGTGTGTGTATGTCTGGGTGAACTGTGTGTGTGTGTATGTCTGGATGAACTGTGTGTGTGTATGTCTGTGTGAACTGAATGTGCGTGTGTGTGTATTTCAGGGTGAACTACGTACGTGTGAATATGTCTGGGTGAACTGGGTGGTGTGCATGTGTGTGTATGTCTGGGTGAACTGTTTGTGTGTGTGTATGTCTGGGTGATCTGCGAGTGTGTGTATGTCTGGGTGATCTGTGTGAGTATTACTGGGTGAAATGTTTGTGTTTATGTCTGGGTGAACAGTGTGTGTAGGTCTGGGTGAACTGTGTGTGTGTGTGTTTGTCTGGGTGAACTGTGTGTGTATGTCTGGGTGATCTGCGTATGTGTGTATTTCTGGGTGAACTGTGTGTGTATGTCTGGGAGAACGGCATGTGTGGGTTTGTCTGGGTGAACTGCATGTGCGTGTACATCTGGGTGAACATTGTGTGTGTGTAAGTCTGGGTGAACAGTGTGTGTGTGTATGTCTGGGAGAAATGTATGTGTGTGTGTATGTCTGGGTGGACTGTGTGTGTATGTCTGGGTGAACTGTGTGTGTATTTGTCTGGGTGAGCTGTGTTTGTTTATGTCTGTGTGAGCTGTGTGTGTTTATGTCTGTGTAAACTGTGTGTGTTTATGTCTGGGAGAGCTGTGTGTGTTTATGTCTATGTGAGCTTTGTGTGTTTATGTCTTGGTGAACTGTGTGTGTATGTCTGGCTGAATATTGTGCACATGTCTGGGTGAACTGTGTGTGTGTTTTTCTGGGTGAACTGTGTGTGCGTATGTGTGTATGCCTGGGTGAACTGTGTGTGTGTATATCTGAGTGATCTTTGTGCGCGTGTATGTCTGGGTGAACAGTGTGTATGTCTGGGTGAACTGTGTGTGTTTGTATGTCTGTGTGAAATGTATGTGTTTGTCTATGTCTGGGTGAACTGTGTGTATGTGTGTACGTCTAGGTGAACAGTGTGTGTGTGTGTGTGTGTACGCCTGGGTGACCTTTGTGTGTGTACATATGGGTGAACTGTGTCTGTATATGTCTGGGTGAAATGTATGTTTATGTCTGGCTGAATTATGTGTGTATTTCTTGCTGAACTGTGTGTGTGTATGTCTGGGTGAACTGTGTGTGTGTGTATGTCTGGATGAACTGTGTGTGTGTATGTCTGTGTGAACTGAATGTGCGTGTGTGTGTATTTCAGGGTGAATTACGTAGGTGTGAATATGTCTGGGTGAACTGGGTGGTGTGCGTGTGTGTGTATGTCTGGGTGAACTGTTTGTGTGTGTGTATGTCTGGGTGATCTGCGAGTGTGTGTATGTCTGGGTGATCTGTGTGAGTATTTCTGGGTGAAATGTGTGTGTTTATGTCTGGGTGAACAGTGTGTGTAGGTCTGGGTGAACTGTGTGTGTGTGTGTTTGTCTGGGTGAACTGTGTGTGTATGTCTGGGTGATCTGCGTATGTGTGTATGTCTGGGTGAACTGTGTGTGTATGTCGGGGAGAACTGCATGTGTGGGTTTGTCTGGGTGAACTGCATGTGCGTGTACATCTGGGTGAACATTGTGTGTGTGTAAGTCTGGGTGAACAGTGTGTGTGTGTATGTCTGGGAGAAATGTATGTGTGTGTGTATGTCTGGGTGAACTGTGTGTGTATGTCTGGGTGAACTGTGTGTGTATTTGTCTGGGTGAGCTGTGTTTGTTTATGTCTGTGTGAGCTGTGTGTGTTTATGTCTGGGTGAACTGTGTGTGTTTATGTCTGGGAGAGCTGTGTGTGTTTATGTCTGTGTGAGCTGTGTGTGTTTATGTCTTGGTGAACTGTGTGTGTATGTCTGGCTGAATTTTGTGCACATGTCTGGGTGAACTGTGTGTGTGTTTTTCTGGTTGAACTGTGTGTGCGTATGTGTGTATGCCTGGGTGAACTGTGTGTGTGTATATCTGAGTGATCTGTGTGTGCGTGTATGTCTGGGTGAACAGTGTGTATGTCTGGGTGAACTGTGTGTGTTTGTATGTCTGTGTGAAATGTATGTGTTTGTCTATGTCTGGGTGAACTGTTTGTATGTGTGTATGTCTAGGTGAACAGTGTGCGTGTGTGTGTGTGTACGCCTGGGTGAACTTTGTGTGTGTACATATGGGTGAACTGTGTGTGTATATGTCTGGGTGAAATGTATGTTTATGTCTGGCTGAACTATGTGTGTATTTCTTGCTGAACTGTGTGTGTGTATGTCTGGGTGAACTGTGTGTGTGTGTATGTCTGGATGAACTGTGTGTGTGTATGTCTGTGTGAACTGAATGTGCATGTGTGTGTATTTCAGGGTGAACTACGTAGGTGTGAATATGTCTGGGTGAACTGGGTGGTGTGCGTGTGTGTGTATGTCTGGGTGAACTGTTTGTGTGTGTGTATGTCTGGGTGATCTGCAAGTGTGTGTATGTCTGGGTGATCTGTGTGAGTATTTCTGGGTGAAATGTGTGTGTTTATGTCTGGGTGAACAGTGTGTGTAGGTCTTGGTGAACTGTGTGTGTGTGTGTTTGTCTGGGTGAACTGTGTGTGTATGTCTGGGTGATCTGCGTATGTGTGTATGTCTGGGTGAACTGTGTGTGTATGTCTGGGAGAACTGCATGTGTGAGTTTGTCTGGGTGAACTGCATGTGCGTGTACATCTGGGTGAACACTGTATGTGTGTTATTCTGGGTGACCAGTGTGCGTTTGTATGTCTGGGAGAACTGCATGTGTGGGTTTGTCTGGGTGAACTGCATGTGCGTGTACATCTGGGTGAACATTGTGTGTGTGTAAGTCTGGGTGAACAGTGTGTGTGTGTATGTCTGGGAGAAATGTATGTGTGTGTGTGTGCCTGCGTGGATGTGAGTGTGTGTCCAAGTCTGGGTGAACAGTGTTTGGGTCTGTAGGTCACGTTGAACTGTGTGTTTGAGTATGTCTGGGTGATCTGCATGTGTGTGCATGCCTGGGTGAACTTGTGTGTGTGTATGCTTGGGTGAACTGCGTGTGTGTGTATGTCTGGGTGAACTATGTGTGTGTCTATGTCTGGGTGAATGGCGTGTGTATGTCTGGGTGAACTGCGTGTGCGTGTGTATATCTGGGTGAACTGTGTGTGTGTGTGTGTGTATGTCTGGGTGAACTGTGTTTGTGTGTGTATGTCTGGGTGAACTGTGTATGTATGTCTGGGTGAACTGAGTGTGTATATGTCTGGGTGAGCTGTGTGTGTTTATGTCTGTGTGAGCTGTGTGTGTTTATGTCTGGGTGAACTGTGTGTGTTTATGTCTGGGAGAGCTGTGTGTGTTTATGTCTGTGTGAGCTGTGTGTGTTTATGTCTGGGTGAACTGTGTGTGTATGTCTGGCTGAATTTTGTGCGCATGTCTGGGTGAACTGTGTGTATGTTTTTCTGGGTGAACTGTGTGTGTGTTTATGTCTGGGTGAATTGTGTGCGTGTATCACTGCATGAACTGTGTGTGCGTATGTGTGTATGTCTGGGTGAACTGTGTGTATGTCTGGGTGAACTGTGTGTGTTTGTATGTCTGTGTGAAATGTATGTGTTTGTCTATGTCTGGGTGAACTGTTTGTATGTGTGTACGTCTAGATGAACAGTGTGTGTGTGTGTGTGTGTACGCCTGGGTGAACTTTGTGTGTGTACATATGGGTGAACTGTGTGTGTATACGTCTGGGTGAAATGTATGTTTATTTCTGGCTGATCTATGTGTGTATTTCTTGCTGAACTGTGTGTGTGTATGTCTGGGTGAACTGTGTGTGTGTGTATGTCTGGATGAATTGTGTGTGTGTATGTCTGTGTGAACTGAATGTGCGTGTGTGTGTATTTCAGGGTGAACTACGTACGTGTGAATATGTCTGGGTGAACTGGGTGTGTGTGTGTGTGTGTGTGTATGTCTGGGTGAACTGTTTGTGTGTGTGTATGTCTGGTTGATCTGCGAGTGTGTGTATGTCCGGGTGAACTGTGTGAGTATTTCTTGGTGAAATGTGTGTGTTTTTGTCTGTGTGAACAGTGTGTGTAAGTATGGGTGAACTGTGTCTGTGTGTGTATGTCTGGGTGAACTGTGTGTATGTCTGGGTGAACTGTGTGTGTTTGTATGTCTGTGTGAAATGTATGTGTTTGTCTATGTCTGGGTGAACTGTTTGTATGTGTGTACGTCTAGGTGAAGAGTGTGTGTGTGTGTGTACGCCTGGGTGAACTTTGTGTGTGTACATATGGGTGAACTGTGTGTGTATACGTCTGGGTGAAATGTGTGTTTATTTCTTGCTGAACTATGTGTGTATTTCTTGCTGAACTGTGTGTGTGTATGTCTGGGTGAACTGTGTGTGTGTGTATGTCTGGATGAACTGTGTGTGTATGTCTGTGTGAACTGAATGTGCGTGTGTGTGTATTTCAGGGTGAACTACGTACGTGTGAACATGTCTGGGTGAACTGGGTGTGTGTGTGTGTGTCTCTATGTCTGGGTGAACTGTGTGTGTGTGTGTGTAGGTCTGGGTGAACTGTGTGTGTATGTACATCTGGGTGAACTGTATGTGTGTGTACGTCTGCATGAACTTTGTGTGTGTACGTCTGGGTGAACTGTGTTTGTATATGTCTGGGTGAACAGTGTGTGTATGTCTGGCTGAACTGTGTGTGTGTATGTCTGCATGAACTTTGTGTGCACGAGTGTGTATGTCTGGGTGAACTGCGTGTGTGTGTGTGTGTATACGTCTGAGTAATCTGCGTGTGTGTGTTTATGTCAGGGTGAACTGCGTGTGTGTGTATATGTCTGGGAGAACTGTGTGTGTATGTCTGGGTGAACTGTGTGTGCTTATGTCTGGGTGAGCTGTGTGTATTTATGTCTGTGTGAGCTGTGTGTGTTTATGTCGGGGTGAACTGTGTACGTATGTCTGGCTGAATTTTGTGTGCTTGTCTGGGTGAACTGTGTGTGTGTTTTTCAGGGTGAACTGTGTGTGTGTTTATGTCTGGGTGAACTGTGTGTGTGTATCACTGCATGAACTGTGTGTGTGTATGTGTGTATGCCTGGATGAACTGTGTGTATGTGTGTGTGTGTCTTGGTGAACTGTGTATGTATGTCTGGGTGAACTGAGTGTGTATATGTCTGGGTGAGCTGTGTGTGTTTATGTCTGTGTGAGCTGTGTGTGTTTATGTCTGGGTGAACTGTGTGTGTTTATGTCTGAGAGAGCTGTGTGTGTTTATGTCTGTGTGAGCTGTGTGTGTTTATGTCTGGGTGAACTGTGTGTGTATGTCTGGCTGAATTTTGTGCGCATGTCTGGGTGAACTGTGTGTGTGTTTTTCTGGGTGAACTGTGTGTGTGTTTATGTCTGGGTGAATTGTGTGCGTGTATCACTGCATGAACTGTGTGTGCGTATGTGTGTATGTCTGGGTGAACTGTGTGTATGTCTGGGTGAACTGTGTGTGTTTGTATGTCTGTGTGAAATGTATGTGTTTGTCTATGTCTGGGTGAACTGTTTGTATGTGTGTACGTCTAGGTGAACAGTGTGTGTGTGTGTGTGTACGCCTGGGTGAACTTTGTGTGTGTACATATGGGTGAACTGTGTGTGTATACGTCTGGGTGAAACGTATGTTTATTTCTGGCTGAACTATGTGTGTATTTCTTGCTGAACTGTGTGTGTGTATGTCTGGGTGAACTGTGTGTGTGTGTATGTCTGGATGAATTGTGTGTGTGTATGTCTGTGTGAACTGAATGTGCGTGTGTGTGTATTTCAGGGTGAACTATGTACGTGTGAATATGTCTGGGTGAACTGGGTGTGTGTGTGTATGTCTGGGTGAACTGTTTGTGTGTGTGCATGTCTGGTTGATCTGCGAGTGTGTGTATGTCTGGGTGAACTGTGTGAGTATTTCTTGGTGAAATGTGTGTGTTTATGTCTGGGTGAACAGTGTGTGTAAGTATGGGTGAACTGTGTCTGTGTGTGTATGTCTGGGTGAACTGTGCGTATGTCTGGGTGAACTGTGTGTGTTTGTATGTCTGTGTGAAATGTATGTGTTTGTCTATGTCTGGGTGAACTGTTTGTATGTGTGTACGTCTAGGTGAACAGTGTGTGTGTGTGTGTGTACGCCTGGGTGAACTTTGTGTGTGTACATATGGGTGAACTGTGTGTGTATACGTCTGGGTGAAATGTGTGTTTATTTCTTGCTGAACTATGTGTGTATTTCTTGCTGAACTGTGTGTGTGTATGTCTGGGTGAACTGTGTGTGTGTGTATGTCTGGATGAACTGTGTGTGTATGTCTGTGTGAACTGAATGTGCGTGTGTGTGTATTTCAGGGTGAACTACGTACGTGTGAACATGTCTGGGTGAACTGGGTGTGTGTGTGTGTGTGTGTCTCTATGTCTGGGTGAACTGTGTGTGTGTGTGTAGTTCTGGGTGAACTGTGTGTGTATGCACATCTGGGTGAACTGTATGTGTGTGTACGTCTGCATGAACTTTGTGTGTGTACGTCTGGGTGAACTGTGTTTGTATATGTCTGGGTGAACAGTGTGTGTATGTCTGGCTGAACTGTGTGTGTGTATGTCTGCATGAACTTTGTGTGCACGAGTGTGTATGTCTGGGTGAACTGCGTGTGTGTGTGTGTGTATACGTCTGAGTAATCTGCGTGTGTGTGTATATGTCTGGGTGAACTGTGTGTGTATGTCTGGGTGAACTGTGTGTGCTTATGTCTGGGTGAGCTGTGTGTATTTATGTCTGTGTGAGCTGTGTGTGTTTATGTCGGGGTGAACTATGTACGTATGTCTGGCTGAATTTTGTGTGCTTGTCTGGGTGAACTGTGTGTGTGTTTTTCAGGGTGAACTGTGTGTGTGTTTATGTCTGGGTGAACTGTGTGTGTGTATCACTTCATGAACTGTGTGTGTGTATGTGTGTATGCCTGGATGAACTGTGTGTATGTGTGTGTGTGTATGTCTGAGTGATCTGTGAGTGCGTGTATGTCTGGGTGAACTGTGTGTGTATGTCTGGGTGAACTGTGTGTGTGTATGTCTGTGTGAAATGTATGTGTTTGTCTATGTCAGGGTGAACTGTGTGTGTGTGTGTACGTCTAGGTGAACAGTGTGTGTGTGTGTGTAAGTCTGGGTGAACTTTGTGTGTGTACATATGGGTGAACTGTGTGTGTATACGTCTGGGTGAAATGTGTGTTTATTTCTGGCTGAACTATGTGTGTATGTCTGGCTGAACTGTGTGTGTGTATGTCTGGGTGAACTGTGTGTGTGTGTATGTCTGGAAGAACTGTGTGTCTGCATGTCTGTGTGAACTGAATGTGCGTGTGTGTGTATTTCAGGGTGAACTACGTACGTGTGAATATGTCTGTGTGAACTGGGTGTTTGTGTGTGTGTGTATGTCTGGGTAAACTGTTTGTGTGTGTGTATGTCAGGGTGAACTGCGTGTGTGTGTATATGTCAGGGTGAAATGCGTGTGTGTGTATGTCTGGGTGATCTGCGTGTGTGTGTATGTCTGGGTGAACTGTGTGTGTATGTCTGGGTGATCTGCGTGTGTGTGTATGTCTGGGTGAACTGAGTGTGTATGTCTGGGAGAACTGCATGTGTGAGTTTGTCTGGGTGAACTGCCTGTGCGTGTACATCTGGCTTAACACTGTGTGTGTGTAAGTCTGGGTGAACAGTGTGTGTGTGTATGTCTGGGAGAACTGCATGTGTGGGTTTGTCTGGGTGAACTGCATGTGCGTGTATAGCTGGGCGAGCACTGTGTGTAAGTCTGGGTGAACAGTGTGTGTGTGTATGTCTGGGAGAAATGTATGTGTGTGTGTGTGTGTGTGTGTCTGGGTGGACTCTGTGTGTGTGTCCAAGTCTGGGTGAACAGTGTGTGGGTAAGTAGGTCTCGGTGAACTTTGTGTTTGAGTATGTCTGGGTGATCTGCATGTGTGTGCATGCCTGGGTGAACTGTGTGTGTGTGTATGCCTGGGTGAACTGTGTGTGTGTGTATGGCTGGGTGAACTATGTGTGTGTGTATGTCTGGGTGAACGGCGTGTGTATGTCTGGGTGAACTGCGTGTGCGTGTGTATATCTGGATGAACTGTGTGTGTGTGTGTGTGTGTGTGTGTATGTCTGGGTAAACTGTGTGTGTGTGTGTATGTCTGGGTGAACTGTGTGTGTATGTCTGGGTGAACTGTGCGTGTATTTGTCTGGGTGAGCTGTGTGTGTTTATGTCTGTGTGAGATGTGTGTGTTTATGTCTGGGTGAACTGTGTGTGTTTATGTCTGGGAGAGCTGTGTGTGTTTATGTCTGTGTGAGCTGTGTGTGTTTATGTCTGGGTGAACTGTATGTGTATGTCAGGCTGAATTTTGTGCGCATGTCTGTGTGAACTGTGTGTGTGTTTTTCTGGGTGAACTGTGTGAGTGTTTATGTCTGGGTGAACTGTGTGTGTGTATCACTGCATGAACTGTGTGGGCGTATGTGTGTTGGCCTGGGTGAACTGTGTGTGTGTATATCTGAGTGATCTGTGTGTGCGTGTATGTCTGGGTGAACAGTGTGTATGTCTGGGTGAACTGTGTGTGTTTGTATGACTGTGTGAAATGTATGTGTTTGTCTATGTCTGGTTGAACTGTTTGTATGTGTGTACGTCTAGGTGAACAGTGTGTGTGTGTGTGTGTACGCCTGGGTGAACTTTGTGTGTGTACATATGGGTGAACTGTGTGTGTATACGTCTGGGTGAAATGTGTGTTTATTTCTTGCTGAACTATGTGTGTATTTCTTGCTGAACTGTGTGTGTGTATGTTTGGGTGAACTGTGTGTGTGTGTGTATGTCTGGATGAACTGTGTGTGTATGTCTGTGTGAACTGAATGTGCATGTGTGTGTATTTCAGGGTGAACTACGTACTTGTGAACATGTCTGGGTGAACTGTTTGTGTGTGTGTATGTCTGGGTGATCTGCGAGTGTGTGTATGTCTGGGTGAACTGTGTGAGTATTTCTGGGTTAAATGTGTGTGTTTATGTCTGGGTGAACAGTGTGTGTAAGTCTGGGTGAACTGTGTGTGTTTGTATCTCTGGGTGAACTGTGTGTGTCTCTACGTCTGGGTGAACTGTGTGTGTGTGTATGTCTGGGTGAACTGTGTTTGTATGTCTGGGTGATCTGCGTGTGTGTGTATGTCTGGGTGAACTGTGTGTGTATGTCTGGGAGAACTGCATGTATGAGTTTGTCTGGGTGAACTGCATGTGCGTGTACATCTGGGTGAACACTGTATTTGTGTAAGTCTGGGTGACCAGTGTGTTTTTGTATGTCTGGGAGAACGGCATGTGTGGGTTTGTCTGGGTGAACTGCATGTGCGTGTACATCTGGGTGAACATTGTGTGTGTGTAAGTCTGGGTGAACAGTGTGTGTGTGTATGTCTGGGAGAAATGTATGTGTGTGTGTGTGTCTGGGTGGACTGTGTGTGTGTGTCCAAGTCTGGGTGAACAGTGTGTGGGTCTGTAGGTCACGGTGAACTGTGTGTTTGAGTATGTCTGTGTGATCTGCATGTGTGTGCATGCCTGGGTGAACTGTGTGTGTGTGTGTATGCCTGGGTGAACTGCGTGTGTGTGTATGTCTGGGTGAACTGTGTTTGTGTGTGTATGTCTGGGTGAACTGTGTGTGTATGTCTGGGTGAACTGAGTGTGTATATGTCTGGGTGAGCTGTGTGTGTTTATGTCTGTGTGAGCTGTGTGTGTTTATGTCTGGGAGAGCTGTGTGTGTTTATGTCTGTGTGAGCTGTGTGTGTTTATGTCTGGGTGAACTGTGTGTGTATGTCTGGCTAAATTTTGTGCGCATGTCTGGGTGAACTGTGTGTGTGTTTTTCTGGGTGAACTGTGTGTGTGTTTATGTCTGGGTGAACTGTTTGTATGTGTGTACGTCTAGGTGAACAGTGTGTGTGTGTGTGTGTACGCCTGGGTGAACTTGGTATGTGTACATATGGGTGAACTGTGTGTGTATACGTCTGGGTGAAATGTGTGTTTATTTCTGGCTGAACTATGTGTGTATTTCTTGCTGAACTGTGTGTGTGTATGTCTGGGTGAACTGTGTGTGTGTGTATGTCTGGATGAACTGTGTGTGTGTATGTCTGTGTGAACTGAATGTGCATGTGTGTGTATTTCAGGGTGAACTACGTAGGTGTGAATATGTCTGGGTGAACTGGGTGTGTGTGTGCGTGTGTGTGTACGTCTGGGTGAACTGTTTGTGTGTGTGTATGTCTGGTTGATCTGCGAGTGTGTGTATGTCTGGGTGAACTGTGTGATTATTTCTGGGTGAAATGTGTGTGTTTATGTCTGGGTGAACAGTGTGTGTAAGTATGGGTGAACTGTGTGTGTGTATCTCTGGGTGAACTGTGTGTGTCTCTATGTCTGGGTGAACTGTGTGTGTGTGTGTGTAGGTCTGGGTGAACTGTGTGTGAATGTACATCTGGGTGAACTGTTATGTGTGTGTATGTCTGCGTGAACTGTGTATGTGTACGTCTGGGTGAACTGTGTTTGTGTACGTCTGGGTGAACAGTGTGTGTATGTCTGGCTGAACTATGTGTGTGTGTGTATGTCTGTCTGAACTGTGTGTGTTTATGTCTGCATGAACTTTGTGTGCACGAGTGTGTATGTCTGGGTGAAATGCGTGTGTGTGTTTGTATGTCTGGGTGATCTGCGTGTGTGTGTATGTCTGGGTGAACTTTGTGTGTATGTCTGGGTGAACTGTGTGTGTTTATGTCTGGGTGAGCTGTGTGTGTTTATGTCTGTGTGAGCTGTGTGTGTTTATGTCTGGGTGAACTGTGTGTGTATGTCTGGCTGAATTTTGTGTGCTTGTCTGGGTGAACTGTGTGTGTGTTTTTCAGGGTGAACTGTGTGTGTGTTTATGTCTGGGTGAACTGTGTGTGTGTATCACTGCATGAACTGTGTGTGTGTATGTGTGTATGCCTGGATGAACTGTGTGTATGTGTGTGTGTGTATGTCTGAGTGATCTGTGAGTGCGTGTATGTCTGGGTGAACTGTGTTTGTATGTCTGGGTGAACTGTGTGTGTGTGTATGTCTGTGTGAAATGTATGTGTTTGTCTATGTCTGGGTGAACTGTGTGTGTGTGTACGTCTAGGTGAAGAGTGTGTGTGTGTGTGTAAGTCTGGGTGAACTTTGTGTGTGTACATATGGGTGAACTGTGTGTGTATACGTCAGGGTGAAATGTGTGTTTATTTCTGGCTGAACTATGTGATTATGTCTGGCTGAACTGTGTGTGTGTATGTCTGGGTGAACTGTGTGTGTGTGTATGTCTGGAAGAACTGTGTGTGTCTATGTCTGTGTGAACTGAATGTGCGTGTGTGTGTATTTCAGGGTGAACTACGTACGTGTGAATATGTCTGTGTGAACTGGGTGTTTGTGTGTGTGTGTATGTCTGGGTAAACTGTTTGTGTGTGTGTATGTCTGGGCGATCAGCGAGTGTGTGTATGTCTGGGTGAACTGTGTGAGTATTTCTGGGTTAAATGTGTGTGTTTATGTCTGGGTGAACAGTGTGTGTAAGTCTGGGTTAACTGTGTGTGTGTGTGTGTGTGTATCTCTGGGTGAACTGTGTGTGTCTCTGTGTCTGGTTGAACTGTGTGTGTGTGTAGGTCTGGGTGAACTGTGTGTGTATGTGCATCTGGGTGAACAGTATGTGCGTGTACATCTGCGTGAACTGTGTGTGTGTACGTCTGGGTGAACTGTGTGTGTATGTGTATGTGTGGCTGAACTGTGTGTGTGTATGTCTGCGTGAACTGTGTGTGCACGAGTGTGTATCTCTGGGTGAACTGTATGTGTGTGCGTGTGTGTGTGTGTATGTCTGGGTAATCTGCGTGTGTGTGTGTATGTCAGGGTGAACTGCGTGTGTGTGTATATGTCAGGGTGAAATGCGTGTGTGTGTATGTCTGGGTGATCTGCGCGTGTGTGTATGTCTGGGTGAACTGTGTGTGTATGTCTGGGTGATCTGCGTGTGTGTGTATGTCTGGGTGAACTGAGTGTGTATGTCTGGGACAACTGCATGTGTGAGTTTGTCTGGGTGAACTGCATGTGCGTGTACATCTAGGTTAACACTGTGTGTGTGTAAGTCTGGGTGAACAGTGTGTGTGTGTATGTCTGGGAGAACTGCATGTGTGGGTTTGTCTGGGTGAACTGCATGTGCGTGTATAGCTGGGTGAACACTGTGTTTGTGTAAGTCTGGGTGAACAGTGTGTGTGTGTATGTCTGGGAGAAATGTATGTGTGTGTGTGTGTGTGTCTGGGTGGACTGTGTGTGTGTGTCCAAGTCTGGGTGAACAGTGTGTGGGTCTGTAGGTCTCGGTGAACTGTGTGTTTGAGTATGTCTGGGTGATCTGCATGTGTGTGCATGCCTGGGTGAACTGTGTGTGTGTGTATGCCTGGGTGAACTGCGTGTGTGTGTATGTCTGGGTGAACTATGTGTGTGTGTATGTCTGGGTGAATGGCGTGTGTATGTCTGGGTGAACTGCGTGTGCATGTGTATATCTGGATGAACTGTGTGTGTGTGTGTGTGTGTGTGTGTGTATGTCTGGGTAAACTGTGTGTGTGTGTGTATGTCTGGGTGAACTGTGTGTTTATGTCTGGGTGAACTGTGTGTGTATCTGTCTGGGTGAGCTGTGTGTGTTTATGTCTGGGTGAGATTTGTGTGTTTATGTCTGGGTGAACTGTGTGTGTTTATGTCTGGGAGAGCTGTGTGTGTTTATGTCTGTGTGAGCTGTGTATGTTTATGTCTGGGTGAACTGTGTGTGTATGTCTGGCTGAATTTTGTGCGCATGTCTGTGTGAACTGTGTGTGTGTTTTTCTGGTTGAACTGTGTGAGTGTTTATGTCTGGGTGAACTGTGTGTGTGTATCACTGCATGAACTGTGTGTGCGTATGTGTGTAGGCCTGGGTGAACTGTGTTTGTGTATATCTGAGTGATCTGTGTGTGCGTGTATGTCTGGGTGAACTGTTTGTATGTCTGGGTGAACTGTGTGTGTTTGTATGTCTGTGTGAAATGTATGTGTTTGTCTATGTTTGGGTGAACTGTGTGTATGTGTGTACGTCTAGGTGAACAGTGTGTGTGTGTGTGTGTACGCCTGGGTGAACTTTGTGTGTTTACATCTGGGTGAAATGTGTTTTTATGTCTGGCTGAACTATGTGTGTATTTCTTGCTGAACTGTGTGTGTGTATGTCTGGGTGAACTGTGTGTGTGTGTATGTCTGGATGATCTGTGTGTGTGTATGTCTGTGTGAACTGAATGTGCGTGTGTGTGTATTTCAGGATGAACTATGTAGGTGTGAATATGTCTGGGTGAACTGGGTGTGTGTGCGTGTGTGTGTATGTCTGGGTGAACTGTTTGTGTGTGTGTATGTCTGGGTGATCTGCGAGTGTGTGTATGTCTGGGTGTACTGTGTGAGTATTTCTGGGTGAAATGTGTGTGTTTATGTCTGGGTTAACAGTGTGTGTAAGTCTGGGTGAACTGTGTGTGTTTGTATCTCTGGGTGAACTGTGTGTGTCTCTACGTCTGGGTGAACTGTGTGTGTGTGTGTATGTCTGGGTCAACTGTGTGTGTATGTCTGGGAGAACTGCATGTGTGAGTTTGTCTGGGTGAACTGCATGTGCGTGTATATCTGGGTGAACACTATATGTGTGTAAGTCTGGGTGACCAGTGTGTGTTTGTATGTCTGGGAGAACTGAATGTGTGGGTTTGTCTGGGTGAACTGCATGTGCGTGTACATCTGGGTGAACACTGTGTGTGCGTAAGTCTGGGTGAACAGTGTGTGTGTGTATGTCTGGGAGAAATGCATGTGTGTGTGTGTGTGTGTCTGGGTGGACTGTGTGTGTGTGTCCAAGTCTGGGTGAACAGTGCGTGGGTCTGTAGGTCTCGGTGAACTGTGTGTTTGAGTATGTCTGGGTGATCTTCATGTGTGTGCATGCCTGGGTGAACTGTGTGTGTGTGTGTAGCCTAGGTGAAATGCGTGTGTGTGTATGTCTGAGTGAACTATGTGTTTGTTTATTTCTGGGTGATTGGCGTGTGTATGTCTGGGTGAACTGCGTGTGTGTGTGTATATCTGGGTGAACGGTGTGTGTGTGTGTGTGTGTGTGTATGTCTGGGTGAACTGTGTGTGTGTGTGTATGTCTGGGTGAACTGTGTGTGTATGTCTGGGTGAACTGTGTGAGTATATGTCTGGGTGAGCTGTGTGTGTTTATGTCTGTGTGAGCTGTGCGTGTTTATGTCTGGGTGAACTGTGTGTGTTTATGTCTGGGAGAGCTGTGTGTGTTTATGTCTGTGTGAGCTGTGTGTGTTTATGTCTGGGTGAACTGTATGTGTATGGCTGGCTGAATTTTGTGCGCATTTCTGGGTGAACTGTGTGTGTGTTTTTCTTGGTGAACTGTGTGTGTGTTTATGTCTGGGTGAACTGTGTGTGTGTATGACTGCATGAACTGTGTGTGCGTATGTGTGTATGCCTGGGTGAACTGTGTGTGTGTATCTCTGAGTGATCTGTGTGTGTGTGTATGTCTGTGTGAACTGTGTGTATGTCTGGGTGAACTATGTGTATTTGTATGTCTGTGTGAAATGTATGTGTTTGTCTATGTCTGGGTGAACTGTGTGTATGTGTGTACGTCTAGGTGAACAGTGTGTGTGTGTGTACGCCTGGGTGAACTTTGTGTGTGTACATATGGGTGAACTGTGTGTGTATACGTCTGGGTGAAATGTGTGTTTATTTCTGGCTGAACTATGTGTGTATTTCTTGCTGAACTGTGTGTGTGTATGTCTGGGTGAACTGTGTGTGTGTGTGTATGTCTGGATGAACTGTGTGTGTGTACGAATGTGTGAACTGAATGTGCATGTGTGTGTATTTCAGGGTGAACTACGTACTTGTGAACATGTCTGGGTGAACTGTTTGTGTGTGTGTATGTCTGGGTGATCTGCGAGTGTGTGTATGTCTGGGTGAACTGTGTGAGTATTTCTGGGTTAAATGTGTGTGTTTATGTCTGGGTGAACAGTGTGTGTAAGTCTGGGTGAACTGTGTGTGTTTGTATCTCTGGGTGAACTGTGTGTGTCTCTACGTCTGGGTGAACTGTGTGTGTGTGTATGTCTGGGTGAACTGTGTTTGTATGTCTGGGTGATCTGCGTGTGTGTGTATGTCTGGGTGAACTGTGTGTGTATGTCTGGGAGAACTGCATGTATGAGTTTGTCTGGGTGAACTGCATGTGCGTGTACATCTGGGTGAACACTGTATTTGTGTAAGTCTGGGTGACCAGTGTGTTTTTGTATGTCTGGGAGAACTGCATGTGTGGGTTTGTCTGGGTGAACTGCATGTGCGTGTACATCTGGGTGAACATTGTGTGTGTGTAAGTCTGGGTGAACAGTGTGTGTGTGTATGTCTGGGAGAAATGTATGTGTGTGTGTGTGTCTGGGTGGACTGTGTGTGTGTGTCCAAGTCTGGGTGAACAGTGTGTGGGTCTGTAGGTCACGGTGAACTGTGTGTTTGAGTATGTCTGTGTGATCTGCATGTGTGTGCATGCCTGGGTGAACTGTGTGTGTGTGTGTATGCCTGGGTGAACTGCGTGTGTGTGTATGTCTGGGTGAACTGTGTTTGTGTGTGTATGTCTGGGTGAACTGTGTGTGTATGTCTGGGTGAACTGAGTGTGTATATGTCTGGGTGAGCTGTGTGTGTTTATGTCTGTGTGAGCTGTGTGTGTTTATGTCTGGGAGAGCTGTGTGTGTTTATGTCTGTGTGAGCTGTGTGTGTTTATGTCTGGGTGAACTGTGTGTGTATGTCTGGCTAAATTTTGTGCGCATGTCTGGGTGAACTGTGTGTGTGTTTTTCTGTGTGAACTGTGTGTGTGTTTATGTCTGGGTGAACTGTTTGTATGTGTGTACGTCTAGGTGAACAGTGTGTGTGTGTGTGTGTACGCCTGGGTGAACTTGGTATGTGTACATATGGGTGAACTGTGTGTGTATACGTCTGGGTGAAATGTGTGTTTATTTCTGGCTGAACTATGTGTGTATTTCTTGCTGAACTGTGTGTGTGTATGTCTGGGTGAACTGTGTGTGTGTGTATGTCTGGATGAACTGTGTGTGTGTATGTCTGTGTGAACTGAATGTGCATGTGTGTGTATTTCAGGGTGAACTACGTAGGTGTGAATATGTCTGGGTGAACTGGGTGTGTGTGTGCGTGTGTGTGTACGTCTGGGTGAACTGTTTGTGTGTGTGTATGTCTGGTTGATCTGCGAGTGTGTGTATGTCTGGGTGAACTGTGTGATTATTTCTGGGTGAAATGTGTGTGTTTATGTCTGGGTGAACAGTGTGTGTAAGTATGGGTGAACTGTGTGTGTGTGTGTGTATCTCTGGGTGAACTGTGTGTGTCTCTATGTCTGGGTGAACTGTGTGTGTGTGTGTGTAGGTCTGGGTGAACTGTGTGTGAATGTACATCTGGGTGAACTGTTATGTGTGTGTATGTCTGCGTGAACTGTGTATGTGTACGTCTGGGTGAACTGTGTTTGTGTACGTCTGGGTGAACAGTGTGTGTATGTCTGGCTGAACTATGTGTGTGTGTGTATGTCTGTCTGAACTGTGTGTGTTTATGTCTGCATGAACTTTGTGTGCACGAGTGTGTATGTCTGGGTGAAATGCGTGTGTGTGTTTGTATGTCTGGGTGATCTGCGTGTGTGTGTATGTCTGGGTGAACTTTGTGTGTATGTCTGGGTGAACTGTGTGTGTTTATGTCTGGGTGAGCTGTGTGTGTTTATGTCTGTGTGAGCTGTGTGTGTTTATGTCTGGGTGAACTGTGTGTGTATGTCTGGCTGAATTTTGTGTGCTTGTCTGGGTGAACTGTGTGTGTGTTTTTCAGGGTGAACTGTGTGTGTGTTTATGTCTGGGTGAACTGTGTGTGTGTATCACTGCATGAACTGTGTGTGTGTATGTGTGTATGCCTGGATGAACTGTGTGTATGTGTGTGTGTGTATGTCTGAGTGATCTGTGAGTGCGTGTATGTCTGGGTGAACTGTGTTTGTATGTCTGGGTGAACTGTGTGTGTGTGTATGTCTGGAAGAACTGTGTGTGTCTATGTCTGTGTGAACTGAATGTGCGTGTGTGTGTATTTCAGGGTGAACTACGTACGTGTGAATATGTCTGTGTGAACTGGGTGTTTGTGTGTGTGTGTATGTCTGGGTAAACTGTTTGTGTGTGTGTATGTCTGGGCGATCAGCGAGTGTGTGTATGTCTGGGTGAACTGTGTGAGTATTTCTGGGTTAAATGTGTGTGTTTATGTCTGGGTGAACAGTGTGTGTAAGTCTGGGTTAACTGTGTGTGTGTGTGTGTGTGTATCTCTGGGTGAACTGTGTGTGTCTCTGTGTCTGGTTGAACTGTGTGTGTGTGTAGGTCTGGGTGAACTGTGTGTGTATGTGCATCTGGGTGAACAGTATGTGCGTGTACATCTGCGTGAACTGTGTGTGTGTACGTCTGGGTGAACTGTGTGTGTATGTGTATGTGTGGCTGAACTGTGTGTGTGTATGTCTGCGTGAACTGTGTGTGCACGAGTGTGTATCTCTGGGTGAACTGTATGTGTGTGCGTGTGTGTGTGTGTATGTCTGGGTAATCTGCGTGTGTGTGTGTATGTCTGGGTGAACTGTGTGTGTATGTCTGGGTGATCTGCGTGTGTGTGTATGTCTGGGTGAACTGAGTGTGTATGTCTGGGACAACTGCATGTGTGAGTTTGTCTGGGTGAACTGCATGTGCGTGTACATCTAGGTTAACACTGTGTGTGTGTAAGTCTGGGTGAACAGTGTGTGTGTGTATGTCTGGGAGAACTGCATGTGTGGGTTTGTCTGGGTGAACTGCATGTGCGTGTATAGCTGGGTGAACACTGTGTTTGTGTAAGTCTGGGTGAACAGTGTGTGTGTGTATGTCTGGGAGAAATGTATGTGTGTGTGTGTGTGTGTGTCTGGGTGGACTGTGTGTGTGTGTCCAAGTCTGGGTGAACAGTGTGTGGGTCTGTAGGTCTCGGTGAACTGTGTGTTTGAGTATGTCTGGGTGATCTGCATGTGTGTGCATGCCTGGGTGAACTGTGTGTGTGTGTATGCCTGGGTGAACTGCGTGTGTGTGTATGTCTGGGTGAACTATGTGTGTGTGTATGTCTGGGTGAATGGCGTGTGTATGTCTGGGTGAACTGCGTGTGCATGTGTATATCTGGATGAACTGTGTGTGTGTGTGTGTGTGTGTGTGTGTGTGTATGTCTGGGTAAACTGTGTGTGTGTGTGTATGTCTGGGTGAACTGTGTGTTTATGTCTGGGTGAACTGTGTGTGTATCTGTCTGGGTGAGCTGTGTGTGTTTATGTCTGGGTGAGATTTGTGTGTTTATGTCTGGGTGAACTGTGTGTGTTTATGTCTGGGAGAGCTGTGTGTGTTTATGTCTGTGTGAGCTGTGTATGTTTATGTCTGGGTGAACTGTGTGTGTATGTCTGGCTGAATTTTGTGCGCATGTCTGTGTGAACTGTGTGTGTGTTTTTCTGGTTGAACTGTGTGAGTGTTTATGTCTGGGTGAACTGTGTGTGTGTATCACTGCATGAACTGTGTGTGCGTATGTGTGTAGGCCTGGGTGAACTGTGTTTGTGTATATCTGAGTGATCTGTGTGTGCGTGTATGTCTGGGTGAACTGTTTGTATGTCTGGGTGAACTGTGTGTGTTTGTATGTCTGTGTGAAATGTATGTGTTTGTCTATGTCTGGGTGAACTGTGTGAATGTGTGTACGTCTAGGTGAACAGTGTGTGTGTGTGTGTGTACGCCTGGGTGAACTTTGTGTGTTTACATCTGGGTGAAATGTGTTTTTATGTCTGGCTGAACTATGTGTGTATTTCTTGCTGAACTGTGTGTGTGTATGTCTGGGTGAACTGTGTGTGTGTGTATGTCTGGATGATCTGTGTGTGTGTATGTCTGTGTGAACTGAATGTGCGTGTGTGTGTATTTCAGGATGAACTATGTAGGTGTGAATATGTCTGGGTGAACTGGGTGTGTGTGCGTGTGTGTGTATGTCTGGGTGAACTGTTTGTGTGTGTGTATGTCTGGGTGATCTGCGAGTGTGTGTATGTCTGGGTGTACTGTGTGAGTATTTCTGGGTGAAATGTGTGTGTTTATGTCTGGGTTAACAGTGTGTGTAAGTCTGGGTGAACTGTGTGTGTTTGTATCTCTGGGTGAACTGTGTGTGTCTCTACGTCTGGGTGAACTGTGTGTGTGTGTGTATGTCTGGGTCAACTGTGTGTGTATGTCTGGGAGAACTGCATGTGTGAGTTTGTCTGGGTGAACTGCATGTGCGTGTATATCTGGGTGAACACTATATGTGTGTAAGTCTGGGTGACCAGTGTGTGTTTGTATGTCTGGGAGAACTGAATGTGTGGGTTTGTCTGGGTGAACTGCATGTGCGTGTACATCTGGGTGAACACTGTGTGTGCGTAAGTCTGGGTGAACAGTGTGTGTGTGTATGTCTGGGAGAAATGCATGTGTGTGTGTGTGTGTGTCTGGGTGGACTGTGTGTGTGTGTCCAAGTCTGGGTGAACAGTGCGTGGGTCTGTAGGTCTCGGTGAACTGTGTGTTTGAGTATGTCTGGGTGATCTTCATGTGTGTGCATGCCTGGGTGAACTGTGTGTGTGTGTGTATGCCTAGGTGAAATGCGTGTGTGTGTATGTCTGGGTGAACTATGTGTTTGTTTATTTCTGGGTGATTGGCGTGTGTATGTCTGGGTGAACTGCGTGTGTGTGTGTATATCTGGGTGAACGGTGTGTGTGTGTGTGTGTGTGTGTGTATGTCTGGGTGAACTGTGTGTGTGTGTGTATGTCTGGGTGAACTGTGTGTGTATGTCTGGGTGAACTGTGTGAGTATATGTCTGGGTGAGCTGTGTGTGTTTATGTCTGTGTGAGCTGTGCGTGTTTATGTCTGGGTGAACTGTGTGTGTTTATGTCTGGGAGAGCTGTGTGTGTTTATGTCTGTGTGAGCTGTGTGTGTTTATGTCTGGGTGAACTGTATGTGTATGGCTGGCTGAATTTTGTGCGCATGTCTGGGTGAACTGTGTGTGTGTTTTTCTTGGTGAACTGTGTGTGTGTTTATGTCTGGGTGAACTGTGTGTGTGTATGACTGCATGAACTGTGTGTGCGTATGTGTGTATGCCTGGGCGAACTGTGTGTGTGTATCTCTGAGTGATCTGTGTGTGTGTGTATGTCTGTGTGAACTGTGTGTATGTCTGGGTGAACTATGTGTATTTGTATGTCTGTGTGAAATGTATGTGTTTGTCTATGTCTGGGTGAACTGTGTGTATGTGTGTACGTCTAGGTGAACAGTGTGTGTGTGTGTACGCCTGGGTGAACTTTGTGTGTGTACATATGGGTGAACTGTGTGTGTATACGTCTGGGTGAAATGTGTGTTTATTTCTGGCTGAACTATGTGTGTATTTCTTGCTGAACTGTGTGTGTGTATGTCTGGGTGAACTGTGTGTGTGTGTGTATGTCTGGATGAACTGTGTGTGTGTACGAATGTGTGAACTGAATGTGCATGTGTGTGTATTTCAGGGTGAACTACGTACTTGTGAACATGTCTGGGTGAACTGTTTGTGTGTGTGTATGTCTGGGTGATCTGCGAGTGTGTGTATGTCTGGGTGAACTGTGTGAGTATTTCTGGGTTAAATGTGTGTGTTTATGTCTGGGTGAACAGTGTGTGTAAGTCTGGGTGAACTGTGTGTGTTTGTATCTCTGGGTGAACTGTGTGTGTCTCTACGTCTGGGTGAACTGTGTGTGTGTGTATGTCTGGGTGAACTGTGTTTGTATGTCTGGGTGATCTGCGTGTGTGTGTATGTCTGGGTGAACTGTGTGTGTATGTCTGGGAGAACTGCATGTATGAGTTTGTCTGGGTGAACTGCATGTGCGTGTACATCTGGGTGAACACTGTATTTGTGTAAGTCTGGGTGACCAGTGTGTTTTTGTATGTCTGGGAGAACGGCATGTGTGGGTTTGTCTGGGTGAACTGCATGTGCGTGTACATCTGGGTGAACATTGTGTGTGTGTAAGTCTGGGTGAACAGTGTGTGTGTGTATGTCTGGGAGAAATGTATGTGTGTGTGTGTGTCTGGGTGGACTGTGTGTGTGTGTCCAAGTCTGGGTGAACAGTGTGTGGGTCTGTAGGTCACGGTGAACTGTGTGTTTGAGTATGTCTGTGTGATCTGCATGTGTGTGCATGCCTGGGTGAACTGTGTGTGTGTGTGTATGCCTGGGTGAACTGCGTGTGTGTGTATGTCTGGGTGAACTGTGTTTGTGTGTGTATGTCTGGGTGAACTGTGTGTGTATGTCTGGGTGAACTGAGTGTGTATATGTCTGGGTGAGCTGTGTGTGTTTATGTCTGTGTGAGCTGTGTGTGTTTATGTCTGGGAGAGCTGTGTGTGTTTATGTCTGTGTGAGCTGTGTGTGTTTATGTCTGGGTGAACTGTGTGTGTATGTCTGGCTAAATTTTGTGCGCATGTCTGGGTGAACTGTGTGTGTGTTTTTCTGGGTGAACTGTGTGTGTGTTTATGTCTGGGTGAACTGTTTGTATGTGTGTACGTCTAGGTGAACAGTGTGTGTGTGTGTGTGTACGCCTGGGTGAACTTGGTATGTGTACATATGGGTGAACTGTGTGTGTATACGTCTGGGTGAAATGTGTGTTTATTTCTGGCTGAACTATGTGTGTATTTCTTGCTGAACTGTGTGTGTGTATGTCTGGGTGAACTGTGTGTGTGTGTATGTCTGGATGAACTGTGTGTGTGTATGTCTGTGTGAACTGAATGTGCATGTGTGTGTATTTCAGGGTGAACTACGTAGGTGTGAATATGTCTGGGTGAACTGGGTGTGTGTGTGCGTGTGTGTGTACGTCTGGGTGAACTGTTTGTGTGTGTGTATGTCTGGTTGATCTGCGAGTGTGTGTATGTCTGGGTGAACTGTGTGATTATTTCTGGGTGAAATGTGTGTGTTTATGTCTGGGTGAACAGTGTGTGTAAGTATGGGTGAACTGTGTGTGTGTGTGTGTATCTCTGGGTGAACTGTGTGTGTCTCTATGTCTGGGTGAACTGTGTGTGTGTGTGTGTAGGTCTGGGTGAACTGTGTGTGAATGTACATCTGGGTGAACTGTTATGTGTGTGTATGTCTGCGTGAACTGTGTATGTGTACGTCTGGGTGAACTGTGTTTGTGTACGTCTGGGTGAACAGTGTGTGTATGTCTGGCTGAACTATGTGTGTGTGTGTATGTCTGTCTGAACTGTGTGTGTTTATGTCTGCATGAACTTTGTGTGCACGAGTGTGTATGTCTGGGTGAAATGCGTGTGTGTGTTTGTATGTCTGGGTGATCTGCGTGTGTGTGTATGTCTGGGTGAACTTTGTGTGTATGTCTGGGTGAACTGTGTGTGTTTATGTCTGGGTGAGCTGTGTGTGTTTATGTCTGTGTGAGCTGTGTGTGTTTATGTCTGGGTGAACTGTGTGTGTATGTCTGGCTGAATTTTGTGTGCTTGTCTGGGTGAACTGTGTGTGTGTTTTTCAGGGTGAACTGTGTGTGTGTTTATGTCTGGGTGAACTGTGTGTGTGTATCACTGCATGAACTGTGTGTGTGTATGTGTGTATGCCTGGATGAACTGTGTGTATGTGTGTGTGTGTATGTCTGAGTGATCTGTGAGTGCGTGTATGTCTGGGTGAACTGTGTTTGTATGTCTGGGTGAACTGTGTGTGTGTGTATGTCTGGAAGAACTGTGTGTGTCTATGTCTGTGTGAACTGAATGTGCGTGTGTGTGTATTTCAGGGTGAACTACGTACGTGTGAATATGTCTGTGTGAACTGGGTGTTTGTGTGTGTGTGTATGTCTGGGTAAACTGTTTGTGTGTGTGTATGTCTGGGCGATCAGCGAGTGTGTGTATGTCTGGGTGAACTGTGTGAGTATTTCTGGGTTAAATGTGTGTGTTTATGTCTGGGTGAACAGTGTGTGTAAGTCTGGGTTAACTGTGTGTGTGTGTGTGTGTATCTCTGGGTGAACTGTGTGTGTCTCTGTGTCTGGTTGAACTGTGTGTGTGTGTAGGTCTGGGTGAACTGTGTGTGTATGTGCATCTGGGTGAACAGTATGTGCGTGTACATCTGCGTGAACTGTGTGTGTGTACGTCTGGGTGAACTGTGTGTGTATGTGTATGTGTGGCTGAACTGTGTGTGTGTATGTCTGCGTGAACTGTGTGTGCACGAGTGTGTATCTCTGGGTGAACTGTATGTGTGTGCGTGTGTGTGTGTGTGTATGTCTGGGTAATCTGCGTGTGTGTGTGTATGTCAGGGTGAACTGCGTGTGTGTGTATATGTCAGGGTGAAATGCGTGTGTGTGTATGTCTGGGTGATCTGCGCGTGTGTGTATGTCTGGGTGAACTGTGTGTGTATGTCTGGGTGATCTGCGTGTGTGTGTATGTCTGGGTGAACTGAGTGTGTATGTCTGGGACAACTGCATGTGTGAGTTTGTCTGGGTGAACTGCATGTGCGTGTACATCTAGGTTAACACTGTGTGTGTGTAAGTCTGGGTGAACAGTGTGTGTGTGTATGTCTGGGAGAACTGCATGTGTGGGTTTGTCTGGGTGAACTGCATGTGCGTGTATAGCTGGGTGAACACTGTGTTTGTGTAAGTCTGGGTGAACAGTGTGTGTGTGTATGTCTGGGAGAAATGTATGTGTGTGTGTGTGTGTCTGGGTGGACTGTGTGTGTGTGTCCAAGTCTGGGTGAACAGTGTGTGGGTCTGTAGGTCTCGGTGAACTGTGTGTTTGAGTATGTCTGGGTGATCTGCATGTGTGTGCATGCCTGGGTGAACTGTGTGTGTGTGTATGCCTGGGTGAACTGCGTGTGTGTGTATGTCTGGGTGAACTATGTGTGTGTGTATGTCTGGGTGAATGGCGTGTGTATGTCTGGGTGAACTGCGTGTGCATGTGTATATCTGGATGAACTGTGTGTGTGTGTGTGTCTGGGAGAAATGTATGTGTGTGTGTGTGTCTGGGTGGACTGTGTGTGTGTGTCCAAGTCTGGGTGAACAGTGTGTGGGTCTGTAGGTCACGGTGAACTGTGTGTTTGAGTATGTCTGTGTGATCTGCATGTGTGTGCATGCCTGGGTGAACTGTGTGTGTGTGTGTATGCCTGGGTGAACTGCGTGTGTGTGTATGTCTGGGTGAACTGTGTTTGTGTGTGTATGTCTGGGTGAACTGTGTGTGTATGTCTGGGTGAACTGAGTGTGTATATGTCTGGGTGAGCTGTGTGTGTTTATGTCTGTGTGAGCTGTGTGTGTTTATGTCTGTGTGAGCTGTGTGTGTTTATGTCTGGGTGAACTGTGTGTGTATGTCTGGCTAAATTTTGTGCGCATGTCTGGGTGAACTGTGTGTGTGTTTTTCTGGGTGAACTGTGTGTGTGTTTATGTCTGGGTGAACTGTTTGTATGTGTGTACGTCTAGGTGAACAGTGTGTGTGTGTGTGTGTACGCCTGGGTGAACTTGGTATGTGTACATATGGGTGAACTGTGTGTGTATACGTCTGGGTGAAATGTGTGTTTATTTCTGGCTGAACTATGTGTGTATTTCTTGCTGAACTGTGTGTGTGTATGTCTGGGTGAACTGTGTGTGTGTGTATGTCTGGATGAACTGTGTGTGTGTATGTCTGTGTGAACTGAATGTGCATGTGTGTGTATTTCAGGGTGAACTACGTAGGTGTGAATATGTCTGGGTGAACTGGGTGTGTGTGTGCGTGTGTGTGTACGTCTGGGTGAACTGTTTGTGTGTGTGTATGTCTGGTTGATCTGCGAGTGTGTGTATGTCTGGGTGAACTGTGTGATTATTTCTGGGTGAAATGTGTGTGTTTATGTCTGGGTGAACAGTGTGTGTAAGTATGGGTGAACTGTGTGTGTGTGTGTGTATCTCTGGGTGAACTGTGTGTGTCTCTATGTCTGGGTGAACTGTGTGTGTGTGTGTGTAGGTCTGGGTGAACTGTGTGTGAATGTACATCTGGGTGAACTGTTATGTGTGTGTATGTCTGCGTGAACTGTGTATGTGTACGTCTGGGTGAACTGTGTTTGTGTACGTCTGGGTGAACAGTGTGTGTATGTCTGGCTGAACTATGTGTGTGTGTGTATGTCTGTCTGAACTGTGTGTGTTTATGTCTGCATGAACTTTGTGTGCACGAGTGTGTATGTCTGGGTGAAATGCGTGTGTGTGTTTGTATGTCTGGGTGATCTGCGTGTGTGTGTATGTCTGGGTGAACTTTGTGTGTATGTCTGGGTGAACTGTGTGTGTTTATGTCTGGGTGAGCTGTGTGTGTTTATGTCTGTGTGAGCTGTGTGTGTTTATGTCTGGGTGAACTGTGTGTGTATGTCTGGCTGAATTTTGTGTGCTTGTCTGGGTGAACTGTGTGTGTGTTTTTCAGGGTGAACTGTGTGTGTGTTTATGTCTGGGTGAACTGTGTGTGTGTATCACTGCATGAACTGTGTGTGTGTATGTGTGTATGCCTGGATGAACTGTGTGTATGTGTGTGTGTGTATGTCTGAGTGATCTGTGAGTGCGTGTATGTCTGGGTGAACTGTGTTTGTATGTCTGGGTGAACTGTGTGTGTGTGTATGTCTGTGTGAAATGTATGTGTTTGTCTATGTCTGGGTGAACTGTGTGTGTGTGTGTACGTCTAGGTGAAGAGTGTGTGTGTGTGTGTAAGTCTGGGTGAACTTTGTGTGTGTACATATGGGTGAACTGTGTGTGTATACGTCAGGGTGAAATGTGTGTTTATTTCTGGCTGAACTATGTGATTATGTCTGGCTGAACTGTGTGTGTGTATGTCTGGGTGAACTGTGTGTGTGTGTATGTCTGGAAGAACTGTGTGTGTCTATGTCTGTGTGAACTGAATGTGCGTGTGTGTGTATTTCAGGGTGAACTACGTACGTGTGAATATGTCTGTGTGAACTGGGTGTTTGTGTGTGTGTGTATGTCTGGGTAAACTGTTTGTGTGTGTGTATGTCTGGGCGATCAGCGAGTGTGTGTATGTCTGGGTGAACTGTGTGAGTATTTCTGGGTTAAATGTGTGTGTTTATGTCTGGGTGAACAGTGTGTGTAAGTCTGGGTTAACTGTGTGTGTGTGTGTGTGTGTATCTCTGGGTGAACTGTGTGTGTCTCTGTGTCTGGTTGAACTGTGTGTGTGTGTAGGTCTGGGTGAACTGTGTGTGTATGTGCATCTGGGTGAACAGTATGTGCGTGTACATCTGCGTGAACTGTGTGTGTGTACGTCTGGGTGAACTGTGTGTGTATGTGTATGTGTGGCTGAACTGTGTGTGTGTATGTCTGCGTGAACTGTGTGTGCACGAGTGTGTATCTCTGGGTGAACTGTATGTGTGTGCGTGTGTGTGTGTGTATGTCTGGGTAATCTGCGTGTGTGTGTGTATGTCAGGGTGAACTGCGTGTGTGTGTATATGTCAGGGTGAAATGCGTGTGTGTGTATGTCTGGGTGATCTGCGCGTGTGTGTATGTCTGGGTGAACTGTGTGTGTATGTCTGGGTGATCTGCGTGTGTGTGTATGTCTGGGTGAACTGAGTGTGTATGTCTGGGACAACTGCATGTGTGAGTTTGTCTGGGTGAACTGCATGTGCGTGTACATCTAGGTTAACACTGTGTGTGTGTAAGTCTGGGTGAACAGTGTGTGTGTGTATGTCTGGGAGAACTGCATGTGTGGGTTTGTCTGGGTGAACTGCATGTGCGTGTATAGCTGGGTGAACACTGTGTTTGTGTAAGTCTGGGTGAACAGTGTGTGTGTGTATGTCTGGGAGAAATGTATGTGTGTGTGTGTGTGTGTCTGGGTGGACTGTGTGTGTGTGTCCAAGTCTGGGAGAACAGTGCGTGGGTCTGTAGGTCTCGGTGAACTGTGTGTTTGAGTATGTCTGGGTGATCTGCATGTGTGTGCATGCCTGGGTGAACTGTGTGTGTGTGTATGCCTGGGTGAACTGCGTGTGTGTGTATGTCTGGGTGAACTATGTGTGTGTGTATGTCTGGGTGAATGGCGTGTGTATGTCTGGGTGAACTGCGTGTGCATGTGTATATCTGGATGAACTGTGTGTGTGTGTGTGTCTGGGAGAAATGTATGTGTGTGTGTGTCTGGGTGGACTGTGTGTGTGTGTCCAAGTCTGGGTGAACAGTGTGTGGGTCTGTAGGTCACGGTGAACTGTGTGTTTGAGTATGTCTGTGTGATCTGCATGTGTGTGCATGCCTGGGTGAACTGTGTGTGTGTGTGTATGCCTGGGTGAACTGCGTGTGTGTGTATGTCTGGGTGAACTGTGTTTGTGTGTGTATGTCTGGGTGAACTGTGTGTGTATGTCTGGGTGAACTGAGTGTGTATATGTCTGGGTGAGCTGTGTGTGTTTATGTCTGTGTGAGCTGTGTGTGTTTATGTCTGGGAGAGCTGTGTGTGTTTATGTCTGTGTGAGCTGTGTGTGTTTATGTCTGGGTGAACTGTGTGTGTATGTCTGGCTAAATTTTGTGCGCATGTCTGGGTGAACTGTGTGTGTGTTTTTCTGGGTGAACTGTGTGTGTGTTTATGTCTGGGTGAACTGTTTGTATGTGTGTACGTCTAGGTGAACAGTGTGTGTGTGTGTGTGTACGCCTGGGTGAACTTGGTATGTGTACATATGGGTGAACTGTGTGTGTATACGTCTGGGTGAAATGTGTGTTTATTTCTGGCTGAACTATGTGTGTATTTCTTGCTGAACTGTGTGTGCGTATGTCTGGGTGAACTGTGTGTGTGTGTATGTCTGGATGAACTGTGTGTGTGTATGTCTGTGTGAACTGAATGTGCATGTGTGTGTATTTCAGGGTGAACTACGTAGGTGTGAATATGTCTGGGTGAACTGGGTGTGTGTGTGCGTGTGTGTGTACGTCTGGGTGAACTGTTTGTGTGTGTGTATGTCTGGTTGATCTGCGAGTGTGTGTATGTCTGGGTGAACTGTGTGATTATTTCTGGGTGAAATGTGTGTGTTTATGTCTGGGTGAACAGTGTGTGTAAGTATGGGTGAACTGTGTGTGTGTGTGTGTATCTCTGGGTGAACTGTGTGTGTCTCTATGTCTGGGTGAACTGTGTGTGTGTGTGTGTAGGTCTGGGTGAACTGTGTGTGAATGTACATCTGGGTGAACTGTTATGTGTGTGTATGTCTGCGTGAACTGTGTATGTGTACGTCTGGGTGAACTGTGTTTGTGTACGTCTGGGTGAACAGTGTGTGTATGTCTGGCTGAACTATGTGTGTGTGTGTGTATGTCTGTCTGAACTGTGTGTGTTTATGTCTGCATGAACTTTGTGTGCACGAGTGTGTATGTCTGGGTGAAATGCGTGTGTGTGTTTGTATGTCTGGGTGATCTGCGTGTGTGTGTATGTCTGGGTGAACTTTGTGTGTATGTCTGGGTGAACTGTGTGTGTTTATGTCTGGGTGAGCTGTGTGTGTTTATGTCTGTGTGAGCTGTGTGTGTTTATGTCTGGGTGAACTGTGTGTGTATGTCTGGCTGAATTTTGTGTGCTTGTCTGGGTGAACTGTGTGTGTGTTTTTCAGGGTGAACTGTGTGTGTGTTTATGTCTGGGTGAACTGTGTGTGTGTATCACTGCATGAACTGTGTGTGTGTATGTGTGTATGCCTGGATGAACTGTGTGTATGTGTGTGTGTGTATGTCTGAGTGATCTGTGAGTGCGTGTATGTCTGGGTGAACTGTGTTTGTATGTCTGGGTGAACTGTGTGTGTGTGTATGTCTGTGTGAAATGTATGTGTTTGTCTATGTCTGGGTGAACTGTGTGTGTGTGTGTACGTCTAGGTGAAGAGTGTGTGTGTGTGTGTAAGTCTGGGTGAACTTTGTGTGTGTACATATGGGTGAACTGTGTGTGTATACGTCAGGGTGAAATGTGTGTTTATTTCTGGCTGAACTATGTGATTATGTCTGGCTGAACTGTGTGTGTGTATGTCTGGGTGAACTGTGTGTGTGTGTATGTCTGGAAGAACTGTGTGTGTCTATGTCTGTGTGAACTGAATGTGCGTGTGTGTGTATTTCAGGGTGAACTACGTACGTGTGAATATGTCTGTGTGAACTGGGTGTTTGTGTGTGTGTGTATGTCTGGGTAAACTGTTTGTGTGTGTGTATGTCTGGGCGATCAGCGAGTGTGTGTATGTCTGGGTGAACTGTGTGAGTATTTCTGGGTTAAATGTGTGTGTTTATGTCTGGGTGAACAGTGTGTGTAAGTCTGGGTTAACTGTGTGTGTGTGTGTGTGTGTATCTCTGGGTGAACTGTGTGTGTCTCTGTGTCTGGTTGAACTGTGTGTGTGTGTAGGTCTGGGTGAACTGTGTGTGTATGTGCATCTGGGTGAACAGTATGTGCGTGTACATCTGCGTGAACTGTGTGTGTGTACGTCTGGGTGAACTGTGTGTGTATGTGTATGTGTGGCTGAACTGTGTGTGTGTATGTCTGCGTGAACTGTGTGTGCACGAGTGTGTATCTCTGGGTGAACTGTATGTGTGTGCGTGTGTGTGTGTGTATGTCTGGGTAATCTGCGTGTGTGTGTGTATGTCAGGGTGAACTGCGTGTGTGTGTATATGTCAGGGTGAAATGCGTGTGTGTGTATGTCTGGGTGATCTGCGCGTGTGTGTATGTCTGGGTGAACTGTGTGTGTATGTCTGGGTGATCTGCGTGTGTGTGTATGTCTGGGTGAACTGAGTGTGTATGTCTGGGACAACTGCATGTGTGAGTTTGTCTGGGTGAACTGCATGTGCGTGTACATCTAGGTTAACACTGTGTGTGTGTAAGTCTGGGTGAACAGTGTGTGTGTGTATGTCTGGGAGAACTGCATGTGTGGGTTTGTCTGGGTGAACTGCATGTGCGTGTATAGCTGGGTGAACACTGTGTTTGTGTAAGTCTGGGTGAACAGTGTGTGTGTGTATGTCTGGGAGAAATGTATGTGTGTGTGTGTGTGTGTCTGGGTGGACTGTGTGTGTGTGTCCAAGTCTGGGTGAACAGTGTGTGGGTCTGTAGGTCTCGGTGAACTGTGTGTTTGAGTATGTCTGGGTGATCTGCATGTGTGTGCATGCCTGGGTGAACTGTGTGTGTGTGTATGCCTGGGTGAACTGCGTGTGTGTGTATGTCTGGGTGAACTATGTGTGTGTGTATGTCTGGGTGAATGGCGTGTGTATGTCTGGGTGAACTGCGTGTGCATGTGTATATCTGGATGAACTGTGTGTGTGTGTGTGTGTGTGTGTGTATGTCTGGGTAAACTGTGTGTGTGTGTGTATGTCTGGGTGAACTGTGTGTTTATGTCTGGGTGAACTGTGTGTGTATCTGTCTGGGTGAGCTGTGTGTGTTTATGTCTGGGTGAGATTTGTGTGTTTATGTCTGGGTGAACTGTGTGTGTTTATGTCTGGGAGAGCTGTGTGTGTTTATGTCTGTGTGAGCTGTGTATGTTTATGTCTGGGTGAACTGTGTGTGTATGTCTGGCTGAATTTTGTGCGCATGTCTGTGTGAACTGTGTGTGTGTTTTTCTGGTTGAACTGTGTGAGTGTTTATGTCTGGGTGAACTGTGTGTGTGTATCACTGCATGAACTGTGTGTGCGTATGTGTGTAGGCCTGGGTGAACTGTGTTTGTGTATATCTGAGTGATCTGTGTGTGCGTGTATGTCTGGGTGAACTGTTTGTATGTCTGGGTGAACTGTGTGTGTTTGTATGTCTGTGTGAAATGTATGTGTTTGTCTATGTTTGGGTGAACTGTGTGTATGTGTGTACGTCTAGGTGAACAGTGTGTGTGTGTGTGTGTACGCCTGGGTGAACTTTGTGTGTTTACATCTGGGTGAAATGTGTTTTTATGTCTGGCTGAACTATGTGTGTATTTCTTGCTGAACTGTGTGTGTGTATGTCTGGGTGAACTGTGTGTGTGTGTATGTCTGGATGATCTGTGTGTGTGTATGTCTGTGTGAACTGAATGTGCGTGTGTGTGTATTTCAGGATGAACTATGTAGGTGTGAATATGTCTGGGTGAACTGGGTGTGTGTGCGTGTGTGTGTATGTCTGGGTGAACTGTTTGTGTGTGTGTATGTCTGGGTGATCTGCGAGTGTGTGTATGTCTGGGTGTACTGTGTGAGTATTTCTGGGTGAAATGTGTGTGTTTATGTCTGGGTTAACAGTGTGTGTAAGTCTGGGTGAACTGTGTGTGTTTGTATCTCTGGGTGAACTGTGTGTGTCTCTACGTCTGGGTGAACTGTGTGTGTGTGTGTATGTCTGGGTCAACTGTGTGTGTATGTCTGGGAGAACTGCATGTGTGAGTTTGTCTGGGTGAACTGCATGTGCGTGTATATCTGGGTGAACACTATATGTGTGTAAGTCTGGGTGACCAGTGTGTGTTTGTATGTCTGGGAGAACTGAATGTGTGGGTTTGTCTGGGTGAACTGCATGTGCGTGTACATCTGGGTGAACACTGTGTGTGCGTAAGTCTGGGTGAACAGTGTGTGTGTGTATGTCTGGGAGAAATGCATGTGTGTGTGTGTGTGTGTCTGGGTGGACTGTGTGTGTGTGTCCAAGTCTGGGTGAACAGTGCGTGGGTCTGTAGGTCTCGGTGAACTGTGTGTTTGAGTATGTCTGGGTGATCTTCATGTGTGTGCATGCCTGGGTGAACTGTGTGTGTGTGTGTATGCCTAGGTGAAATGCGTGTGTGTGTATGTCTGGGTGAACTATGTGTTTGTTTATTTCTGGGTGATTGGCGTGTGTATGTCTGGGTGAACTGCGTGTGTGTGTGTATATCTGGGTGAACGGTGTGTGTGTGTGTGTGTGTGTGTGTGTATGTCTGGGTGAACTGTGTGTGTGTGTGTATGTCTGGGTGAACTGTGTGTGTATGTCTGGGTGAACTGTGTGAGTATATGTCTGGGTGAGCTGTGTGTGTTTATGTCTGTGTGAGCTGTGCGTGTTTATGTCTGGGTGAACTGTGTGTGTTTATGTCTGGGAGAGCTGTGTGTGTTTATGTCTGTGTGAGCTGTGTGTGTTTATGTCTGGGTGAACTGTATGTGTATGGCTGGCTGAATTTTGTGCGCATGTCTGGGTGAACTGTGTGTGTGTTTTTCTTGGTGAACTGTGTGTGTGTTTATGTCTGGGTGAACTGTGTGTGTGTATGACTGCATGAACTGTGTGTGCGTATGTGTGTATGCCTGGGCGAACTGTGTGTGTGTATCTCTGAGTGATCTGTGTGTGTGTGTATGTCTGTGTGAACTGTGTGTATGTCTGGGTGAACTATGTGTATTTGTATGTCTGTGTGAAATGTATGTGTTTGTCTATGTCTGGGTGAACTGTGTGTATGTGTGTACGTCTAGGTGAACAGTGTGTGTGTGTGTACGCCTGGGTGAACTTTGTGTGTGTACATATGGGTGAACTGTGTGTGTATACGTCTGGGTGAAATGTGTGTTTATTTCTGGCTGAACTATGTGTGTATTTCTTGCTGAACTGTGTGTGTGTATGTCTGGGTGAACTGTGTGTGTGTGTGTATGTCTGGATGAACTGTGTGTGTGTACGAATGTGTGAACTGAATGTGCATGTGTGTGTATTTCAGGGTGAACTACGTACTTGTGAACATGTCTGGGTGAACTGTTTGTGTGTGTGTATGTCTGGGTGATCTGCGAGTGTGTGTATGTCTGGGTGAACTGTGTGAGTATTTCTGGGTTAAATGTGTGTGTTTATGTCTGGGTGAACAGTGTGTGTAAGTCTGGGTGAACTGTGTGTGTTTGTATCTCTGGGTGAACTGTGTGTGTCTCTACGTCTGGGTGAACTGTGTGTGTGTGTATGTCTGGGTGAACTGTGTTTGTATGTCTGGGTGATCTGCGTGTGTGTGTATGTCTGGGTGAACTGTGTGTGTATGTCTGGGAGAACTGCATGTATGAGTTTGTCTGGGTGAACTGCATGTGCGTGTACATCTGGGTGAACACTGTATTTGTGTAAGTCTGGGTGACCAGTGTGTTTTTGTATGTCTGGGAGAACGGCATGTGTGGGTTTGTCTGGGTGAACTGCATGTGCGTGTACATCTGGGTGAACATTGTGTGTGTGTAAGTCTGGGTGAACAGTGTGTGTGTGTATGTCTGGGAGAAATGTATGTGTGTGTGTGTGTCTGGGTGGACTGTGTGTGTGTGTCCAAGTCTGGGTGAACAGTGTGTGGGTCTGTAGGTCATGGTGAACTGTGTGTTTGAGTATGTCTGTGTGATCTGCATGTGTGTGCATGCCTGGGTGAACTGTGTGTGTGTGTGTATGCCTGGGTGAACTGCGTGTGTGTGTATGTCTGGGTGAACTGTGTTTGTGTGTGTATGTCTGGGTGAACTGTGTGTGTATGTCTGGGTGAACTGAGTGTGTATATGTCTGGGTGAGCTGTGTGTGTTTATGTCTGTGTGAGCTGTGTGTGTTTATGTCTGGGAGAGCTGTGTGTGTTTATGTCTGTGTGAGCTGTGTGTGTTTATGTCTGGGTGAACTGTGTGTGTATGTCTGGCTAAATTTTGTGCGCATGTCTGGGTGAACTGTGTGTGTGTTTTTCTGGGTGAACTGTGTGTGTGTTTATGTCTGGGTGAACTGTTTGTATGTGTGTACGTCTAGGTGAACAGTGTGTGTGTGTGTGTGTACGCCTGGGTGAACTTGGTATGTGTACATATGGGTGAACTGTGTGTGTATACGTCTGGGTGAAATGTGTGTTTATTTCTGGCTGAACTATGTGTGTATTTCTTGCTGAACTGTGTGTGTGTATGTCTGGGTGAACTGTGTGTGTGTGTATGTCTGGATGAACTGTGTGTGTGTATGTCTGTGTGAACTGAATGTGCATGTGTGTGTATTTCAGGGTGAACTACGTAGGTGTGAATATGTCTGGGTGAACTGGGTGTGTGTGTGCGTGTGTGTGTACGTCTGGGTGAACTGTTTGTGTGTGTGTATGTCTGGTTGATCTGCGAGTGTGTGTATGTCTGGGTGAACTGTGTGATTATTTCTGGGTGAAATGTGTGTGTTTATGTCTGGGTGAACAGTGTGTGTAAGTATGGGTGAACTGTGTGTGTGTGTGTGTATCTCTGGGTGAACTGTGTGTGTCTCTATGTCTGGGTGAACTGTGTGTGTGTGTGTGTAGGTCTGGGTGAACTGTGTGTGAATGTACATCTGGGTGAACTGTTATGTGTGTGTATGTCTGCGTGAACTGTGTATGTGTACGTCTGGGTGAACTGTGTTTGTGTACGTCTGGGTGAACAGTGTGTGTATGTCTGGCTGAACTATGTGTGTGTGTGTATGTCTGTCTGAACTGTGTGTGTTTATGTCTGCATGAACTTTGTGTGCACGAGTGTGTATGTCTGGGTGAAATGCGTGTGTGTGTTTGTATGTCTGGGTGATCTGCGTGTGTGTGTATGTCTGGGTGAACTTTGTGTGTATGTCTGGGTGAACTGTGTGTGTTTATGTCTGGGTGAGCTGTGTGTGTTTATGTCTGTGTGAGCTGTGTGTGTTTATGTCTGGGTGAACTGTGTGTGTATGTCTGGCTGAATTTTGTGTGCTTGTCTGGGTGAACTGTGTGTGTGTTTTTCAGGGTGAACTGTGTGTGTGTTTATGTCTGGGTGAACTGTGTGTGTGTATCACTGCATGAACTGTGTGTGTGTATGTGTGTATGCCTGGATGAACTGTGTGTATGTGTGTGTGTGTATGTCTGAGTGATCTGTGAGTGCGTGTATGTCTGGGTGAACTGTGTTTGTATGTCTGGGTGAACTGTGTGTGTGTGTATGTCTGGAAGAATTGTGTGTGTCTATGTCTGTGTGAACTGAATGTGCGTGTGTGTGTATTTCAGGGTGAACTACGTACGTGTGAATATGTCTGTGTGAACTGGGTGTTTGTGTGTGTGTGTATGTCTGGGTAAACTGTTTGTGTGTGTGTATGTCTGGGCGATCAGCGAGTGTGTGTATGTCTGGGTGAACTGTGTGAGTATTTCTGGGTTAAATGTGTGTGTTTATGTCTGGGTGAACAGTGTGTGTAAGTCTGGGTTAACTGTGTGTGTGTGTGTGTGTATCTCTGGGTGAACTGTGTGTGTCTCTGTGTCTGGTTGAACTGTGTGTGTGTGTAGGTCTGGGTGAACTGTGTGTGTATGTGCATCTGGGTGAACAGTATGTGCGTGTACATCTGCGTGAACTGTGTGTGTGTACGTCTGGGTGAACTGTTTGTGTATGTGTATGTGTGGCTGAACTGTGTGTGTGTATGTCTGCGTGAACTGTGTGTGCACGAGTGTGTATCTCTGGGTGAACTGTATGTGTGTGCGTGTGTGTGTGTGTATGTCTGGGTAATCTGCGTGTGTGTGTGTATGTCAGGGTGAACTGCGTGTGTGTGTATATGTCAGGGTGAAATGCGTGTGTGTGTATGTCTGGGTGATCTGCGCGTGTGTGTATGTCTGGGTGAACTGTGTGTGTATGTCTGGGTGATCTGCGTGTGTGTGTATGTCTGGGTGAACTGAGTGTGTATGTCTGGGACAACTGCATGTGTGAGTTTGTCTGGGTGAACTGCATGTGCGTGTACATCTAGGTTAACACTGTGTGTGTGTAAGTCTGGGTGAACAGTGTGTGTGTGTATGTCTGGGAGAACTGCATGTGTGGGTTTGTCTGGGTGAACTGCATGTGCGTGTATAGCTGGGTGAACACTGTGTTTGTGTAAGTCTGGGTGAACAGTGTGTGTGTGTATGTCTGGGAGAAATGTATGTGTGTGTGTGTGTGTGTCTGGGTGGACTGTGTGTGTGTGTCCAAGTCTGGGTGAACAGTGTGTGGGTCTGTAGGTCTCGGTGAACTGTGTGTTTGAGTATGTCTGGGTGATCTGCATGTGTGTGCATGCCTGGGTGAACTGTGTGTGTGTGTATGCCTGGGTGAACTGCGTGTGTGTGTATGTCTGGGTGAACTATGTGTGTGTGTATGTCTGGGTGAATGGCGTGTGTATGTCTGGGTGAACTGCGTGTGCATGTGTATATCTGGATGAACTGTGTGTGTGTGTGTGTCTGGGAGAAATGTATGTGTGTGTGTGTGTCTGGGTGGACTGTGTGTGTGTGTCCAAGTCTGGGTGAACAGTGTGTGGGTCTGTAGGTCACGGTGAACTGTGTGTTTGAGTATGTCTGTGTGATCTGCATGTGTGTGCATGCCTGGGTGAACTGTGTGTGTGTGTGTATGCCTGGGTGAACTGCGTGTGTGTGTATGTCTGGGTGAACTGTGTTTGTGTGTGTATGTCTGGGTGAACTGTGTGTGTATGTCTGGGTGAACTGAGTGTGTATATGTCTGGGTGAGCTGTGTGTGTTTATGTCTGTGTGAGCTGTGTGTGTTTATGTCTGGGAGAGCTGTGTGTGTTTATGTCTGTGTGAGCTGTGTGTGTTTATGTCTGGGTGAACTGTGTGTGTATGTCTGGCTAAATTTTGTGCGCATGTCTGGGTGAACTGTGTGTGTGTTTTTCTGGGTGAACTGTGTGTGTGTTTATGTCTGGGTGAACTGTTTGTATGTGTGTACGTCTAGGTGAACAGGGTGTGTGTGTGTGTGTACGCCTGGGTGAACTTGGTATGTGTACATATGGGTGAACTGTGTGTGTATACGTCTGGGTGAAATGTGTGTTTATTTCTGGCTGAACTATGTGTGTATTTCTTGCTGAACTGTGTGTGTGTATGTCTGGGTGAACTGTGTGTGTGTGTATGTCTGGATGAACTGTGTGTGTGTATGTCTGTGTGAACTGAATGTGCATGTGTGTGTATTTCAGGGTGAACTACGTAGGTGTGAATATGTCTGGGTGAACTGGGTGTGTGTGTGCGTGTGTGTGTACGTCTGGGTGAACTGTTTGTGTGTGTGTATGTCTGGTTGATCTGCGAGTGTGTGTATGTCTGGGTGAACTGTGTGATTATTTCTGGGTGAAATGTGTGTGTTTATGTCTGGGTGAACAGTGTGTGTAAGTATGGGTGAACTGTGTGTGTGTGTGTGTATCTCTGGGTGAACTGTGTGTGTCTCTATGTCTGGGTGAACTGTGTGTGTGTGTGTGTGTGTAGGTCTGGGTGAACTGTGTGTGAATGTACATCTGGGTGAACTGTTATGTGTGTGTATGTCTGCGTGAACTGTGTATGTGTACGTCTGGGTGAACTGTGTTTGTGTACGTCTGGGTGAACAGTGTGTGTATGTCTGGCTGAACCATGTGTGTGTGTGTATGTCTGTCTGAACTGTGTGTGTTTATGTCTGCATGAACTTTGTGTGCACGAGTGTGTATGTCTGGGTGAAATGCGTGTGTGTGTTTGTATGTCTGGGTGATCTGCGTGTGTGTGTATGTCTGGGTGAACTTTGTGTGTATGTCTGGGTGAACTGTGTGTGTTTATGTCTGGGTGAGCTGTGTGTGTTTATGTCTGTGTGAGCTGTGTGTGTTTATGTCTGGGTGAACTGTGTGTGTATGTCTGGCTGAATTTTGTGTGCTTGTCTGGGTGAACTGTGTGTGTGTTTTTCAGGGTGAACTGTGTGTGTGTTTATGTCTGGGTGAACTGTGTGTGTGTATCACTGCATGAACTGTGTGTGTGTATGTGTGTATGCCTGGATGAACTGTGTGTATGTGTGTGTGTGTATGTCTGAGTGATCTGTGAGTGCGTGTATGTCTGGGTGAACTGTGTTTGTATGTCTGGGTGAACTGTGTGTGTGTGTATGTCTGTGTGAAATGTATGTGTTTGTCTATGTCTGGGTGAACTGTGTGTGTGTGTGTACGTCTAGGTGAAGAGTGTGTGTGTGTGTGTAAGTCTGGGTGAACTTTGTGTGTGTACATATGGGTGAACTGTGTGTGTATACGTCAGGGTGAAATGTGTGTTTATTTCTGGCTGAACTATGTGATTATGTCTGGCTGAACTGTGTGTGTGTATGTCTGGGTGAACTGTGTGTGTGTGTATGTCTGGAAGAACTGTGTGTGTCTATGTCTGTGTGAACTGAATGTGCGTGTGTGTGTATTTCAGGGTGAACTACGTACGTGTGAATATGTCTGTGTGAACTGGGTGTTTGTGTGTGTGTGTATGTCTGGGTAAACTGTTTGTGTGTGTGTATGTCTGGGCGATCAGCGAGTGTGTGTATGTCTGGGTGAACTGTGTGAGTATTTCTGGGTTAAATGTGTGTGTTTATGTCTGGGTGAACAGTGTGTGTAAGTCTGGGTTAACTGTGTGTGTGTGTGTGTGTGTATCTCTGGGTGAACTGTGTGTGTCTCTGTGTCTGGTTGAACTGTGTGTGTGTGTAGGTCTGGGTGAACTGTGTGTGTATGTGCATCTGGGTGAACAGTATGTGCGTGTACATCTGCGTGAACTGTGTGTGTGTACGTCTGGGTGAACTGTGTGTGTATGTGTATGTGTGGCTGAACTGTGTGTGTGTATGTCTGCGTGAACCGTGTGTGCACGAGTGTGTATCTCTGGGTGAACTGTATGTGTGTGCGTGTGTGTGTGTGTATGTCTGGGTAATCTGCGTGTGTGTGTGTATGTCAGGGTGAACTGCGTGTGTGTGTATATGTCAGGGTGAAATGCGTGTGTGTGTATGTCTGGGTGATCTGCGCGTGTGTGTATGTCTGGGTGAACTGTGTGTGTATGTCTGGGTGATCTGCGTGTGTGTGTATGTCTGGGTGAACTGAGTGTGTATGTCTGGGACAACTGCATGTGTGAGTTTGTCTGGGTGAACTGCATGTGCGTGTACATCTAGGTTAACACTGTGTGTGTGTAAGTCTGGGTGAACAGTGTGTGTGTGTATGTCTGGGAGAACTGCATGTGTGGGTTTGTCTGGGTGAACTGCATGTGCGTGTATAGCTGGGTGAACACTGTGTTTGTGTAAGTCTGGGTGAACAGTGTGTGTGTGTATGTCTGGGAGAAATGTATGTGTGTGTGTGTGTGTGTCTGGGTGGACTGTGTGTGTGTGTCCAAGTCTGGGTGAACAGTGTGTGGGTCTGTAGGTCTCGGTGAACTGTGTGTTTGAGTATGTCTGGGTGATCTGCATGTGTGTGCATGCCTGGGTGAACTGTGTGTGTGTGTATGCCTGGGTGAACTGCGTATGTGTGTATGTCTGGGTGAACTATGTGTGTGTGTATGTCTGGGTGAATGGCGTGTGTATGTCTGGGTGAACTGCGTGTGCATGTGTATATCTGGATGAACTGTGTGTGTGTGTGTGTGTGTGTGTGTGTGTATGTCTGGGTAAACTGTGTGTGTGTGTGTATGTCTGGGTGAACTTTGTGTTTATGTCTGGGTGAACTGTGTGTGTATCTGTCTGGGTGAGCTGTGTGTGTTTATGTCTGGGTGAGATTTGTGTGTTTATGTCTGGGTGAACTGTGTGTGTTTATGTCTGGGAGAGCTGTGTGTGTTTATGTCTGTGTGAGCTGTGTATGTTTATGTCTGGGTGAACTGTGTGTGTATGTCTGGCTGAATTTTGTGCGCATGTCTGTGTGAACTGTGTGTGTGTTTTTCTGGTTGAACTGTGTGAGTGTTTATGTCTGGGTGAACTGTGTGTGTGTATCACTGCATGAACTGTGTGTGCGTATGTGTGTAGGCCTGGGTGAACTGTGTTTGTGTATATCTGAGTGATCTGTGTGTGCGTGTATGTCTGGGTGAACTGTTTGTATGTCTGGGTGAACTGTGTGTGTTTGTATGTCTGTGTGAAATGTATGTGTTTGTCTATGTCTGGGTGAACTGTGTGAATGTGTGTACGTCTAGGTGAACAGTGTGTGTGTGTGTGTGTACGCCTGGGTGAACTTTGTGTGTTTACATCTGGGTGAAATGTGTTTTTATGTCTGGCTGAACTATGTGTGTATTTCTTGCTGAACTGTGTGTGTGTATGTCTGGGTGAACTGTGTGTGTGTGTATGTCTGGATGATCTGTGTGTGTGTATGTCTGTGTGAACTGAATGTGCGTGTGTGTGTATTTCAGGATGAACTATGTAGGTGTGAATATGTCTGGGTGAACTGGGTGTGTGTGCGTGTGTGTGTATGTCTGGGTGAACTGTTTGTGTGTGTGTATGTCTGGGTGATCTGCGAGTGTGTGTATGTCTGGGTGTACTGTGTGAGTATTTCTGGGTGAAATGTGTGTGTTTATGTCTGGGTTAACAGTGTGTGTAAGTCTGGGTGAACTGTGTGTGTTTGTATCTCTGGGTGAACTGTGTGTGTCTCTACGTCTGGGTGAACTGTGTGTGTGTGTGTATGTCTGGGTCAACTGTGTGTGTATGTCTGGGAGAACTGCATGTGTGAGTTTGTCTGGGTGAACTGCATGTGCGTGTATATCTGGGTGAACACTATATGTGTGTAAGTCTGGGTGACCAGTGTGTGTTTGTATGTCTGGGAGAACTGAATGTGTGGGTTTGTCTGGGTGAACTGCATGTGCGTGTACATCTGGGTGAACACTGTGTGTGCGTAAGTCTGGGTGAACAGTGTGTGTGTGTATGTCTGGGAGAAATGCATGTGTGTGTGTGTGTGTGTCTGGGTGGACTGTGTGTGTGTGTCCAAGTCTGGGTGAACAGTGCGTGGGTCTGTAGGTCTCGGTGAACTGTGTGTTTGAGTATGTCTGGGTGATCTTCATGTGTGTGCATGCCTGGGTGAACTGTGTGTGTGTGTGTGTATGCCTAGGTGAAATGCGTGTGTGTGTATGTCTGGGTGAACCATGTGTTTGTTTATTTCTGGGTGATTGGCGTGTGTATGTCTGGGTGAACTGCGTGTGTGTGTGTATATCTGGGTGAACGGTGTGTGTGTGTGTGTGTGTGTGTATGTCTGGGTGAACTGTGTGTGTGTGTGTATGTCTGGGTGAACTGTGTGTGTATGTCTGGGTGAACTGTGTGAGTATATGTCTGGGTGAGCTGTGTGTGTTTATGTCTGTGTGAGCTGTGCGTGTTTATGTCTGGGTGAACTGTGTGTGTTTATGTCTGGGAGAGCTGTGTGTGTTTATGTCTGTGTGAGCTGTGTGTGTTTATGTCTGGGTGAACTGTATGTGTATGGCTGGCTGAATTTTGTGCGCATGTCTGGGTGAACTGTGTGTGTGTTTTTCTTGGTGAACTGTGTGTGTGTTTATGTCTGGGTGAACTGTGTGTGTGTATGACTGCATGAACTGTGTGTGCGTATGTGTGTATGCCTGGGCGAACTGTGTGTGTGTATCTCTGAGTGATCTGTGTGTGTGTGTATGTCTGTGTGAACTGTGTGTATGTCTGGGTGAACTATGTGTGTTTGTATGTCTGTGTGAAATGTATGTGTTTGTCTATGTCTGGGTGAACTGTGTGTATGTGTGTACGTCTAGGTGAACAGTGTGTGTGTGTGTACGCCTGGGTGAACTTTGTGTGTGTACATATGGGTGAACTGTGTGTGTATACGTCTGGGTGAAATGTGTGTTTATTTCTGGCTGAACTATGTGTGTATTTCTTGCTGAACTGTGTGTGTGTATGTCTGGGTGAACTGTGTGTGTGTGTGTATGTCTGGATGAACTGTGTGTGTGTACGTCTGTGTGAACTGAATGTGCATGTGTGTGTATTTCAGGGTGAACTACGTACGTGTGAATATGTCTGGGTGAACTGGGTGTGCGTGTGCGTGTGTATGTAAGTCTGGGTGAACTGTTTGTGTGTGTTTATGTCTGGGTGATCTGCGAGTGTGTTTATGTCTTGGTGAACTGAGTGAGTATTTCTGGGTGAAATGTGTGTGTTTATGTCTGGGTGAACAGTTTGTGTAAGTATGGGTGAACTGTGTGTGTGTGTGTGTGTATGTCTGGGTGAACTGTGTGTGTCTCTATGTCTGGGTGAACTGTGTGTGTGTGTGTAGGTCTGGGTGAACTGTGTGTGTATGTACATCTGGGTGAACTGTATGTGTGTGTATGTCTGCGTGAACTGTGTATGTGTACGTCTGGGTGAACTGTGTTTGTATACGTCTGGGTGAACAGTGTGTGTATGTCTGGCTGAACTATGTGTGTGTATCTCTGAGTGATCTGTGTGTGTGTGTATGTCTGTGTGAACTGTGTGTATGTCTGGGTGAACTATGTGTGTTTGTATGTCTGTGTGAAATGTATGTGTTTGTCTATGTCTGGGTGAACTGTGTGTATGTGTGTACGTCTAGGTGAACAGTGTGTGTGTGTGTACGCCTGGGTGAACTTTGTGTGTGTACATATGGGTGAACTGTGTGTGTATACGTCTGGGTGAAATGTGTGTTTATTTCTGGCTGAACTATGTGTGTATTTCTTGCTGAACTGTGTGTGTGTATGTCTGGGTGAACTGTGTGTGTGTGTGTATGTCTGGATGAACTGTGTGTGTGTACGTCTGTGTGAACTGAATGTGCATGTGTGTGTATTTCAGGGTGAACTACGTACGTGTGAATATGTCTGGGTGAACTGGGTGTGCGTGTGCGTGTGTATGTAAGTCTGGGTGAACTGTTTGTGTGTGTTTATGTCTGGGTGATCTGCGAGTGTGTTTATGTGTTGGTGAACTGAGTGAGTATTTCTGGGTGAAATGTGTGTGTTTATGTCTGGGTGAACAGTTTGTGTAAGTATGGGTGAACTGTGTGTGTGTGTGTGTGTATGTCTGGGTGAACTGTGTGTGTCTCTATGTCTGGGTGAACTGTGTGTGTGTGTGTAGGTCTGGGTGAACTGTGTGTGTATGTACATCTGGGTGAACTGTATGTGTGTGTATGTCTGCGTGAACTGTGTATGTGTACGTCTGGGTGAACTGTGTTTGTATACGTCTGGGTGAACAGTGTGTGTATGTCTGGCTGAACTATGTGTGTGTGTGTGTATGTCTGGCTGAACTGTGTGTGTGTATGCCTGCATGAACCTTGTGTGCACGAGTGTGTATGTCTGGGTGAACTGTGTGTTTGTGTGTGTGTGTGTGTATATATGTCTGGGTAATCTGCATGTGTGTGTGTATGTCAGGGTGAACTGCGTGTGTGTGTGTATGTCTGGGTGAAACGTGTGTGTGAGTATGTCTGGGTGATCTGTGTGTGTGTGTATGTCTAGGTGAACTGTGTGTGTATGTCTGGGTGAACTGTGTGTGTTTATGTCTGGGTGAGATGTGTGTGTTTATGTCTGTGTGAGCTGTGTGTGTTTATGTCTGGCCGAACTGTGTGTGTATGTCTGGCTGGATTTTGTGTGCATGTCTGGGTGAACTGTGTGTGTGTTTTTCTGGGTGAACTGTGTGTGTGTTTATGTCTGGGTGAACAGTGTGTGTAAGTCTGGGTGAACTGTGTGTGTGTGTGTATCTCTGGATGAACTGTGTGTGTCTCTGTGTCTGGTTGAACTGTGTGTGTGTGTAGGTCTTGGTGAACTGTGTGTGTATGTACATCTGGGTGAACTGTATGTGTGTCTACGTCTGCGTGAACTGTGTGTGTGTACGTCTGGGTGAACTGTGTTTGTATATGTCTGGGTGAACAGTGTGTGTATGTCTGGCTGAACTATGTGTGTATGTGTATGTCTGGCTGAACTGTGTGTGTGTATGTCTGCGTGAACTGTGTGTGCACGAGTGTGTATGTCTGGGTGAACTGTGTGTGTGTGTGTATGTGTGTGTATATATGTGTGGGTAATCTGCATGTGTGTGTGTATGTCAGGGTGAACTGCGTGTGTGTGTGTTTGTCTGGGTGAAACGCGTGTGTGTGTGTTTGTGTGTGTGTGTGTGTGTGTGTGTATGTCTGGGTAATCTGCGTGTGTGTCTTTATGTCAGGGTGAACTGCGTGTGTGTGTATATGTCAGGGTGAAATGCGTGTGTGTGTATGTCTGGGTGATCTGCGTGTGTGTGTTTGTCTGGGTGAACTGTGTGTGTATGTCTGGCTGATTTGCGTGTGTGTGTATGTCTGGGTGAACTGAGTGTGTATGTCTGGGAGAACTGCATGTGTGAGTTTGTCTGGGTGAACTGCATGTGCGTGTACATCTGGGTGAACACTGTGTGTGTGTAAGTCTGGGTGAACAGTGTGTGTGTGTATGTCTGGGAGAACTGCATGTGTGTGTTTGTCTGGGTGAACTGCATGTGCGTGAACAGCTGGGTGAACACTGTGTGTGTTTAAGTCTGGGTGAACAGTGTGTGTCTGTATGTCTGGGAGAACTGCATGTGTGGGTTTGTCTGGGTGAACTGCATGTGCGTGTACAGCTGGGTGAACACTGTGTGTGTAAGTCTGGGTGAACATTGTGTGTGTGTATGTCTGGGAGAAATGTATGTGTGTGTGTGTGTGTATGTCTGGGTGGACTGTGTGTGTGTGTCCAAGTCTGGGTGAACAGTGTGTGGATCTGTAGGTCTCGGTGAACTGTGTGTTTGAGTATGTCTGTGTGATCTGCATGTGTGTGCATGCCTGGGTGAAATGTGTGTGTGTGTATGCCTGGGTGAACTGCATGTGTGTGTTTGTCTGGGTGAACTATGTGTGTGTGTATGTCTGGGTGAACGGCGTGTGTATGTCTGGGTGAGCTGCGTGTGCGTGTGTATATCTGGATGAACTGTGTGTGTGTGTGTGTATGTCTGGGTAAACTGTGTGTGTGTGTGTATGTCTGGGTGAACTGTGTGTGTATGTCTGGGTGAACTGTGTGTGTATTTGTCTGGGTGAGCTGTGTGTGTTTATGTCTGTGTGAGCTGTGTGTGTTTATGTCTGGGTGAACTGTGTGTTTATGTCTGGGAGAGCTGTGCGTGTTTATATCTGTGTGAGCTGTGTGTGTTTATGTCTGGGTGAACTGTGTGTGTATGTCTGGCTGAATTTTGTGCGCATGTCTGTGTGAACTGTGTGTGTGTTTTTCTGGGTGAACTGCGTGAGTGTTTATGTCTGGGTGAACTGTGTGTGTGTATGACTGCATGAACTGTGTGTGCGTATGTGTGTATGCCTGGGTGAACTGTGTGTGTGTGTATATCTGAGTGATCTGTGTGTGCGTGTATGTCTGGATGAACTGTGTGTATGTCTGGGTGAACTGTGTGTGTTTGTATGTCTGTGTGAAATGTATGTGTTTGTCTATGTCTGGGTGAACTGTGTGTATGTGTGTACGTCTAGGTGAACAGTGTGTGTGTGTGTACGCCTGGGTGAACTTTGTGTGTGTACATATAGGTGAACTGTGTGTGTATATGTCTGGGTGAAATGTGTGTTTATGTCTGGCTGAACTATGTGTGTATTTCTTGCTGAACTGTGTGTGTGTGTATGTCTGGGTGAACTGTGTGCGTGTATGTCTGGAAGAACTGTGTGTGTGTATGTCTGTGTGAACTGAATGTGCGTGTGTGTGTATTTCAGGGTGAACTACGTGCGTGTGAATATGTCTGGGTGAACTGTTTGTGTATGTGTATGTCTGGGTGACCTACGAGTGTGTGTATGTCTGGGTGAACTGTGTTAGTATTTCTGGGTGAAATGTGTGTGTTTATGTCTGGGTGAACAATGTGTGTAAGTATGGGTGAACTGTGTGTGTGTGTGTATCTCTGGGTGAACTGTGTGTGTCTCTATGTCTGGGTGAACTGTGTGTGTGTGTGTAGGTCTGGGTGAACTGTCTGTGTATGTACCTCTGGGTGAACTGTATGTGTGTGTACGTTTGTGTCAACTGTGTATGTGTATGTGTGGGTGAACTATGAGTGTATACGTCTGGGTGAACAGTGTGTGTATGTCTGGCTGAACTATGTGTGTGTGTGTATGTCTGGCTAAACTGTGTGTGTGTATGTCTGCATGAGCTTGTGTGCACGAGTTTGTATGGCTGGGTGAACTGTGTGTGTGTGTGTGTGTGTGTGTGTGTGTGTGTGTGTTTATGTCTGGGCAATCTGCGTGTGTGTGTGTATGTCAGGGTGAACTGCGTGTGTGTGTATATGTCTGGGTGAAATGCATGTGTGTGAGTATGTCTGGGTGATCTGTGTGTTTGTGTATGTCTAGGGGAACTGCATGTTTGTGTCTGTGTGAACGCCGTGTGTATGTCTGGGTGAACTGCGTGTGCATGTGTATGTCTGGGTGAACTGTGTGTGTGTGTATGTCTGGGTGAATTGTTTGTGTGTATTTATGGGTGTTCTGCTTGTGTGTGTATGTCTGGGAGAACTGCATGTGTGTGAATGTCTGTGTGAACTGCATGTGTGTGTACGTCTGGGTGAACTCTGTATATGTGTACGTCTGGGTGAACAGTTTGTGTGTGTGTACGTCTCGGGGAACAGTATATGTGTGTATGTGTACGTCTGGGTGAACAGTGTGTGTTTGTACGTCTGGGAGAACTGTGTTTGTGTTTATACGTGTGGGTGGACTGTGTGTGTGTACGTCTGGGTGAACTGCGTGAGCGTGTGCATGTCTGAGTGAACTACGTATGTGTGTGTTTTGACTGGGTGAACTGTGAGTGTGTGTGTGTATGGCTGGGTGAACTGCGTGTGTGTGTATGTTTCGGTGAACTGTGTGTGTATGTACGTCTGGGTGAATTCTGTGTATATGTACGTCTGGGTGAACAGTGTGTGTGCGTTTACGTCTCGGTGAACAGTGTGTGTGTGTGTACGTCTCGGTGAACTGTGCATGTGTGTGTGTGTGTGTGTGTGTGTGTGTGTGTGTGTGTGTACGTCTGGTTGAACAGTGTGTGCATGTACGTCTGGGAGAACTGTGTGTGTGTGTGTATACGTGTGGGTGGACTGTGTGTGTGTATACGTCTGGGTGAACTGCGTGTGTGTGTGTATGTCTGAGTAAACTGAGTGTGTGTGTGTATGTCTGGGTGAACTGTGTGTGTATGTCTGGGAGAAATGTATGTGTTTATGTCTGGGTGAACTGTGTGTATTTCTGGGTGAACTGTGTGTGTGTTTGTATGTCTGGGTGAACTGTGTGTGTGTGTCTATGTCTGGGTGAACAGTGTGTGTGTGTGTGTATGTCTGGGTGATCTCCGTGTGTATGTAAGCCAGGATGAACTGCATGTGTGTGTATGTCTGGCTGAACTGTGTGTGTGTATGTCAGGGTGAACTGTGTGTGTGTGTGTATGTCTCAGTGAACTGTATGTACGTGTGTGTGTATGTCATGGGTGAACTGCACATGTATGAATATGTCTGGGTGAACTGCACATGTGTTTATATGTCTGGGTGAACTGTGTGTGTGTGTGTGTGTGTGTGTGTATGTCTGGGTGAACTGTGTGTGTGTGTGTGTTTGTGTGTATGTGTGTGTGTGTATACGTCTGGGTGAACAGTGTGTGTGTGTATGTCTGGGAGAACTGTGTGTGTGTGTGTGTATACGTGTGGGTGGACTGTGTGTGTATCTACGTCTGGGTGAACTGCGTGTGTGTGCGTATGTCTGAGTGAACTGAGTGTGTGTTTGTGTATGTCTGGGTGAACTGTGTGTGTATGACTGGGAGAAATGTGTGAGTTTATGTCTGGGTGAACTGTGTGTGTATTTCTGGGTGAACTGTGTGTGTGTTTGTATGTCTAGGTGAACTGTGTGTGTGTGTGTCTATGTCTGGGCGAACAGTGTGTGTGTGTGTGTATGTCTGGGTGAACTGTGTGTGTATGAGTATGTCTGGGTGATCTCCATGTGTATGTAAGCCAGGATGAACTGCATGTGTGCGTATGTCTGGCTGAACTGTGTGTGTGTATGTCAGGGTGAACTGTGTGTGTGTGTGTGTATGTCTCAGTGAACTGTATGTGTGTGTGTGTATGTCAGGGTGAACTGCACGTGTGTGAATATGTCTGGGTGAACTGCACGTGTGTGTATATGTCTGGGTGAACTGTTTGTGTGTGTGTACGTCTGGGTGATCTGTAAGTGTGTGTATGTCTGGGTGAACTGTGTGAGTGTGTCTGGGTGAAATGTGTGTGTTTATGTCTGGGTAAACAGTGCATGTATGTCTGGGTGAACTGTGTGTGTGTTAATGTCTGGGTGAAATGTATGTGTGTGTGTAGGTCTGGGTGAATTGTGTGTGTGTGTACATCTGGGTGAACTGTGTGTGTGTGTACATCTGGGTGAAATGTGTGTGTGTACATCTGGGTGACCTGTGTGTGTATACGTCTGGGTGAACTGAGTGTGTATGTCTGGGTGAACTGTGTGTGTGTATTTCTGGGTGAACTGTGTGTGTGTGTGTGTGTGTATGTCTGGGTGAACTTTGTGTGTGATGTCTGTGTGAACTGTTTGTGCGTGTGTGTGTATATCTGGGTGAACTGTGTGTGTGTGTGTGTACGTCTGGGTGAACTGTGTGTGTGGACGTCTGGGTCAACTGTGTGTGTATACGTCTGGGTGAACTGTGTGTGTATATCTGGGTGAACTGTGAGTGGGTATTTTTGTGTGAACTGTGTGTGTGTGTGTGTGTGTGTGTGTGTGTATGTCTGGGTGAACTGCATGTGTGTATGTCTGTGTGAACTGTGTGTGTGTGTGTTTATGTCTGGGTGAACTGTGTGTGTGCGTATGTTGTGGTGAAATGTATGTGTGTGAGTATGTCTGGGTGATCTGTGTGTGTGTGTGTATGTCTAGATGAACTGCGTGTGTGTGTATGTCTGGGTGAACGGCGTGTGTATGTCTGGGTGAACTGCCTGTGCATGTGTATATCTGGGTGAACTGTTTGTGTGTGTGTGTGTGTATGTCTGGGTGAACAGTGTGTGTGTATTTATGTGTGCTCTGCGTGTGTGTCTGGGTGAACTGCATGAACGTATATGTCTGGGTGAACACGGTGGTTGTGTAAGTCTGGGTGAACAGTGTGTGTGTGTATGTATGGGAGAAATGTATGTGTGTGTGTATGTCTGGGTGGACTGTGTGTGTGTGTCCATGTCTGGGTGAACAGTGTGTGTGTATTTATGTGTGCTTTGCGTGTGTGTGTATTTCTGGGAGAACTGCATATGTGTGTTTGTCTGGGTGAACTGCATGAACGTATATGTCTGGGTGAAAACGGTGTGTGTGTAAGTCTGGGTGAACAGTGTGTGTGTGTATGTCTGGGAGAAATGTATGTGTGTGTGTATGTCTGGGTGGACTGTGTGTGTGTCTATGTCTGGGTGAACAGTGTGTGGGTCTGTAGGTCTCGGTGAACTGTGTGTGTGAGTATGTCTGGGTGATCTGCATGTGTGTGCATGCCTGGGTGAACTTTGTGTGTGTGTATGCCTGGGTGAACTGCGTGTGTGTGTATGTCTGGGTGAACTATGTGTGTGTGTATGTCTGGGTGAACTGTGTGTGTATGTCTGGGTGAACTGTGTGTGTTTATGTCTGGGTGAGCTGTGTGTGTTTATGTCTGTGTGAGCTGTGTGTGTTTAAGTCTGGGTGAACTGTGTGTGTATGTCTGGCTGAATTTTGTGTGTATGTCCGGGTGAACTGTGTGTGTGTTTTTCTGGGTGAACTGTGTGTGTGTTTATGTCTGGGTGAACTGTGTGTGTGTATGACTGCATGAACTGTGTGTCCGTATGTGTGTATGCCTGGGTGAACTGTGTGTGTGTGTGTGTGTGTGTGTGTGTGTATGTATGAGTGATCTGTGTGTGCGTGTATGTCTGGGTGAACTGTGTGTGTATGTCTGGGTGAACTGTGTGTGTGTGTGTATGTCTGTGTGAAATGTATGTGTTTGTCTGTGTCTGGGTGAACTGTGTGTGTGTGTGTACGTCTGGGTGAACGGAGTGTGTGTGTGTGTGTACTTCTGGGTGAACGTTGTGTGTGTACATATGGGTGAACTGTGTGTGTATACGTCTGGGTGAAATGTGTGTTTATTTCTGGCTGAACTATGTGTGTATGTCTGGCTGAACAGTGTGTGTATGTCTGGGTGAACTGTGTGTGTGTGTGTGTGTGTGTATGTCTGGGTAATCTGCGTGTGTGCGTGTTGGTCAGGGTGAACTACGTGTGTTTGTATATGTCTGGGTGAAATGCGTGTGTGTGTTTGTATGTCTGGGTGAACTGTGTGTGTGTGTGTGTGTGTGTGTGTATGTCTGGGTAATCTGCGTGTGTGTGTGTATGTCAGGGTGAACTGCGTGTGTGTGTATATGTCTGGGTGAAATGCGTGTGTGTGTTTGTATGTCTGGGTGATCTGCGTGTGTGTGTATGTCTGGGTGAACTGTGTGTGTATGTCTGGGTGAACTGTGTGTGTTTTTGTCTGGGTGAACTGTGTGTGTATGTCTGGGTGAACTGTATATGTACGTATGTCTGGGTGAAATGTATGTGTGTGAGTATGTCTGGCTGATCTCTGTGTGTGTGCATGTCTAGGTGAACGGCATGTTTGTGGCTGTGTGAACACCATGTGTATGTCTGGGTGAACTGCATGTGCGTGTGTATGTCTGGGTGAACTGTGTGTGTGTGTGTGTGTGTGTGTGTGCATGTCTGGGTGAACTGTTTGTGTGTATTTATGGGAGCTCTGCTTATGTGTGCATGTCTGGGAGAACTGCATGTGTGTGAATATCTGGGTGAACTGCATGTGTGTTTTCATTGGGTGAACACTGTGTGTGTATAAGTCTGGGTGAACAGTGTGTGTGTGTATGTCTGGGTGAAATGTATGTATGTGTGTATGTCTGGGGATCTCTGTGTGTGTATGTCTGTGTGAACTGTGTGTTCGTGTGTGTGTATGTCTGGGTGAACTGTGTGTGTGTGAGTGTGTATGTGTATGTCTGGGTAAACTGCGTGTTTGTGTGTATTTATGGGTGGTCTGCTTGTGTGTGTATGTCTGGGAGAACTGCATGTGTGTGAATGTCTGTGTGAACTGCATGTGTGTGTACGTCTGGGTGAACTCTGTCTATGTGTACGTCTGGGTGAACAGTGTGTGCGTGTGTATGTCTGCATGAACTGTGTGTGCGTGTGTGTGTACGTCTGGGTGAACAGTGTGTGTGTGTATGTCTGTGTGAACTGTGTGTGTGTGTGTGTGTGTGTGTGCATGTCTGGGTGAACTGTGTGTGTGCGTATGTCATGGTGAAATGTATGTGTGTGTGTATGTCTAGATTAACTGCGTGTGTGTGTATGTCTGGGTGAACGGTGTGTGTATGTCTTGGTGAACTGCGTGTGCATGTATATATCTGGGTGAACTGTTTGTGTGTGTGTGTGTGTATGTCTGGGTGAACAGTGTGTGTGTATTTATGTGTGCTCTGCGTGTGTGTGTATGTCTGGGAGAACTGCATATGTGTGTTTGTCTGGGTGAACTGCATGTGCGTGTATGTCTGGGTGAACATGGTGTGTGTGTAAGTCTGGGTGAACTGTGTGTGTGTGTATGCCTGGGAGAAATGTATGTGTGTGTGTATGTCTGGGTGGACTGAGTGTGTGTGTGTCTATGTCTGGGTGAACAGTGTGTGGGTCTGTAGGTCTCGGTGAACTGTGTGTGTGAGTATGTCTGGGTGATCTGCATGTGTGTGCATGCCTGGGTGAACTGTGTGTGTGTGTATGCCTGGGTGAACTGCGTGTGTGTGTATGTCTGGGTGAACTATGTGTGTGTGTATGTCTGGGTGAACTGTGTGTGTATGTCTGGGTGAACTGTGCGTGTTTATGTCTGTGTGAGCTGTGTGTGTTTATGTCTGTGTGAGCTGTGTGTGTTTATGTCTGGGTGAACTGTGTGTGTATGTCTGGCTGAATTTTGTGTGTATGTCTGGGTGAACTGTGTGTGTGTTTTTCTGGGTGAACTGTGTGTGTGTTTCTGTCTGGGTGAACTGTGTGTGTGTGTGTAGGTCTGGGTGAACTGTGTGTGTATGAACATCTGGGTGAACTGTATGTGTGTGTACGTCTGTGTGAACTGTGTGTGTACGTCTGGGTGAACTGTGTGTGTATACGTCTGGGTGAACAGTGTGTGTATGTCTGGCTGAACTATGTGTGTGTGTATATGTCTGGCTGAACTGTGTGTGTGTATGTCTGCATGAACTGTGTGTGCACGAGTGTGTATGTCTGGGTGAACTGTGTGTGTGTGTGTGTGTGTGTGTGTGTGTGTATGACTGGGTAATCTGCGTGTGTGTGTGTATGTCAGGGTGAACTGCGTGTGTGTGTTTATGTCTGGGTGAAATGCATGTGTGTGTTTGTATGTCTGGGTGATCTGCGTGTGTGTGTATGTCTGGGTGAACTGTGTGTGTTTTTGTCTGGGTGAACTGTGTGTGTATGTCTGGGTGAACTGTATGTGTGCGTATGTCTGGGTGAAATGTATGTGTGTGAGTACGTCTGGGTGAATTGTGTGTGTATGTCTGGGTGAACTATGTGTATGTCTGGGTGAACTGTGTGTTTCTATGTCTGGGTGAACTTTGTGTGTATGTCTGGGTGAACTGTGTGTGTGCATGTCTGGGTGAACTGTGTGTGTTTTTTCTGGGTGAACTGTGTGTGTATGTCTGGGTGAAATGTATGTGTGTGAGTATGTCTGGGTGATCTGTGTGTGTGTGAATGTCTAGGTGAACTGCATATTTGTGTCTGTGTGAACACCGTGTGTATGTCTGGGTGAACTGCGTGTGCGTGTGTATGTCTGGGTGAACTGTCTGTGTGTATGTGTGTGTGTGTGTGTATGTCTGGGTGAACTGTGTGTGTTTGTATGTCTGGGTGAACTGTTTGTGTGTATTTATGGGTGCTCTGCTTGTGTGTGTATGTCTGGGAGAACTGCATTTGTATGAATGTCTGGTGAACTGCATGTGTGTGTACGTCTGGGTGAACACTGTGTGTGTATAAGTCTGAGTGAACAGTGTGTGTGTATGTCTGGATGAAATGTATGTGTGTGTGTATGTCTGGGTGATCTGTGTGTGTGTATGTCTGCGTGAACTGTGTGTGCGTGTGTGTGCATGTCTGGGTGAACTGTGTGTGTGTGAGTGTGTGTGTGTATGTCTGGGTAATCTGCGTAGGTGTGTATGTCAGGGTGAACTGTGTGTGTGTGTGTACATGTTTGGGTGAACTGCTTGTGTTTGTTTGTATTTCTGGGTGATCGGCGTGTGTGTGTGTATGTCTGGGTGAATTGTGTGTGTTTGCCTGGGTGAACTATGTGTATGTCTGGGTGAACTGTGTGTTTTTATGTCTGCGTGAACTCTGTGTGTATATCTGGGTGAACTGTGTGTGTGTATGTCTTTGTGAACGGCGTGTGTATGTCTGGGTGAACTGCGTGTGCGTTTGTATGTCTGGGTGAACTGTGTGTGTGATTGTGTTTGTGTGTGTGTGTGTCTGTAGGTCTCGGTGAACTGTGTGTGTGAGTATGTCTGCCTGATCTGCGTGTGTGTGCATGCCTGGTTGAACTGCCTGTGTGTGTATGCCTGGGTGAACAGCGTGTGTGTGTGTATGTCTGGGTGAACTGTTTGTGTGTGTGTATGCCTGGGTGATCTGCGAGTGTGTGTATGTCTGGGTGAACTGTGTGAGTATTTCTGGGTGAAATGTGTGTGTTTATGTCTGGGTGAACAGTGTGTGTAAGTCTGGGTGAACTGTGTGTGTGTGTGTGTGTATCTCTGGGTGAACTGTCTGTGTCTCTATGTCTGGGTGAACTGTGTGTGTGTGTGTAGGTCTGGGTGAACTGTGTGTGTATGAACATCTGGGTGAACTGTATGTGTGTGTATGTCTGTGTGAACTGTGTGTGTACGTCTGGGTGAACTGTTTGTGTATACGTCTGTGTGAACAGTGTATGTATGTCTGGCTGAACTATGTGTGTGTGTATATGTCTGGCTGAACTGTGTGTGTGTATGTCTGCATGAACTGTGTGTGCACGAGTGTGTATGTCTGGGTGAACTGTGTGTCTGTATGTGTGTGTGTGTGTGTGTGTGTGTGTGCGTGTGTGTGTGTGTATGTCTGTGTAATCTGCGTGTGTGTGTGTATGTCAGGGTGAACTGCGTGTGTGTGTATATGTCTGGGTGAAATGCATGTGTGTGTTTGTATGTCTGGGTGATCTGCGTGTGTGTGTATGTCTGGGTGAACTGTGTGTGTATGTCTGGGTGAACTATGTGTATGTCTGGGTGAACTGTGTGTTTTTATGTCTGGGTGAACTCTGTGTGTATGTCTGGGTGAACTGTGTGTGTGTATGTCTGTGTGAACGGCGTGTATATGTCTGGGTGAACTGCATGTGCGTTTGTATGTCTGGGTGAACTGTGTGTGTGATTGTGTTTGTGTGTGTGTGTGTCTGTAGGTCTTGGTGAACTGTGTGTGTGAGTATGTCTGCCTGATCTGCGTGTGTGTGCATGCCTGGTTGAACTGCCTGTGTGTGTATGCCTGGGTGAACTGCGTGTGTGTGTATGTCTGGGTGAACTGTTTGTGTGTGTGTATGTCTGGGTGATCTGCGAGTGTGTGTATGTCTGGGTGAATGTGTGAGTATTTCTGGGTGAAATGTGTGTGTTTATGTTTGGGTGAACAGTGTGTGTAAGTCTGGGTGAACTGTGTGTGTGCGTGTATCTCTGGGTGAACTGTGTGTGTCTCTGTGTCTGGGTGAACTGTGTGTGTGTGTGTAGGTCTGGGTGAACTGTGTGTGTATGAACATCTGGGTGAACTGTATGTGTGTGTACGTCTGTGTGAACTGTGTGTGTACATCTGGGTGAACTGTGTGTGTATACGTCTGGGTGAACAGTGTGTGTATGTCTGGCTGAACTATGTGTGTGTGTATATGTCTGGCTGAACTGTGTGTGTGTATGTCTGCATGAACTGTGTTTGCACGAGTGTGTATGTCTGGGTGAACTGTGTGTCTGTGTGTGTGTGTGTGTGTGTGTGTGTGTGTATGTCTGTGTAATCTGCGTGTGTGTGTGTATGTCAGGGTGAACTGCGTGTGTGTGTATATGTCTGGGTGAAATTCGTGTGTGTGTTTGTATGTCTGGGTGATCTGCGTGTGTGTGTATGTCTGGGTGAACTGTGTGTGTATGTCTGGGTGAACTGTGTGTGTTTTTGTCTGGGTGAACTGTGTGTGTATGTCTGGGTGAAAAGTATGTGTACGTATGTCTGGGTGAAATGTATGTCTGTGAATATGTCTGGCTGATCTCTGTGTGTGTGAATGTCTAGGTGAACTGCATGTTTGTGGCTGTGTGAACACCATGTGTATGTCTGGGTGAACTGCATGTGCGTGTGTATGTCTGGGTGAACTGTGTGTGTGTGTGTGTGTGTGTGTGCATGTCTGGGTGAACTGTTTGTGTGTATTTATGGGTGCTCTGCTTATGTGTGCATGTCTGGGAGAACTGCATGTGTGTGAATGTCTGGGTGAACTGCATGTGTGTTTTCATTGGGTGAACACTGTGTGTGTATAAGTCTGGGTGAACATTGTGTGTGTGTATGTCTGGGTGAAATGTATGTATGTGTGTATGTCTGGGGATCTGTGTGTGTGTATGTCTGTGTGAACTGTGTGTGCGTGTGTGTGTATGTCTGGATGAACTGTGTGTGTGTGAGTGTGTATGTGTATGTCTGGGTAAACTGCATGTTTGTGTGTATTTATGGGTGGTCTGCTTGTGTGTGTATGTCTGGGAGAACTGCATGTGTGTGAATGTCTGTGTGAACTGCATGTGTGTGTACGTCTGGGTGAACTCTGTCTATGTGTACATCTGGGTGAACAGTGTGTGCGTGTGTATGTCTGCATGAACTGTGTGTGCGTGTGTGTGTACGTCTCGGTGAACAGTGTGTGTGTGTTTGTGTGTGTGTGTGTGTGTGTGTACATCTGGGTGAACAGTGTGTGTGTGTATGTCTGTGTGAACTGTGTGTGTGTGTGTGTGTGTGTGTGTGTGTGTGTGCATGTCTGGGTGAACTGTGTGTGTGCGTATGTCATGGTGAAATGTATGTGTGTGTATGTCTAGATTAACTGCATGTGTGTGTATGTCTGGGTGAACGGTGTGTGTATGTCTTGGTGAACTGCGTGTGCATGTGTATATCTGGGTGAACTGTTTGTGTGTGTGTGTGTGTATGTCTGGGTGAACAGTGTGTGTGTATTTATGTGTGCTCTGCGTGTGTGTGTATCACTGCATGAACTGTGTGTGCGTATGTGTGTATGCCTGGGTGAACTGTGTGTGTGTTTGTGTGTGTATGAGTGATCTGTGTGTGCGTGTATGTCTGGGTGAACTGTGTGTGTACGTCTGGGTGAACAGTGTGTATGTGTGTGTACATCTGGGTGATCTTTGTGTGTGCACATATGGGTGAACTGTGTGTGTATACGTCTGGGTGAAATGTGTGTTTATTTCTGGCTGAACAATGTGTGTATGTCTGGCTGAACTGTGTGTGTATGTCTGGGTGATTTGTGTGTGTGTGTGTGTGTGTGTGTATGTCTGGGTAATCTGCGTGTGTGCGTGTTGGTCTTGGTGAACCACGTGTGTGTGTAAATGTCTGGGTGAAATGCGTGTGTGTGTTTGTAAGTCTGGGTGATCTGCGTGTGTGTGTATGTCTGGGTGAACTGTGACTGTATGTCTGGGTGAACTGTGTGTGTTTTTGTCTGGGTAAACTGTGTGTGTATGTCTGGGTGAACTGTTTGTGTGTGTGTGTGTGTGTGTGTGTGTGTCTGTGTGTGTGTGTATGTCTGGGTGAACTGTGTCTGTTTTTATGTCTGGGTGAACTGTTTGTGTGTATTTATTTGTGCTCTGCTTGTGTGTCTATGTCTGGGAGAACTGCATGTGTGTGAATGTCTGGTGAACTGCATGTGTGTGTACGTCTGGGTGAACACTGTGTGCGTATAAGTCTGGGTGAACAGTGTGTGTGTGTATGTCTGTGTGAAATGTATGTGTGTGTGTATGTCTGGGTGATCTGTGTGTGTGTATGTCTGCGTGAACTGTGTGTGCGTGTGTGTGTATGTCTGGGTGAACTGTGTGTGTGTGAGTGTGTGTATGTCTGGGTAAACTGCGTGTGTGTGTATGTCAGGGTGAACTGTGTGTGTGTGTGTACAAGTCTGGGTGAACTGCTTGTGTTTGTTTGTATTTCTGGGTGATCTGCGTGTGTGTGTGTATATCTGGGTGAATTGTGTGTGTTTGTCTGGGTGAACTATGTGTATGTCTGGGTGAACTGTGTGTGTATGTCTGGGTGAACTGTGTGTGTGTATGTCTGTGTGAACGGCGTGTGTATGTCTGGGTGAACTGCGTGTGCGTTTGTATGTCTGGGTGAACTGTGTGTGTCATTGTGTGTGTCTGTAGGTCTCGGTGAACCGTGTGCGTGAGTATGTCTGCCTGATCTGCGTGTGTGTGCATGCCTGGTTGAACTGCCTGTGTGTGTAAGCCTGGGTGAACTGCGTGTGTGTGTATGTCTGGGTGAACTGTGCGTGTGTGTATGTCTGGGTGAACTGTGTGTGTTTGTTTGTATTTCTGGGTGATCTGCATTTGTGTGTGTATGTCTGGGTGAATTGTGTGTGTATGTCTGGGTGAACTATGTGTATGTCTGGGTGAACTGTGTGTTATTATGTCTTTGTGAACTGTGTGTGTATGTCTGGGTGAACTGTGTTTGTATGTATGTCTGTGTGAATGGTGTGTGTATGTCTGGGTGAACTGCGTGTGCGTGTGTATGTCTGGGTGAAATGTGTGTGTGTGTGTGTGTGTCTGTAGGTCTCGGTGAACCGTGTGTGTGAGTATGTCTGCCTGATCTGCATGTGTGTGCATGCCTGGTTGAACTGCCTGTGTGTGTATGCCTGGGTGAACTGCGTGTATGTGTATGTCTGGGTGAACTGTTTGTGTGTGTGTATGTCTGGGTGATCTGCGAGTGTGTGTATGTCTGGGTGAACTGTGTGAGTATTTCTGGGTGAAATGTGTGTGTTTATGTCTGGGTGAACAGTGTGTGTAAGTCTGGGTGAACTGTTTGTGTGTGTGTATCTCTGGGTGAACTGTGTGTGTCTCTGTGTCTGGGTGAACTGTGTGTGTGTGTGTAGGTCTGGGTGAACTGTGTGTGTATGAACATCTGGGTGAACTGTATGTGTGTGTACGTCTGTGTGAACTGTGTGTGTATGTCTGGGTGAACTGTTTGTGTATACGTCTGTGTGAACAGTGTGTGTATGTCTGGCTGAACAATGTGTGTGTGTATATGTCTGGCTGAACTGTGTGTGTGTATGTCTGCATGAACTGTGTATGCACGAGTGTGTATGTCTGGGTGAACTGTGTGTCTGTGTGTGTGTGTGTGTGTGTGTGTGTATGTCTGTGTAATCTGCGTGTGTGTGTGTATGTCAGGGTGAACTGCGTGTGTGTGTATATGTCTGGGTGAAATGCGTGTGTGTGTTTGTATGTCTGGGTGATCTGCGTGTGTGTGTATGTCTGGGTGAACTGTGTGTGTATGTCTGGGTAAACTGTGTGTGTTTTTGTCTGGGTGAACTGTGTGTGTATGTCTGGGTGAACTGTATGTGTGCGTATGTCTGGGTGAAATGTATGTGTGTGAGTATGTCTGGGTGAATTGTGTGAGTATGTCTGGGTGAACTACGTGTATGTCTGGGTGAACTGTGTGTTTTTATGTCTGGGTGAACTCTGTGTGTATGTCTGGGTGAACTGTGTGTGTGTATGTCTGTGTGAACGGCGTGTGTATGTCTGGGTGAACTGCGTGTGCGTTTGTATGTCTGAGTGAACTGTGTGTGTGATTGTGTTTGTGTGTGTGTGTCTGTAGGTCTCGGTGAACTGTGTGTGTGAGTATGTCTGCCTGATCTGCGTGTGTGTTCATGCCTGGTTGAACTGCCTGTGTGTGTATGCCTGGGTGAACAGCGTGTGTGTGTGTATCTCTGGGTGAACTGTTTGTGTGTGTTTATGCCTGGGAGAAATGTATGTGTGTGTCTATGTCTGGGTGGACTGTGTGTGTGTGTGTCTATGTCTGGGTGAACAGTGTGTGGGTCTATAGGTCTCAGTGAACTGTTTGTGTGAGTATGTCTGGGTGATCTGCATGTGTGTGCATGCCTGGGTGAACTGTGTGTGTGTGTATGCCTGGGTGAACTGCGTGTGTGTGTATGTCTGGGTGAACTATGTGTTTGTGTATGTCTGGGTGAACTGTGTGTGTATGTCTGGGTGAACTGTGTGTGTTTATGTCTGGGTGAACTGTGTGTCTATGTCTGGCTGAATTTTGTGTGTATGTCTGGGTGAACTGTGTGTGTGTTTTTCTGGGTGAACTGTGTGTGTGTTTATGTCTGAGTGAACTGTGTGTGTGTATGACTGCATGAACTGTGTGTCATTATGTGTGTATGCCTGGGTGAACTCTGTGTGTGTGTGTGTGTATGAGTGATCTGTGTGTGCGTGTATGTCTGGGTGAACTGTGTGTGTATGTCTGGGTGAACTGTGTGTGTTTGTGTATGTCTTTGTGCAATGTATGTGCTTGTCTATGTCTGGGTGAACTGTGTGTGTGTGTGTATGTCTGGGTGAACAGTGTGTATGTGTGTGTACATCTGGGTGATCTTTGTGTGTGCACATATGGGTGAACTGTGTGTGTATACGTCTGGGTAAAATGTGTGTTTATTTCTGGCTGAACTGTGTGTGTATGTCTGGGTGATTTGTGTGTGTGTTTGTGTGTGTGTGTGTGTGTGTGTGTGTCTGGGTAATCTGCATGTGTGCGTGTTGGTCAGGGTGAACCACGTGTGTGTGTATATGTCTGGGTGAAAGGCGTGTGTGTGTTTGTATGTCTGGGTGATCTGCGTGTGTGTGTATGTCTGGGTGAACTGTGACTGTATGTCTGGGTGAACTGTGTTTGTTTTTGTCTGGGTGAACTGTGTGTGTATGTCTGGGTGAAATGTATGTGTGTGAGTATGTCTGGGTGATCTGTGTGTGTGTGAATGTCTAGGTGAACTGCATGTTTGTGTCTGTGTGAACGCTATGTGTATGTCTGGGTGAACTGCGTGTGCGTGTGTATGTCTGGGTGAACTGTCTGTGTGTGTGTGTGTGTGTGTGTACGTCTGGGTGAACACTGTGTGCGTATAAGTCTGGGTGAACAGTGTGTGTGTATATGTCTGGGTGAAATGTATGTGTGTGTGTATGTCTGGGTGGACTGTGTGTGTGTGTGTCTATGTCTGGGTGAACAGTGTGTGGGTCTATAGGTCTCGGTGAACTGTGTGTGTGAGTATGTCTGGGTGATCTGCATGTGTGTGCATGCCTGGGTGAACTGTGTGTGTGTGTATGCCTGGGTGAACTGCGTGTGTGTGTATGTCTGGGTGAACTATGTGTGTGTGTATGTCTGGGTGAACTGTGTGTGTATGTCTGGGTGAACTGTGTGTGTTTATGTCTGTGTGAGCTGTGTGTGTTTATGTCTGTGTGAGCTGTGTGTGTTTATGTCTGGGTGAACTGTGTGTGTATGTTTGGCTGAATTTTGTGTGTATGTCTGGGTGAACTGTGTGTGTGTGTGTGTGTGTGTGTATGTCTGGGTGAACTGTGTGTGTTTGTATGTCTGGGTGAACTGTTTGTGTGTATTTATGGGTGCTCTGCTTGTGTGTGTATGTCTGGGAGAACTGCATATGTGTGTTTGTCTGGGTGAACTGCATGTGCGTGTATGTCTGGGTGAACATGGTGTGTGTGTAAGTCTGGGTGAACTGTGTGTGTGTGTATGCCTGGGAGAAATGTATGTGTGTGTGTATGTCTGGGTGGACTGAGTGTGTGTGTGTCTATGTCTGGGTGAACAGTGTGTGGGTCTGTAGGTCTCGGTGAACTGTGTGTGTGAGTATGTCTGGGTGATCTGCATGTGTGTGCATGCCTGGGTGAACTGTGTGTGTGTGTATGCCTGGGTGAACTGCGTGTGTGTGTATGTCTGGGTGAACTATGTGTGTGTGTATGTCTGGGTGAACTGTGTGTGTATGTCTGGGTGAACTGTGCGTGTTTATGTCTGTGTGAGCTGTGTGTGTTTATGTCTGTGTGAGCTGTGTGTGTTTATGTCTGGGTGAACTGTGTGTGTATGTCTGGCTGAATTTTGTGTGTATGTCTGGGTGAACTGTGTGTGTGTTTTTCTGGGTGAACTGTGTGTGTGTTTCTGTCTGGGTGAACTGTGTGTGTGTGTGTAGGTCTGGGTGAACTGTGTGTGTATGAACATCTGGGTGAACTGTATGTGTGTGTACGTCTGTGTGAACTGTGTGTGTACGTCTGGGTGAACTGTGTGTGTATACGTCTGGGTGAACAGTGTGTGTATGTCTGGCTGAACTATGTGTGTGTGTATATGTCTGGCTGAACTGTGTGTGTGTATGTCTGCATGAACTGTGTGTGCACGAGTGTGTATGTCTGGGTGAACTGTGTGTGTGTGTGTGTGTGTGTGTGTGTGTGTATGACTGGGTAATCTGCGTGTGTGTGTGTATGTCAGGGTGAACTGCGTGTGTGTGTTTATGTCTGGGTGAAATGCATGTGTGTGTTTGTATGTCTGGGTGATCTGCGTGTGTGTGTATGTCTGGGTGAACTGTGTGTGTTTTTGTCTGGGTGAACTGTGTGTGTATGTCTGGGTGAACTGTATGTGTGCGTATGTCTGGGTGAAATGTATGTGTGTGAGTACGTCTGGGTGAATTGTGTGTGTATGTCTGGGTGAACTATGTGTATGTCTGGGTGAACTGTGTGTTTCTATGTCTGGGTGAACTTTGTGTGTATGTCTGGGTGAACTGTGTGTGTGCATGTCTGGGTGAACTGTGTGTGTTTTTTCTGGGTGAACTGTGTGTGTATGTCTGGGTGAAATGTATGTGTGTGAGTATGTCTGGGTGATCTGTGTGTGTGTGAATGTCTAGGTGAACTGCATATTTGTGTCTGTGTGAACACCGTGTGTATGTCTGGGTGAACTGCGTGTGCGTGTGTATGTCTGGGTGAACTGTCTGTGTGTATGTGTGTGTGTGTGTGTATGTCTGGGTGAACTGTGTGTGTTTGTATGTCTGGGTGAACTGTTTGTGTGTATTTATGGGTGCTCTGCTTGTGTGTGTATGTCTGGGAGAACTGCATTTGTATGAATGTCTGGTGAACTGCATGTGTGTGTACGTCTGGGTGAACACTGTGTGTGTATAAGTCTGAGTGAACAGTGTGTGTGTATGTCTGGATGAAATGTATGTGTGTGTGTATGTCTGGGTGATCTGTGTGTGTGTATGTCTGCGTGAACTGTGTGTGCGTGTGTGTGCATGTCTGGGTGAACTGTGTGTGTGTGAGTGTGTGTGTGTATGTCTGGGTAATCTGCGTAGGTGTGTATGTCAGGGTGAACTGTGTGTGTGTGTGTACATGTTTGGGTGAACTGCTTGTGTTTGTTTGTATTTCTGGGTGATCGGCGTGTGTGTGTGTATGTCTGGGTGAATTGTGTGTGTTTGCCTGGGTGAACTATGTGTATGTCTGGGTGAACTGTGTGTTTTTATGTCTGCGTGAACTCTGTGTGTATATCTGGGTGAACTGTGTGTGTGTATGTCTTTGTGAACGGCGTGTGTATGTCTGGGTGAACTGCGTGTGCGTTTGTATGTCTGGGTGAACTGTGTGTGTGATTGTGTTTGTGTGTGTGTGTGTCTGTAGGTCTCGGTGAACTGTGTGTGTGAGTATGTCTGCCTGATCTGCGTGTGTGTGCATGCCTGGTTGAACTGCCTGTGTGTGTATGCCTGGGTGAACAGCGTGTGTGTGTGTATGTCTGGGTGAACTGTTTGTGTGTGTGTATGCCTGGGTGATCTGCGAGTGTGTGTATGTCTGGGTGAACTGTGTGAGTATTTCTGGGTGAAATGTGTGTGTTTATGTCTGGGTGAACAGTGTGTGTAAGTCTGGGTGAACTGTGTGTGTGTGTGTGTGTATCTCTGGGTGAACTGTCTGTGTCTCTATGTCTGGGTGAACTGTGTGTGTGTGTGTAGGTCTGGGTGAACTGTGTGTGTATGAACATCTGGGTGAACTGTATGTGTGTGTATGTCTGTGTGAACTGTGTGTGTACGTCTGGGTGAACTGTTTGTGTATACGTCTGTGTGAACAGTGTATGTATGTCTGGCTGAACTATGTGTGTGTGTATATGTCTGGCTGAACTGTGTGTGTGTATGTCTGCATGAACTGTGTGTGCACGAGTGTGTATGTCTGGGTGAACTGTGTGTCTGTATGTGTGTGTGTGTGTGTGTGTGTGTGTGCGTGTGTGTGTGTGTATGTCTGTGTAATCTGCGTGTGTGTGTGTATGTCAGGGTGAACTGCGTGTGTGTGTATATGTCTGGGTGAAATGCATGTGTGTGTTTGTATGTCTGGGTGATCTGCGTGTGTGTGTATGTCTGGGTGAACTGTGTGTGTATGTCTGGGTGAACTATGTGTATGTCTGGGTGAACTGTGTGTTTTTATGTCTGGGTGAACTCTGTGTGTATGTCTGGGTGAACTGTGTGTGTGTATGTCTGTGTGAACGGCGTGTATATGTCTGGGTGAACTGCATGTGCGTTTGTATGTCTGGGTGAACTGTGTGTGTGATTGTGTTTGTGTGTGTGTGTGTCTGTAGGTCTTGGTGAACTGTGTGTGTGAGTATGTCTGCCTGATCTGCGTGTGTGTGCATGCCTGGTTGAACTGCCTGTGTGTGTATGCCTGGGTGAACTGCGTGTGTGTGTATGTCTGGGTGAACTGTTTGTGTGTGTGTATGTCTGGGTGATCTGCGAGTGTGTGTATGTCTGGGTGAATGTGTGAGTATTTCTGGGTGAAATGTGTGTGTTTATGTTTGGGTGAACAGTGTGTGTAAGTCTGGGTGAACTGTGTGTGTGCGTGTATCTCTGGGTGAACTGTGTGTGTCTCTGTGTCTGGGTGAACTGTGTGTGTGTGTGTAGGTCTGGGTGAACTGTGTGTGTATGAACATCTGGGTGAACTGTATGTGTGTGTACGTCTGTGTGAACTGTGTGTGTACATCTGGGTGAACTGTGTGTGTATACGTCTGGGTGAACAGTGTGTGTATGTCTGGCTGAACTATGTGTGTGTGTATATGTCTGGCTGAACTGTGTGTGTGTATGTCTGCATGAACTGTGTTTGCACGAGTGTGTATGTCTGGGTGAACTGTGTGTCTGTGTGTGTGTGTGTGTGTGTGTGTGTGTGTATGTCTGTGTAATCTGCGTGTGTGTGTGTATGTCAGGGTGAACTGCGTGTGTGTGTATATGTCTGGGTGAAATTCGTGTGTGTGTTTGTATGTCTGGGTGATCTGCGTGTGTGTGTATGTCTGGGTGAACTGTGTGTGTATGTCTGGGTGAACTGTGTGTGTTTTTGTCTGGGTGAACTGTGTGTGTATGTCTGGGTGAAAAGTATGTGTACGTATGTCTGGGTGAAATGTATGTCTGTGAATATGTCTGGCTGATCTCTGTGTGTGTGAATGTCTAGGTGAACTGCATGTTTGTGGCTGTGTGAACACCATGTGTATGTCTGGGTGAACTGCATGTGCGTGTGTATGTCTGGGTGAACTGTGTGTGTGTGTGTGTGTGTGTGTGCATGTCTGGGTGAACTGTTTGTGTGTATTTATGGGTGCTCTGCTTATGTGTGCATGTCTGGGAGAACTGCATGTGTGTGAATGTCTGGGTGAACTGCATGTGTGTTTTCATTGGGTGAACACTGTGTGTGTATAAGTCTGGGTGAACATTGTGTGTGTGTATGTCTGGGTGAAATGTATGTATGTGTGTATGTCTGGGGATCTGTGTGTGTGTATGTCTGTGTGAACTGTGTGTGCGTGTGTGTGTATGTCTGGATGAACTGTGTGTGTGTGAGTGTGTATGTGTATGTCTGGGTAAACTGCATGTTTGTGTGTATTTATGGGTGGTCTGCTTGTGTGTGTATGTCTGGGAGAACTGCATGTGTGTGAATGTCTGTGTGAACTGCATGTGTGTGTACGTCTGGGTGAACTCTGTCTATGTGTACATCTGGGTGAACAGTGTGTGCGTGTGTATGTCTGCATGAACTGTGTGTGCGTGTGTGTGTACGTCTCGGTGAACAGTGTGTGTGTGTTTGTGTGTGTGTGTGTGTGTGTGTACATCTGGGTGAACAGTGTGTGTGTGTATGTCTGTGTGAACTGTGTGTGTGTGTGTGTGTGTGTGTGTGTGTGTGTGCATGTCTGGGTGAACTGTGTGTGTGCGTATGTCATGGTGAAATGTATGTGTGTGTATGTCTAGATTAACTGCATGTGTGTGTATGTCTGGGTGAACGGTGTGTGTATGTCTTGGTGAACTGCGTGTGCATGTGTATATCTGGGTGAACTGTTTGTGTGTGTGTGTGTGTATGTCTGGGTGAACAGTGTGTGTGTATTTATGTGTGCTCTGCGTGTGTGTGTATCACTGCATGAACTGTGTGTGCGTATGTGTGTATGCCTGGGTGAACTGTGTGTGTGTTTGTGTGTGTATGAGTGATCTGTGTGTGCGTGTATGTCTGGGTGAACTGTGTGTGTACGTCTGGGTGAACAGTGTGTATGTGTGTGTACATCTGGGTGATCTTTGTGTGTGCACATATGGGTGAACTGTGTGTGTATACGTCTGGGTGAAATGTGTGTTTATTTCTGGCTGAACAATGTGTGTATGTCTGGCTGAACTGTGTGTGTATGTCTGGGTGATTTGTGTGTGTGTGTGTGTGTGTGTGTATGTCTGGGTAATCTGCGTGTGTGCGTGTTGGTCTTGGTGAACCACGTGTGTGTGTAAATGTCTGGGTGAAATGCGTGTGTGTGTTTGTAAGTCTGGGTGATCTGCGTGTGTGTGTATGTCTGGGTGAACTGTGACTGTATGTCTGGGTGAACTGTGTGTGTTTTTGTCTGGGTAAACTGTGTGTGTATGTCTGGGTGAACTGTTTGTGTGTGTGTGTGTGTGTGTGTGTGTGTCTGTGTGTGTGTGTATGTCTGGGTGAACTGTGTCTGTTTTTATGTCTGGGTGAACTGTTTGTGTGTATTTATTTGTGCTCTGCTTGTGTGTCTATGTCTGGGAGAACTGCATGTGTGTGAATGTCTGGTGAACTGCATGTGTGTGTACGTCTGGGTGAACACTGTGTGCGTATAAGTCTGGGTGAACAGTGTGTGTGTGTATGTCTGTGTGAAATGTATGTGTGTGTGTATGTCTGGGTGATCTGTGTGTGTGTATGTCTGCGTGAACTGTGTGTGCGTGTGTGTGTATGTCTGGGTGAACTGTGTGTGTGTGAGTGTGTGTATGTCTGGGTAAACTGCGTGTGTGTGTATGTCAGGGTGAACTGTGTGTGTGTGTGTACAAGTCTGGGTGAACTGCTTGTGTTTGTTTGTATTTCTGGGTGATCTGCGTGTGTGTGTGTATATCTGGGTGAATTGTGTGTGTTTGTCTGGGTGAACTATGTGTATGTCTGGGTGAACTGTGTGTGTATGTCTGGGTGAACTGTGTGTGTGTATGTCTGTGTGAACGGCGTGTGTATGTCTGGGTGAACTGCGTGTGCGTTTGTATGTCTGGGTGAACTGTGTGTGTCATTGTGTGTGTCTGTAGGTCTCGGTGAACCGTGTGCGTGAGTATGTCTGCCTGATCTGCGTGTGTGTGCATGCCTGGTTGAACTGCCTGTGTGTGTAAGCCTGGGTGAACTGCGTGTGTGTGTATGTCTGGGTGAACTGTGCGTGTGTGTATGTCTGGGTGAACTGTGTGTGTTTGTTTGTATTTCTGGGTGATCTGCATTTGTGTGTGTATGTCTGGGTGAATTGTGTGTGTATGTCTGGGTGAACTATGTGTATGTCTGGGTGAACTGTGTGTTATTATGTCTTTGTGAACTGTGTGTGTATGTCTGGGTGAACTGTGTTTGTATGTATGTCTGTGTGAATGGTGTGTGTATGTCTGGGTGAACTGCGTGTGCGTGTGTATGTCTGGGTGAAATGTGTGTGTGTGTGTGTGTGTCTGTAGGTCTCGGTGAACCGTGTGTGTGAGTATGTCTGCCTGATCTGCATGTGTGTGCATGCCTGGTTGAACTGCCTGTGTGTGTATGCCTGGGTGAACTGCGTGTATGTGTATGTCTGGGTGAACTGTTTGTGTGTGTGTATGTCTGGGTGATCTGCGAGTGTGTGTATGTCTGGGTGAACTGTGTGAGTATTTCTGGGTGAAATGTGTGTGTTTATGTCTGGGTGAACAGTGTGTGTAAGTCTGGGTGAACTGTTTGTGTGTGTGTATCTCTGGGTGAACTGTGTGTGTCTCTGTGTCTGGGTGAACTGTGTGTGTGTGTGTAGGTCTGGGTGAACTGTGTGTGTATGAACATCTGGGTGAACTGTATGTGTGTGTACGTCTGTGTGAACTGTGTGTGTATGTCTGGGTGAACTGTTTGTGTATACGTCTGTGTGAACAGTGTGTGTATGTCTGGCTGAACAATGTGTGTGTGTATATGTCTGGCTGAACTGTGTGTGTGTATGTCTGCATGAACTGTGTATGCACGAGTGTGTATGTCTGGGTGAACTGTGTGTCTGTGTGTGTGTGTGTGTGTGTGTGTGTATGTCTGTGTAATCTGCGTGTGTGTGTGTATGTCAGGGTGAACTGCGTGTGTGTGTATATGTCTGGGTGAAATGCGTGTGTGTGTTTGTATGTCTGGGTGATCTGCGTGTGTGTGTATGTCTGGGTGAACTGTGTGTGTATGTCTGGGTAAACTGTGTGTGTTTTTGTCTGGGTGAACTGTGTGTGTATGTCTGGGTGAACTGTATGTGTGCGTATGTCTGGGTGAAATGTATGTGTGTGAGTATGTCTGGGTGAATTGTGTGAGTATGTCTGGGTGAACTACGTGTATGTCTGGGTGAACTGTGTGTTTTTATGTCTGGGTGAACTCTGTGTGTATGTCTGGGTGAACTGTGTGTGTGTATGTCTGTGTGAACGGCGTGTGTATGTCTGGGTGAACTGCGTGTGCGTTTGTATGTCTGAGTGAACTGTGTGTGTGATTGTGTTTGTGTGTGTGTGTCTGTAGGTCTCGGTGAACTGTGTGTGTGAGTATGTCTGCCTGATCTGCGTGTGTGTTCATGCCTGGTTGAACTGCCTGTGTGTGTATGCCTGGGTGAACAGCGTGTGTGTGTGTATCTCTGGGTGAACTGTTTGTGTGTGTTTATGCCTGGGAGAAATGTATGTGTGTGTCTATGTCTGGGTGGACTGTGTGTGTGTGTGTCTATGTCTGGGTGAACAGTGTGTGGGTCTATAGGTCTCAGTGAACTGTTTGTGTGAGTATGTCTGGGTGATCTGCATGTGTGTGCATGCCTGGGTGAACTGTGTGTGTGTGTATGCCTGGGTGAACTGCGTGTGTGTGTATGTCTGGGTGAACTATGTGTTTGTGTATGTCTGGGTGAACTGTGTGTGTATGTCTGGGTGAACTGTGTGTGTTTATGTCTGGGTGAACTGTGTGTCTATGTCTGGCTGAATTTTGTGTGTATGTCTGGGTGAACTGTGTGTGTGTTTTTCTGGGTGAACTGTGTGTGTGTTTATGTCTGAGTGAACTGTGTGTGTGTATGACTGCATGAACTGTGTGTCATTATGTGTGTATGCCTGGGTGAACTCTGTGTGTGTGTGTGTGTATGAGTGATCTGTGTGTGCGTGTATGTCTGGGTGAACTGTGTGTGTATGTCTGGGTGAACTGTGTGTGTTTGTGTATGTCTTTGTGCAATGTATGTGCTTGTCTATGTCTGGGTGAACTGTGTGTGTGTGTGTATGTCTGGGTGAACAGTGTGTATGTGTGTGTACATCTGGGTGATCTTTGTGTGTGCACATATGGGTGAACTGTGTGTGTATACGTCTGGGTAAAATGTGTGTTTATTTCTGGCTGAACTGTGTGTGTATGTCTGGGTGATTTGTGTGTGTGTTTGTGTGTGTGTGTGTGTGTGTGTGTGTCTGGGTAATCTGCATGTGTGCGTGTTGGTCAGGGTGAACCACGTGTGTGTGTATATGTCTGGGTGAAAGGCGTGTGTGTGTTTGTATGTCTGGGTGATCTGCGTGTGTGTGTATGTCTGGGTGAACTGTGACTGTATGTCTGGGTGAACTGTGTTTGTTTTTGTCTGGGTGAACTGTGTGTGTATGTCTGGGTGAAATGTATGTGTGTGAGTATGTCTGGGTGATCTGTGTGTGTGTGAATGTCTAGGTGAACTGCATGTTTGTGTCTGTGTGAACGCTATGTGTATGTCTGGGTGAACTGCGTGTGCGTGTGTATGTCTGGGTGAACTGTCTGTGTGTGTGTGTGTGTGTGTGTACGTCTGGGTGAACACTGTGTGCGTATAAGTCTGGGTGAACAGTGTGTGTGTATATGTCTGGGTGAAATGTATGTGTGTGTGTATGTCTGGGTGGACTGTGTGTGTGTGTGTCTATGTCTGGGTGAACAGTGTGTGGGTCTATAGGTCTCGGTGAACTGTGTGTGTGAGTATGTCTGGGTGATCTGCATGTGTGTGCATGCCTGGGTGAACTGTGTGTGTGTGTATGCCTGGGTGAACTGCGTGTGTGTGTATGTCTGGGTGAACTATGTGTGTGTGTATGTCTGGGTGAACTGTGTGTGTATGTCTGGGTGAACTGTGTGTGTTTATGTCTGTGTGAGCTGTGTGTGTTTATGTCTGTGTGAGCTGTGTGTGTTTATGTCTGGGTGAACTGTGTGTGTATGTTTGGCTGAATTTTGTGTGTATGTCTGGGTGAACTGTGTGTGTGTGTGTGTGTGTGTGTATGTCTGGGTGAACTGTGTGTGTTTGTATGTCTGGGTGAACTGTTTGTGTGTATTTATGGGTGCTCTGCTTGTGTGTGTATGTCTGGGAGAACTGCATTTGTATGAATGTCTGGTGAACTGCATGTGTGTGTACGTCTGGGTGAACACTGTGTGTGTATAAGTCTGGGTGAACAGTGTGTGTGTATGTCTGGATGAAATGTATGTGTGTGTGTATGTCTGGGTGATCTGTGTGTGTGTATGTCTGCATGAACTGTGTGTGCGTATGTGTGTATGCCTGGGTGAACTGTGTGTGTGTGTGTGTGTGTGTGTATGAGTGATCTGTGTGTGCGTGTATGTCTGGGTGAACTGTGTGTGTATGTCTGGGTGAACTGTGTGTGTGTGTATGTCTTTGTGCAATGTATGTGCTTGTCTATGTCTGGGTGAACTGTGTGGGTGTGTGTACGTCTGGGTGAACAGTGTGTATTTGTGTGTACATCTGGGTGATCTTTGTGTGTGCACATATGGGTGAACTGTGTGTGTATACGTCTGGGTGAAATGTGTGTTTATTTCTGGCTGAACTATGTGTGTATGTCTGGCTGAACTGTGTGTGTATGTCTGGGTGATTTGTGTGTGTGTGTGTGTGTCTGGGTAATCTGCGTGTGTGCGTGTTGGTCAGGGTGAACCACGTGTGTGTATATGTCTGGGTGAAATGCGTGTGTGTGTTTGTATGTCTGGGTGATCTGCGTGTGTGTGTATGTCTGGGTGAACTGTGACTGTATGTCTGGGTGAACTGTGTGTGTTTTTGTCTGGATGAACTGTGTGTGTATGTCTGGGTGAAATGTATTTGTGTGAGTATGTCTGGGTGATCTGTGTGTGTGTGAATGTCTAGGTGAACTGCATGTTTGTGTCTGTGTGAACGCTGTGTGTATGTCTGTGTGAACTGCGTGTGCATGTGTATGTCTGGGTGAACTGTCTGTGTGTGTGTGTGTGTGTGTGTGTGTATGTCTGGGTGAACTGTGTGTGTTTGTATGTCTGGGTGAACTGTTTGTGTGTATTTATGGGTGCTCTGCTTGTGTGTGTATGTCTGGGAGAACTGTATGTGTGTGAATGTCTGGTGAACTGCATGTGTGTGTACGTCTGGGTGAACACTGTGTGCGTATAATTCTGGGTGAACAGTGTGTGTGTATATGTCTGGGTGAAATGTATGTGTGTGTGTATGTCTGGGTGATCTGTGTGTGTGTATGTCTGCATGAACTGTGTGTGCGTATGTGTGTATGCCTGGGTGAACTGTGTGTGTGTGTGTGTGTGTGTGTGTATGAGTGATCTGTGTGTGCGTGTATTTCTGGGTGAACTGTGTGTGTATGTCTGGGTGAACTGTGTGTGTATGTGTATGTCTTTGTGCAATGTATGTGCTTGTCTATGTCTGGGTGAACTGTGTGTGTGTGTGTACGTCTGGGTGAACAGTGTGTATGTGTGTGTACATCTGGGTGATCTTTGTGTGTGCACATATGGGTGAACTGTGTGTGTATACGTCTGGGTGAAAGGTGTGTTTATTTCTGGCTGAACTATGTGTGTATGTCTGGCTGAACTGTGTGTGTATGTCTGGGTGATTTGTGTGTGTGTGTGTGTGTGTGTGTGTCTGGGTAATCTCCGTGTGTGCGTGTTGGTCAGGGTGAACCACGTGTGTGTGTATATGTCTGGGTGAAATGCGTGTGTGTGTTTGTATGTCTGGGTGATCTGCGTGTGTGTGTATGTCTGGGTGAACTGTGACTGTATGTCTGGGTGAACTGTGTGTGTTTTTGTCTGGGTGAACTGTGTGTGTATGTCTGGGTGAAATGTATGTGTGTGAGTATGTCTGGGTGATCTGTGTGTGTGTGAATGTCTAGGTGAACTGCATGTTTGTGTCTGTGTGAACGCCGTGTGTATGTCTGGGTGAACTGCGTGTGCGTGTGTATGTCTGGGTGAACTGTCTGTGTGTGTGTGTGTGTGTGTGTGTGTGTATGTCTGGGTGAACTGTGTGTGTTTGTATGTCTGGGTGAACTGTTTGTGTGTAGTTATGGGTGCTCTGCTTGTGTGTGTATGTCTGGGAGAACTGCATGTGTGTGAATGTCTGGTGAAATGCATGTGTGTGTACGTCTGGGTGAACACTGTGTGCGTATAAGTCTGGGTGAACAGTGTGTGTGTATATGTCTGGGTGAAATGTATGTGTGTGTGTATGTCTGGGTGATCTGTGTGTGTGTATGTCTGCGTGAACTGTGTGCGCGTGTGTGTGTATGTCTGGGTGAACTGTGTGTGTGTGAGTGTGTGTATGTCTGGGTAAACTGCGTGTGTGTGTATGTCAGGGTGAACTGTGTGTGTGTGTGTACAAGTCTGGGTGAACTGCTTGTGTTTGTTTGTATTTCTGGGTGATCTGCGTGTGTGTGTGTATATCTGGGTGAATTGTGTGTGTTTGTCTGGGTGAACTATGTGTATATCTGGGTGAACTGTGTGTGTATGCCTGGGTGAACTGTGTGTGTGTATGTCTGTGTGAACAGCGTGTGTATGTCTGGGTGAACTGCGTGTGCGTTTGTATGTCTGGGTGAACTGTGTGTGTCATTGTGTGTGTCTGTTGGTCTCGGTGAACCGTGTGCGTGAGTATGTCTGCCTGATCTGCGTGTGTGTGCATGCCTGGTTGAACTGCCTGTGTGTGTAAGCCTGGGTGAACTGCGTGTGTGTGTATGTCTGGGTGAACTGTGTGTGTGTGTATGTCTGGGTGAACTGTGTGTGTTTGTTTGTATTTCTGGGTGATCTGCATTTGTGTGTGTATGTCTGGGTGAATTGTGTGTTTATGTCTGGGTGAACTATGTGTATGTCTGGGTGAACTGTGTGTTATTATGTCTTTGTGAACTGTGTGTGTATGTCTGGGTGAACTGTGTTTGTGTGTATGTCTGTGTGAATGGTGTGTGTATGTCTGGGTGAACTGCGTGCGCGTGTGTATGTCTGGGTGAACTGTGTGTGTGTGTTTGGGTCTGTAGGTCTCGGTGAACTGTGTGTGTGAGTATGTCTGCCTGATCTGCATGTGTGTGCATGCCTGGTTGAACTGCCTGTGTGTGTATGCCTGGGTGAACTGCGTGTATGTGTATGTCTGGGTGAACTGTTTGTGTGTGTGTATGTCTGGGTGATCTGTGAGTGTGTGTATGTCTGGGTGAACTGTGTGAGTATTTCTGGGTGAAATGTGTGTGTTTATGTCTGGGTGAACAGTGTGTGTAAGTTTGGGTGAACTGTGTGTGTGTGTGTGTATCTCTGGGTGAACTGTGTGTGTGTGTGTAGGTCTGGGTGAACTGTGTGTGTGTGTGTGTAGGTCTGGGTGAACTGTGTGTGTATGAACATCTGGGTGGACTGTATGTGTGTGTACGTCTGTGTGAACTGTGTGTGTATGTCTGGGTGAACTGTGTCTGTATACGTCTGTGTGAACAGTGTGTGTATGTCTGGCTGAACTATGTGTGTGTGTATATGTCTGGCTGAACTGTGTGTGTGTATGTCTGCATGAACTGTGTGTGCACGAGTGTGTATGTCTGGGTGAACTGTGTGTCTGTGTGTGTGTGTGTGTGTGTATGTCTGGGTAATCTGCGTGTGTGTGTGTATGTCAGGGTGAACTGCGTGTGTGTGTATATGTCTGGGTGAAATGCGTGTGTGTGTTTGTATGTCTGGGTGAACTGCGTGTGTGTGTATGTCTGGGTGAACTGTGTGTGTATGTCTGGGTAAACTGTGTGTGTTTTTGTCTGGGTGAACTGTGTGTGTATGTCTGGGTGAACTGTATGTGTGCGTATGTCTGGGTGAAATGTATGTGTGTGAGTATGTCTGGGTGAATTGTGTGTGTATGTCTGGGTGAACTATGTGTATGTCTGGGTGAACTGTGTGTTTTTATGTCTGGGTGAACTCTGTGTGTATGTCTGGGTGAACTGTGTGTGTGTATGTCTGTGTGAACGGCGTGTGTATGTCTGGGTGAACTGCGTGTGCATTTGTATGTCTGAGTGAACTGTGTGTGTGATTGTGTTTGTGTGTGTGTCTGTAGGTCTCGGTGAACTGTGTGTGTGAGTATGTCTGCCTTATCTGCGTGTGTGTGCATGCCTGGTTGAACTGCCTGTGTGTGTATGCCTGGGTGAACTGCGTGTGTGTGTATGTCTGGGTGATCTGTTTGTGTGTGTGTATGTCTGGGTGATCTGCGAGTGTGTGTATGTCTGGGTGAACTGTGTGAGTATTTCTGGGTGAAATATTTGTGTTTATGTCTGGGTGAACAGTGTGTGTAAGTCTGGGTGAACTGTGTGTGTGTGTGTGTGTGTGTATCTCTGGGTGAACTGTGTGTGTGTGTGTAGGTCTGGGTGAACTGTGTGTGTGTGTGTTGCTCTGGGTGAACTGTGTGTGTATGAACATCTGGGTGGACTGTATGTGTGTGTACTTCTGTGTGAACTGTGTGTGTATGTCTGGGTGAACTGTGTCTGTATACGTCAGTGTGAACAGTGTGTGTATGTCTGGCTGAACTATGTGTGTGTGTATATGTCTGGCTGAACTGTGTGTGTGTATGTCTGCATGAACTGTGTGTGCACGAGTGTGTATGTCTGGGTGAACTGTGTGTCTGTGTGTGTGTGTGTGTGTGTGTGTGTGTATGTCTGGGTAATCTGCGTGTGTGTGTATATGTCAGGGTGAACTGCGTGTGTGTGTATATGTCTGGGTGAAATGCGTGTGTGTGTTTGTATGTCTGGGTGATTTGCGTGTGTGTGTATGTCTGGGTGAACTGTATGTGTGCGTATGTCTGGGTGAAATGTATGTGTGTGAGTATGTCTGGGTGAATTGTGTGTGTATGTCTGGGTGAACTATGTGTATGTCTGGGTGAACTGTGTGTTTTTATGTCTGGGTGAACTCTGTGTGTATGTCTGGGTGAACTGTGTGTGTGTATGTCTGTGTGAACGGCGTGTGTATGTCTGGGTGAACTGCGTGTGCATTTGTATGTCTGAGTGAACTGTGTGTGTGATTGTGTTTGTGTGTGTGTGTCTGTAGGTCTTGGTGAACTGTGTGTGTGAGTATGTCTGCCTTATCTGCGTGTGTGTGCATGCCTGGTTGAACTGCCTGTGTGTGTATGCCTGGGTGAACTGCGTGTGTGTGTATGTCTGGGTGATCTGTTTGTGTGTGTGTATGTCTGGGTGATCTGCGAGTGTGTGTATGTCTGGCTGAACTGTGTGAGTATTTCTGGGTGAAATGTGTGTGATTATGTCTGGGTGAACAGTGTGTGTAAGTCTGGGTGAACTGTGTGTGTGTGTGTGTGTGTATCTCTGGGTGAACTGTGTGTGTGTGTGTAGGTCTGGGTGAACTGTGTGTGTGTGTGTGTGTGTATCTCTGGGTGAACTGTGTGTGTGTGTGTACGTCTGTGTGAACTGTGTGTGTACGTCTGGGTGAACTGTGTCTGTATACGTCTGGATGAACAGTGTGTGTATGTCTGGCTGAACTATGTGTGTGTGTATATGTCTGGCTGAACTGTGTGTGTGTATGTCTGCATGAACTGTGTGTGCACGAGTGTGTATGTCTGGGTGAACTGTGTGTCTGTGTGTGTGTGTGTGTGTGTGTGTATGTCTGTGTAATCTGCGTGTGTGTGTGTTGGTCAGGGTGAACCACGTGTGTGTGTTTGTATGTCTGGGTGAAATGCGTGTGTGTGTTTGTATGTCTGGGTGATCTGCATGTGTGTGTATGTCTGGGTGAACTGTGTGTGTATGTCTGGGTGAACTGTGTGTATTTTTGTCTGGGTGAACTGTGTGTGTATGTCTGGGTGAACTGTATGTGTGCGTATGTCTGGGTGAAATGTATGTGTGTGAGTATGTCTGGGTGATCTCTGTGTGTGTGCATGTCTGAGTGAACTGTTTGTGTGTATTTATGGGTGCTCTGCTTATGTGTGCATGTCTGGGAGAACTGCATGTGTGTGAATGTCTGGGTAAACTGCATGTGTGTGTACATTGGGTGAAAACTGTGTGTGTATAAGTCTGGGTGAACAGTGTGTGTGTGTATGTCTGGGTGAAATGTATGTATGTTTGTCTGCCTGGGGATCTGTGTGTTTGTACGTCTGCATGAGCCGTGTGTGCGTGTGTGTATATGTCTGGGTGAAATGCGTGTGTGTGTTTGTATGTCTGGGTGATCTGCGTGTGTGTGTATGTCTGGGTGAACTGTGACTGTATGTCTGGGTGAACTGTGTGTGTTTTTGTCTGGGTGAACTGTGTGTGTATGTCTGGGTGAAATGTATGTGTGTGAGTATGTCTGGGTGATCTGTGTGTGTGTGAATGTCTAGGTGAACTGCATGTTTGTGTCTGTGTGAACGCCGTGTGTATGTCTGGGTGAACTGCGTGTGCGTGTGTATGTCTGGGTGAACTGTGTGTGTGTGTGTGTGTATGTCTGGGTGAACTGTGTGTGTTTGTATGTCTGGGTGAACTGTTTGTGTGTAGTTATGGGTGCTCTGCTTGTGTGTGTATGTCTGGGAGAACTGCATGTGTGTGAATGTCTGGTGAAATGCATGTGTGTGTACGTCTGGGTGAACACTGTGTGCGTATAAGTCTGGGTGAACAGTGTGTGTGTATATGTCTGGGTGAAATGTATGTGTGTGTGTATGTCTGGGTGATCTGTGTGTGTGTATGTCTGCGTGAACTGTGTGCGCGTGTGTGTGTATGTCTGGGTGAACTGTGTGTGTGTGAGTGTGTGTATGTCTGGGTAAACTGCGTGTGTGTGTATGTCAGGGTGAACTGTGTGTGTGTGTGTACAAGTCTGGGTGAACTGCTTGTGTTTGTTTGTATTTCTGGGTGATCTGCGTGTGTGTGTGTATATCTGGGTGAATTGTGTGTGTTTGTCTGGGTGAACTATGTGTATATCTGGGTGAACTGTGTGTGTATGTCTGGGTGAACTGTGTGTGTGTATGTCTGTGTGAACAGCGTGTGTATGTCTGGGTGAACTGCGTGTGCGTTTGTATGTCTGGGTGAACTGTGTGTGTCACTGTGTGTGTCTGTTGGTCTCGGTGAACCGTGTGCGTGAGTATGTCTGCCTGATCTGCGTGTGTGTGCATGCCTGGTTGAACTGCCTGTGTGTGTAAGCCTGGGTGAACTGCGTGTGTGTGTATGTCTGGGTGAACTGTGTGTGTGTGTATGTCTGGGTGAACTGTGTGTGTTTGTTTGTATTTCTGGGTGATCTGCATTTGTGTGTGTATGTCTGGGTGAATTGTGTGTTTATGTCTGGGTGAACTATGTGTATGTCTGGGTGAACTGTGTGTTATTATGTCTTTGTGAACTGTGTGTGTATGTCTGGGTGAACTGTGTTTGTGTGTATGTCTGTGTGAATGGTGTGTGTATGTCTGGGTGAACTGCGTGCGCGTGTGTATGTCTGGGTGAACTGTGTGTGTGTGTTTGGGTCTGTAGGTCTCGGTGAACTGTGTGTGTGAGTATGTCTGCCTGATCTGCATGTGTGTGCATGCCTGGTTGAACTGCCTGTGTGTGTATGCCTGGGTGAACTGCGTGTATGTGTATGTCTGGGTGAACTGTTTGTGTGTGTGTATGTCTGGGTGATCTGTGAGTGTGTGTATGTCTGGGTGAACTGTGTGAGTATTTCTGGGTGAAATGTGTGTGTTTATGTCTGGGTGAACAGTGTGTGTAAGTTTGGGTGAACAGTGTGTATGTGTGTGTATCTCTGGGTGAACTGTGTGTGTGTGTGTAGGTCTGGGTGAACTGTGTGTGTGTGTGTAGGTCTGGGTGAACTGTGTGTGTATGAACATCTGGGTGGACTGTATGTGTGTGTACGTCTGTGTGAACTGTGTGTGTTTGTCTGGGTGAACTGTGTCTGTATACGTCTGTGTGAACAGTGTGTGTATGTCTGGCTGAACTATGTGTGTGTGTATATGTCTGGCTGAACTGTGTGTGTGTATGTCTGCATGAACTGTGTGTGCACGAGTGTGTATGTCTGGGTGAACTGTGTGTCTGTGTGTGTGTGTGTGTGTGTATGTCTGGATAATCTGTGTGTGTGTGTGTGTATGTCAGGGTGAACTGCGTGTGTGTGTATATGTCTGGGTGAAATGCGTGTGTGTGTTTGTATGTCTGGGTGATCTGCGTGTGTGTGTATGTCTGGGTGAACTGTGTGTGTATGTCTGGGTAAACTGTGTGTGTTTTTGTCTGGGTGAACTGTGTGTGTATGTCTGGGTGAACTGTATGTGTGCGTATGTCTGGGTGAAATGTATGTGTGTGAGTATGTCTGGGTGAATTGTGTGTGTATGTCTGGGTGAACTATGTGTATGTCTGGGTGAACTGTGTGTTTTTATGTCTGGGTGAACTCTGTGTGTATGTCTGGGTGAACTGTGTGTGTGTATGTCTGTGTGAACGGCGTGTGTATGTCTGGGTGAACTGCGTGTGCATTTGTATGTCTGAGTGAACTGTGTGTGTGATTGTGTTTGTGTGTGTGTCTGTAGGTCTCGGTGAACTGTGTGTGTGAGTATGTCTGCCTTATCTGCGTGTGTGTGCATGCCTGGTTGAACTGCCTGTGTGTGTATGCCTGGGTGAACTGCGTGTGTGTGTATGTCTGGATGATCTGTTTGTGTGTGTGTATGTCTGGGTGATCTGCGAGTGTGTGTATGTCTGGGTGAACTGTGTGAGTATTTCTGGGTGAAATGTGTGTGATTATGTCTGGGTGAACAGTGTGTGTAAGTCTGGGTGAACTGTGTGTGTGTGTGTGTATCTCTGGGTGAACTGTGTGTGTGTGTGTAGGTCTTGGTGAACTGTGTGTGTGTGTGTAGGTCTGGGTGAACTGTGTGTGTATGAAAATCTGGGTGGACTGTATGTGTGTGTACTTCTGTGTGAACTGTGTGTGTATGTCTGGGTGAACTGTGTCTGTATACGTCAGTGTGAACAGTGTGTGTATGTCTGGCTGAACTATGTGTGTGTGTATATGTCTGGCTGAACTGTGTGTGTGTATGTCTGCATGAACTGTGTGTGCACGAGTGTGTATGTCTGGGTGAACTGTGTGTCTGTGTGTGTGTGTGTGTGTGTGTGTGTGTGTGTATGTCTGGGTAATCTGCGTGTGTGTGTATATGTCAGGGTGAACTGCGTGTGTGTGTATATGTCTGGGTGAAATGCGTGTGTGTGTTTGTATGTCTGGGTGATCTGCGTGTGTGTGTATGTCTGGGTGAACTGTGTGTGTATGTCTGGGTAAACTGTGTGTGTTTTTGTCTGGGTGAACTGTGTGTGTATGTCTGGGTGAACTGTATGTGTGCGTATGTCTGGGTGAAATGTATGTGTGTGAGTATGTCTGGGTGAATTGTGTGTGTATGTCTGGGTGAACTATGTGTATGTCTGGGTGAACTGTGTGTTTTTATGTCTGGGTGAACTCTGTGTGTATGTCTGGGTGAACTGTGTGTGTGTATGTCTGTGTGAACGGCGTGTGTATGTCTGGGTGAACTGCGTGTGCATTTGTATGTCTGAGTGAACTGTGTGTGTGATTGTGTTTGTGTGTGTGTGTCTGTAGGTCTCGGTGAACTGTGTGTGTGAGTATGTCTGCCTTATCTGCGTGTGTGTGCATGCCTGGTTGAACTGCCTGTGTGTGTATGCCTGGGTGAACTGCGTGTGTGTGTATGTCTGGGTGATCTGTTTGTGTGTGTGTATGTCTGGGTGATCTGCGAGTGTGTGTATGTCTGGCTGAACTGTGTGAGTATTTCTGGGTGAAATGTGTGTGATTATGTCTGGGTGAACAGTGTGTGTAAGTCTGGGTGAACTGTGTGTGTGTGTGTGTGTGTATCTCTGGGTGAACTGTGTGTGTGTGTGTAGGTCTGGGTGAACTGTGTGTGTATGAACATCTGGGTGAACTGTATGTGTGTGTACGTCTGTGTGAACTGTGTGTGTACGTCTGGGTGAACTGTGTCTGTATACGTCTGGATGAACAGTGTGTGTATGTCTGGCTGAACTATGTGTGTGTGTATATGTCTGGCTGAACTGTGTGTGTGTATGTCTGCATGAACTGTGTGTGCACGAGTGTGTATGTCTGGGTGAACTGTGTGTCTGTGTGTGTGTGTGTGTGTGTATGTCTGTGTAATCTGCGTGTGTGTGTGTTGGTCAGGGTGAACCACGTGTGTGTGTTTGTATGTCTGGTTGAAATGCGTGTGTGTGTTTGTATGTCTGGGTGATCTGCGTGTGTGTGTATGTCTGGGTGAACTGTGTGTGTATGTCTGGGTGAACTGTGTGTATTTTTGTCTGGGTGAACTGTGTGTGTATGTCTGGGTGAACTGTATGTGTGCGTATGTCTGGGTGAAATGTATGTGTGTGAGTATGTCTGGGTGATCTCTGTGTGTGTGAATGTCTAGGTGAACTGCATGTTTGTGGCTGTGTGAACACCGTGTGTATGTCTGGGTGAACTGCATGTGCGTGTGTATGTCTGGGTGAACTGTGTGTGTGTGTGTGTGTGTATGTCTGGGTGAACTGTGTGTGTGTGCATGTCTGGGTAAACTGCATGTGTGTGTACATTGGGTGAAAACTGTGTGTGTATAAGTCTGGGTGAACAGTGTGTGTGTGTATGTCTGGGTGAAATGTATGTATGTTTGTCTGCCTGGGGATCTGTGTGTTTGTACGTCTGCATGAGCCGTGTGTGCGTGTGTGTGTATGTCTGGGTGAACTGTGTGTGTGTGAGTGTGTATGTGTATGTCTGGGTAAACTGCGTGTTTGTGTGTATTTATGGGTGCTCTGCTTGTGTGTGTATGTCTGGGAGAACTGCATGTGTGTGAATTTCTGTGTGAAATGCATGTGTGTGTACGTCTGGGTGAACTCTGTCTATGTGTACGTCTGGGTGAACAGTGTGTGTGTGTGTGTATGTCTGCATGAACTGTGTGTGCGTGTGTTTGTACGTCTCGGTGAGCAGTGTGTGTGTGTGTGTGTGTGTGTGTGTACGTCTGGGTGAACAGTGTGTGTGTGTATGTCTGTGTGAACTGTGTGTGTGTATGTCTGGGTGAACTGTGTGTGTGCATATGTTGTGGTGAAATGTATGTGTGTGAGTATGTCTGGGTGATCTGTGTGTGTGAGTATTTCTAGATGAACTGCGTGTGTGTGTATGTCTGGGTGAACGGCATTTGTATGTCTGGGTGAACTGTGTGTGTGTGTGTGTGTGTGTATGTGTGTGTATGTCTTGGAAATCTGCGTGTGTGCGTGTTGGTCAGGGTGATCTTCGTGTGTGTGTATATGTCTGGGTGAAATGCGTGTGTGTGTTTGTATGTCTGGGTGATCTGCGTGTGTATGTATGTCTGGGTGAACTGTGTGTGTATGTCTGGGTGAACTGTGTGTGTTTTTGTCTGGGTGAACTGTGTGTGTATGTCTGGGTGAAATGTATGTGTGTGAGTATGTCTGGGTGATCTGTGTGTGTGTGAATGTCTAGGTGAACTGCATGTTTGTGTCTGTGTGAACGCCGTGTGTATGTCTGGGTGAACTGCGTGGGTGTGTGTATGTCTGGGTGAACTGTGTGTGTGTGTGTGTGTGTGTGTGTGTATGTCTGGAAGAACTGCATTTGTATGAATGTCTGGTGAACTGCATGTGTGTGTACGTCTGGGTGAACACTGTGTGCGTATAAGTCTGGGTGAACAGTGTGTGTGTGTATGTCTGGGTGAAATGTATGTGTGTGTGTATGTCTGTGTGATCTGTGTGTGTGTATGTCTGCGTGAACTGTGTGTGCGTGTGTGTGTATGTCTGGGTGAACTGTGTGTGTGTGAGTGTGTGTATGTCTGGGTAAACTGCATGTGTGTGCATGTCAGGGTGAACTGTGTGTGTGTGTGTACATGTCTGGGTGAACTGCTTGTGTTTGTTTGTATTTCTGGGTGATCTGCGTGTGTGTGTGTATGTCTGGGTGAATTGTGTGTGTATGTCTGGGTCAACTGTGTGTTTTTATGTCTGGGTGAACTCTGTATGTATGTCAGGGTGAACTGTGTGTGTGTATGTCTGTGTGAACGGCGTGTGTATGTCTGGGTGAACTGCGTGTGCGTTTGTATGTCTGGGTGAACTGTGTGTGTCATTGTGTGTGTCTGTAGGTCTCGGTGAACCGTGTGCATGAGTATGTCTGCCTGATCTGCGTGTGTGTGCATGCCTGGCTGAACTGCCTGTGTGTGTATGCCTGGGATAACTGCGTGTGTGTGTATGTCTGGGTGAACTGTGTGTGTGTGTATGTCTGGGTGATCTGCGAGTGTGTGTATGTCTGGGTGAACTGTGTGAGTATTTCTGGGTGAAATGTGTGTTTTTATGTCTGTGTGACCAGTGGGTGTAAGTCTGGGTGAACCGTGTGTGTGTGTGTATCTCTGGGTGAACTGTGTGTGTCTCTATGTCTGGGTGAACTGTGTGTGTGTGTGTAGGTCTGGGTGAACTGTGTGTGTATGTACATCTGGGTGAAATGTATGTGCGTGTACGTCTGTGTGAACTGTGTGTGTACGTCTGGGTGAACTGTGTGTGTATACGTCTGGGTGAACAGTGTGTGTATGTCTGGCTGAACAATGTGTGTGTGTGTATATGTCTGTCTGAACTGTGTGTGTGTATGTCTGCATGAACTCTGTGTGCACGAGTGTGCATGTCTGGGTGAACTGTGTGTGTGTTTGTGTGTGTGTGTGTGTGTATATGTCTGGGTGAAATGCGTGTGTGTGTTTGTATGTCTGGGTGATCTGCGTGTGTGTGTATGTCTGGGTGAACTGTGTGTGTATGTCTGCGTGAACTGTGTGTGTTTTTGTCTGGGTGAACAGTGTGTGTATGTCTGGGTGAACTGTATGTGTGCGTATGTCTGGGTGAAATGTATATGTGTGAGTATGTCTGGGCGATCTGTGTGTGTGTGTATGTCTAGGTGAACTGCATATTTGTGTCTGTGTGGACGCCTTGTGTATGTCTGGGTGAACTGTGTGTGCATGTGTATGTCTGGGTGAACTGTGTGTGTGTGTGTGTGTGTGTGTATGTCTGGGTGAACTGTGTGTGTGTGTATGTCTGGGTGAACTGTTTGTGTGTATTTATGGGTGCTCTGCTTGTGTGTGTATGTCTGGGAGAACTGCATGTGTGTGAATGTCTGTGTGAACTGCATGTGTGTGTACGTCTGGGTGAACTCTGTCTATGTGTATGTCTGGGTGAACAGTGTGTGTGTGTGTGTATGTCTGCATGAACTGTGTGTGCGTGTGTGTGTACGTCTGGGAGAACAGTGTGTGTGTGTATGTCTGTGTGAACTGTGTGTGTGTGTGTGTGTATGTATGTCTGGGTGAACTGTGTGTTTGCGTATGTCGTGGTGAAATGTATGTGTGTGAGTATGTCTGGGTGATCTGTGTGTGTGTGTACGTCTAGATGAACTGCGTGTGTGTGTATGTCTGGGTGAATAGCGTGTGTATGTCTGGGTGAACTGCCTGTGCATGTGTATATCTGGGTGAACTGTTTGTGTGTGTGTGTGTGTATGTCTGGGTGAACAGTGTGTGTGTATTTATGTGTGCTCTGCGTGTGTTTGTATGTCTGGGAGAACTGCATATGTGTGTTTGTCTGGGTGAACTGCATGTGCGTGTATGTCTGGGTGAACATGGTGTGTGTGTAAGTCTGGGTGAACAGTGTGTGTGTTTATGTCTGGGAGAAATGTATGTGTGAGTGTATGTCTGGGTGGACTGTGTGTGTGTGTCTATGTCTGGGTGAACAGTGTGTGGGTCTGTAGGTCTCGGTGAACTGTGTGTGTGAGTATGTCTGGGTGATCTGCATGTGTGTGCATGCCTGGGTGAACTGTGTGTGTGTGTATGCCTGGGTGAACTGCGTGTCTGTGTATGTCTGGGTGAACTGTGTGTGTGTATGTCTGGGTGAAGTGTGTGTGTACGTCTGGGTCAACTGTGTGTGTGTACGTCTGGGTGAACTGTGTGTGTGTTTGTCTGGGTGAACTGTGTGTGTATGTGTGGCTGAACTATGTGTGTATGTCTGTGTCAACTGTATGTGTGTATTTCTGGATGAACTGTGTGTGTGTGTGTATGCCTGGGTGAACTGTGTGTGTGTGTGTGTGTGTGTGTGTGTGTGTGTGTATGTCTGGGTGAGCTGTGTGTGTTTGTATGTCTGGGTGAACTGTGTGTGTATGTCTGGGTGCACTGTGTGTGTTTATGTCTAGGTGAACTGTGTGTGTATGTCTTTGTGAACTGTGTGTGTGTGTCTATGTCTGGGTGAATGGTGCATGTTTGTATGTCTGGGTGAAATGTGTATGAGTATGTCTGGGTGATCTGCGTGTGTTTGTAAGCCTGGGTGAACTGCGTGTGTGTGTATGTCTGGGTGAAATGTCTGTGTGTGTGTATGTCTGGGTGAACTGCGTTTGTTTGTCTGGGTGAACTGTGTGTCTGTGTGTGTATGTCTGGGTGTACTGTGTTTGTGTGTGTATGTCTGGGTGGACTGTGTGTGTGCAGGTTTGGGTGAACTGCGTGTGCGTGTATTTCTGGGTGAATTGTATGTGTGTGTGTATGTCTGGGTGAATTGTGTGTGTGTGTTTATGTCTGGATGAACTGCGTTTGTGTGTGTGTATGTCTCGGTGATTTGCGTGTGTTTGTATGTCTCGAAGAACTGTGTATGTATGTCTGGGTGAACTGTGTGTGTTTATGTCTGGGTGAACTGTGTGTGTGTGTTTGTCTGTGTGAACTGTCTGTGTGTGTGTATATCTGAGTGAACTGTGTGTCTGTGTGTGTGTCTATGTCTGGGTGAACAGTGTGTGTGTGTGTATGTGTGGGTGAACTGTCTGTGTGTTTACATCCAGGTGAAGTGTGTGTGTGTGTACGTCTGGGTGAACTGTGTGTGTGTATGTCTGGGTGAACTGTGTGTGCGTACGTCTGGGTGAACTGTGTGTGTGGATGTCAGGGTGAACTGTTTGTGTATGTCTGGCTGAACTATGTGTGTATGTCTGGGTGAACTGTGTGTGTGTATTTCTGGGTGTGTAGTGTGTGTGTGTGTGCGTGTGTGTATGCATGAGTGAACTGTGTGTGTGTGTGTGTGTGTGTGTGTATGTCTGGGTAAACATTGTGTGTGTATGTCAGGTTGAACTGCGTGTGTGTATATGTCTTGGTGAAATGCTTGTGTGTATGTGTATTTCTGGGTGAGCTGAGTGTGTGTGTATGTCTGGGTGAACTGTGTGTGTCTGTGTCTGGGTGAACTGTGTGTGTTTGTATGTCTGGGGGAACTGCGTTTGTATGTCTGGGTGAACTGTGTGTGTGTATGTATGGGTGAAATGCATGTGTGTGTCAATGTCTGGGTGAACGGTGTGTGTGCGTGTATGTCTGGGTGAACTGTGTGCGTGTGTATGTCTGGTGGAACTGCATTTGTATGTCCTCGTGTACTGTGTGTGTGTGTACGTCTGGGTGAAGTGTGCATGTGTGTAAATCTGGGTGAACGGTGTTTGTGTGTACATCTGTGTGAACAGTGTTGTGTCTGTGTACCTGTGTGTGAACAGTGTGTGTGTGTATATGTCTGCGTGAACAGTGTGCGTGTTTATGTCTGGGTGAACTGTGTGTGTGTATTTATGTCTGGGTGAACTGCGTTTGTGTGTGTGTATGTCTCGGTGATCTGCGTGTGTGTGTATGTCTGGAAGAACTGTGTATGTATGTCTGGGTCAACTGTGTGTGTGTATGTCTGGGTGAACTGTGTGTGTGTACGTCTGGGTGAACTGTGTGTGTGGACGTCAGGGTGAACTGTTTGTGTATGTCTGGCTGAACTATGTGTGTATGTCTGGGTGAACTGTGTGTGTGTATTTCTGGGTGTACTGTGTGTGTGTGTGTGTGTGCGTGTGTGTATGCCTGAGTGAACTGTGTGTGTGTGTGTGTGTGTGTGTATGTCTGCGTAAACATTGTGTGTGTGTATGTCAGGTTGAACTGCGTGTGTGTATATGTCTTGGTGAAATGCTTGTGTGTTTGTGTATGTCTGGGTGAGCTGAGTGTGTGTGTATGTCTGGGTGAACTTTGTGTGTTTGTGTCTGGGTGAACTGTGTGTGTATGTCTGTGTGAACTGTGTGTGTTTATGTCTGTGTGAACTGTGTGTGTTTGTATGTCTGGGTGAACTGTGTATGAGTATGTCTGGGTGATCTGTGTGTGTTTGTAAGCCTGGGTGAACTGCGTGTGTGTGTACATCTGGGTGAACTATGTGTGTGTATATCAGGGTGAACTGCGTGTCTTTGTCTGGGTGAATTGTGTGTGCGTGTGTATGTCTGGGTGAACTGTGTGTCTGTGTGTGTATGTCTGGGTGAACTGTGTGTGTGTGTGTATGTCTGGGTGAACTGTGCGTGTGTATGTCTGGGTGAACTGCGAGCGTGTTTATGTCTGGGGGAACTGCGTTTGTATGTCTGGGTGAACTGCGTGTGCGTGTATTTCTGGGTGAAATATTTGTGTGTGTGTATGTCTGTGTGAACTGTGTGTGTGTATGTATGGGTGAACTGCATGTGTGTGTCAATGTCTGGGTGAACAGTGTGTGTGCGTGTATGTCTGGGTGAACTGTGTGTGTGTGTGTGTGTGTGTATGTCTGGGTGAACTGCATGTGTGTGTATATGTCTGGGTGAAATGCATGTGTGTGTGTATGTCTGTGTGAGCTGCGTGTGTGTGTATGTCTGGCTGAACGGTGTGTGATTGTCTGGGTGAACTGTGTGTGTTTATGTCTGGGTGAACTGTGTGTGTATGTCTGGGTGAATTGTGCGTGTGTGTATATGTCTGGGTGAATGATGTGTGTTTGTATGTCTGTGTGATCTGCGTGTGTTTGTAAGCCAGGGTGAACTGCGTGTGTGTGTATGTCTAGGTGAACTTTGTGTGTGTGTATATCTGGGTGAACTGCGTTTGTTTGTCTGGATGAACTGTGTGTGCGTGTGTCTGGGTGAACTGTGTGTCTGTGTGTGTATGTCTGGGTGAACTGTGTGTGCGTGTGTCTGGGTGATCTGTGTGTTTGTGTGTGTATGTCTGGGTGAACTGTGTGTGTGTATGTCTGGGTGAACTGCGTGTGTGTTTATGTCTGGGGGAACTGCGTTTGTATGTCTGGGTGAACTGCATGTGCGTGTATTTCTGTGTGAAATGTATGTGTGTGTGCATGTCTTGGTGAATTGTGCATGTGTATATGTCTGGGTGAACTGCGTTTGTGTGTGTGTATGTCTCGGTGATATGTGTGTGTGTGTATGTCTGGAAGAACTGTGTATGTATATCTGGGTGAACTGTGTGTGTTTATGTCTGGGTTAACTGTGTGTGTATGTCTGAGTGAACTGTGTGTGTGTTTGTCTGGGTGAACTGTCTGTGTTTGTGTATATCTGAGTGAACTGTGTCTGTGTGTCTATGTCTGGGTGAACGGTGTGTGTTTGTATGTCTGGGTGAACTGTGTATGAGTATGTCTGGGTGATCTGCGTGTGTTTGTAAGCCTGGGTAAACTGCGTGTGTTTGTACATCTGGGTGAAATGTGTGTGTGTGTATCGCTGGGTGAACTGCGCGTCTTTGTCTGGGTGAACTGTGTCTGTATGTCTGGCTGAACTATGTGTCCATTTCAGGGTGAACTGTGTGTGTGTGTGTTTATGTCTTGGGTAAACTTCGTGTGTGTGTATGTCAGGGTGAACTGCGTGTGTGTGTATATGTCTGGGTGAAATGCATGTGTGTGTGTGTGTGTGTGTATGTCTGGGTGAGCTTCGTGTGTGTGTATGTCTGGGTGGACTGTGTGTGTATGTCTGGGTGAACTGTGTGTGTTTATGTCTGGGTGAACTGTGTGTGTATGTCTGGGTGAAATGTGTGTGCGTGTGTATGTCTGGGTGAACTGTGTGTCTGTTTGTGTATGTCTGGGTGAACTGTGTGTGTGTGTGTGTGTATGTCTGGGTGAACTGTGCGTGTGTATGTCTGGGTGAACTGTGTGCGTGTTTATGTCTGGGGGAACTGCGTGTGCGTGTATTTCTGGGTGAAATATTTGTGTGTGTGTATGTCTGGGTGAACTCTGTGTGTGTGTATGTCTGGGTGAACTGTGTCTGTGTATGTATGGGTGAACTGTATCTATGTGTCAATGTCTGGGTGAACAGTGTGTGTGCGTGTATGTCTGGGTGAACTGTGTGTGTGTGTATATGTCAGGGTGAACTGTGTGTGTGCATATGTCTTGGTGAACTGTGTGTGTGTGTATGTCTGGTGGAACTGCGTTTGTATGTCCTGGTGTACTGTGTGTGTGTGTACGTGTGGGTGAACTGTGCATGTGTGTAAATCTGGGTGAAAAGTGTGTGTGTGTAAATCTGGGTGAGCAGTGTTGTGTCTGTGTACCTGTGTGTGAACAGTGTGTGTGTGTATATGTCTGCGTTAACAGTGTGTGAGTGGATGTCTGGGTGAAATGTGTGTGTGTGTATGTCAGGGTGAACTGCATGTGTGTGTATATGTCTGGGTGAAATGCATGTGTGTGTGTATGTCTGTGTGAGCTGCGTGTGTGTGTATGTCTGGGTGAACGGTGTGTGATTGTCTGGGTGAACTGTGTGTGTTTATGTCTGGGTGAACTGTGTGTGTATGTCTGGGTGAATTGTGCGTGTGTGTATATGTCTGGGTGAATGGTGGGTGTTTGTATGTCTGTGTGATCTGCGTGTGTTTGTAAGCCAGGGTGAACTGCGTGTGTGTGTATGTCTAGGTGAACTTTGTGTGTGTGTATATCTGGGTGAACTGCGTTTGTTTGTCTGGATGAACTGTGTGTGCGTGTGTCTGGGTGAACTGTGTGTCTGTGTGTGTATGTCTGGGTGTACTGTGTGTGTGTGTGTATGTCTGGGTGAACTGTGTGTGTGTATGTCTGGGTGAACTGCGTGTGTGTTTATGTCTGGGGGAACTGCGCTTGTATGTCTGGGTGAACTGCGTGTGCGTGTATTTCTGTGTGAAATGTATGTGTGTGTGTATGTCTCGGTGAATTGTGTGTGTGTGTATATGTCTGGGTGAACCGCGTTTGTGTGTGTGTATGTCTCGGTGATCTGTGTGTGTGTGTATGTCCGGAAGAACTGTGTATGTATATCTGGGTGAACTGTGTGCGTTTATGTCTGGGTTAACTGTGTGTGTATGTCTGAGTGAACTGTGTGTGTGTGTTTGTCTGGGTGAACTGTCTGTGTGTGTGTATATCTGAGTGAACTGTGTGTGTGCGTGTGTGTCTATGTCTGGGTGAACAGTGTGTGTGTGTGTATGTGTGGGTGAACTGTGTGTGTGTGTACATCCGGGTGAAGTGTGTGTGTCTGTACGTCTGGGTGAACTTTGTGTGTGTATGTCTGGGTGAACTGTGTGTGTGTGTACATCTGGGTGAACTGTGTGTGTGTACGTCTGGGTGAACTGTGTGTGTGGACGTCAGGGTGAACTGTGTGTGTATGTCTGGCTGAACTATGTGTGTATGTCTGGGTGAAGTGTGTGTGTTTTTAAGTCTGGGTGAACTGTGCGTGTATAAGTCTGGGTGAACTCTGTGTGTATGTCTGTCTGATCTATGTGTGCATGTCTGTGTAAACTCTGTGTGTGCATTTCTGGGTGAACTGTGTGTGTGTGTATATCTGCGTGAACTGTGTGTGTGTATGTCTGCGTCAACTGTGTGAGCCTGTGTGTGTATCTCTGGGTCAACTGTGTGTGTGTTTGTGTGTATGTCTGTGCAAACTGCGTGTGTGTGTATGTCAGGGTGAACTGTGTGTGTGTGTGTATGTCTGGGTGAACTGCATTTCTGTGTGTGTATGTCTGGGTGATCTGCATGTGCGTGTATGTCTGGAAGAACTGTGTGTGTATGTCTGAGTGAACTGTGTGTGTTTATGTCTGGGTGAACTGTGTGTGTATGTCTGGGTGAACTGTGTGTGTATGTCTGGATGAACTGTGTGTGTTTATGTCTGGGTGAACTTTGTGTGTTTGTCTGAGTGAAATGTGTGTGTGTATGTCAGGGTGAACTGTGTGTGTATGAGTATGTCTGGGTGATCTGCGTGTGTGTGTAAGCCAGGATGAACTGCGTGTGTGTGTATGTCTGGGTGAACTGCGTGTGTGTGTATGTCTGGGTAAACTGCGTGTGTAGGTCTGGGTGGACTGTGTGTGTGTGTGTGTGTGTATGTCGGGATGAACTGTGTGTGTGCGATTATGTCTGGGTGATCTTCGTGTGTGTGTATATTTGGGTGAACTGCGTGTGGGTGTATGTCTGGGTGAACTGCGCGTGTGTGTTTTTCTGGGGAACTGCGTTTGTATGTCTGGGTGAACTGCGTGTGCGTGTATTTCTGGGTGAAATGTATGTGTGTGTACATGTCTGGGTGAACTGCGTTTGTTTGTTTGTGTTTCCGGGTGATCTGCGTGTGTGTGTGTATGTCTGGGTGAATTGTGTGTGTATGTCTGGGTGAACTATGTGTATGTCTGGGTGAACTGTGTGTTTTTATGTCTGGGTGAACTGTGTGTGTATGTCTGGGTGAACTGTGTGTGTATGTCTGGGTGAACTGTGTGTGTTTATGTCTGGGTGAACTGTATTTGTGTGTGTATGTCTGGGTGAACTGTGTGTGTATGTCTGGGTGAACTGTGTGTGTTTATGTCTGGGTGAACTGTATTTGTGTGTGTATGTCTGGGTGAACTGTGTGCGTTTCAATGTCTGGGTGAACAGTGTGTGTGTGTGTGTGTATGTCTGGGTGAACTGTGTGCATTTCAATGTCTGGGTGAACTGTGTGTGCGTGTGTGTTTATGTCTGTGTGAACTGTTTTTGTGTGAGTGTGTGTGTGTATGTCTGGGTAAACTGCGTGTGGGTGTATGTCATGGTGAAATGCGTGTGTGTGTACATGTCTGGGTGAACTGCGTGTGTTTGTTTGTGTTTCTGGGTGAACTGCGTGTGTGTGTGTATGTCTGGGTGAACTATGTGTATGTCTGTGTGAACTGTGTGTGTTTATGTCTGGGTGAACTTTGTGTGTTTGTCTGGGTGAAATGTGTGTGTGCGTGTATGTCAGGGTGAACTGTGTGTGTATGAGTAAGTCTGGGTGATCTGCGTGTGTGTGTAAACCAGGATGAACTGCGTGTGTGTGTATGTCTGGGTAAACTGCGTGTGTATGTGTGGGTGGACTGTGTGTGAGTGTGTGTGTGTATGTCTGGGTGAACTGTGTGTGTGTGATTATGTCTGGGTGATCTTCGTGTGTGTGTATATTTGGGTGAACTGTGTGTGGGTGTATGTCTGGGTGAACTGCGCGTGTGTGTATGTCTGGGGAACTGCGTTTGTATGTCTGGGTGAACTGCGTGTGCGTGTATTTCTGGGTGAAATGTATGTGTGTGTGTATTTCTGGGTGAACTGTATTTGTGTGTGTATGTCTGGGTGAACTGTGTGCGTTTCAATGTCTGGGTGAACTGTGTGTGTGTGTGTATGTCTGGGTGAACTGTGTGCATTTCAATGTCTGGGTGAACTGTGTGTGCGTGTGTGTTTCTGTCTGGGTGAACTGTGTTTGTGTGAGTGTGTGTGTGTATGTCTGTGTAAACTGCGTGTGGGTGTATGTCAGGGTGAAATGCGTGTGTGTGTACATGTCTGGGTGAACTGCCTGTGTTTGTTTGTGTTTCTGGGTGAACTGTGTGTGTGTGTGTATCTCTGGGTAAACTGTGTGTGTCTCTATGTCTGGGTGAACTGTGTGTGTGTGTGTAGGTCTGGGTGAACTGTGTGTGTATGTACATCTGGGTGAACTGTGTGTGTATACGTCTGGGTGAACAGTGTGTGTATGTCTGGCTGAACTATGTGTGTGTGTGTATGTCTGGCTGAACTGTGTGTTTGTATGTCTGCATGAACTGTGTGTGAACGAGTGTGTATGTCTGGGTGAACTGTGTGTGTGTGTATGTGTGTGTGTGTGTGTGTGTGTGTATGTCTGGGTAATCTGCATGTGTGTGTGTATGTCAGTGTGAACTACATGAGTGTGTATATGTCTGGGTGAAATGCCTGTGTGTGTTTGTATGTCTGGGTGATCTGCGTGTGTGTGTATGTCTGGGTGAACTGTGTGTGTACGTCTAGGTGAACTGTGTGTGTTTTTGTCTGGGTGAACTGTGTGTGTATGTCTGGGTGAAATGTATGTGTGTGAGTATGTCTGGGTGATCTGTGTGTGTGTGAATGTCTAGGTGAACTGCATGTTTGTGTCTGTGTGAATGCTGTGTGTATGTCTGGGTGAACTGCGTGTGCATGTGTATGTCTGGGTGAACTGTGTGTGTGTGTATGTCTGGGTGAACTGTGTGTGTGTGTGTATGTCTGGGTGAACTGTTTGTGTGTATTTATGGGTGCTCTGCTTGTGTGTGTATGTCTGGGAGAACTGCATGTGTGTGAATGTCTGGGTGAACTGAATGTGTGTGTACGTCTGGGTGAACACTGCATGTATAAGTCTGGCTGAACAGTGTGTGTGTGTGTATGTCTGGGTGAAATGTATGTGTGTGTGCATGTCTGGGTGATCTGTGTGTGTGTATGTCTGCGTGAACTCTTTATGCGTGTGTGTGTATGTCTGGGTGAACTGTGTGTGTGTGAGTGTGTGTGTGTATGTCTGGGTAAACTGCGTGTGTGTGTGTGTGTCAGGATGAACTGCGTTTGTGTGTACATGTCTGGGTGAACTCCGTGTGTTTGTTTGTATTTCTGAGTGATCTGCGTGTGTGTGTGTATGTCTGGGTGAATTGTGTGTGTATGTCTGAGTGAACTATGTGTATGTCTGGGTGAACTGTGTGTGTTTATTTTTGGGTGAACTGTGTGTGTATGTCTGGGTGAACTGTGTGTGTGTGTATGTCTGTGTGAATGGCGTGTGTATGTCTGGGTGAACTGCGTGTGCGTTTGTATGTCTGGGTGAACTGTATATATGTGTGTGTGTGTGTGTGTGTGTGTGTCTGTAGGTCTCGGTGAACTGTGTGTGTGAGGATGTCTGCCTGATCTGCGTGTGTGTGTGCATGCCTGGTTGAACTGCCTGTGTGTGTATGCCTGGGTGAAATGCATGTGTGTGTATGTCTGGGTGTAATGTTTGTGTGTGTGTATGTCTGGGTGATCTGCGAGTGTGTGTATGTCTGGGTGAACTGTGTGAGATTTCGGGGTGAAATGTGTGTGTTTATGTCTGGGTGAACTGTGTGTGTGTGTGTATCTCTGGGTGAACTGTGTGTGTCTCTGTGTCTGGGTGACATGTGTGTGTGTGTGTAGGTCTGGGTTAACTGTGTGTGTAGTTACATCTGGGTGAACTGTATGTGTGTGTACGTCTGCGTCAACTGTGTGTGTGTACGTCTGCATGAACTGTGTGTGTGTACGTCTGGGTGAACTGTGTGTGTATACGTCTGGGTGAACAGTGTGTGTATGTCTGGCTGAACTATGTGTGTGTGTTTCTGTCTGGCTGAACTGTGTGTGTGTATGTCTGCATGAACTGTGTGTGCACGAGTGTGTATGTCTGGGTGAACTGTGTGTGTGTATGTGTGTGTGTGTGTGTGTATGTCTGGGTAATCTGCGTGTGTGTGTGTATGTTAGGGTGTACTGTGTGTGTGTGTATATATGTCTGGGTGAAATGCATGTGTGTTTTTGTATGTCTGGGTGATCTGCGTGTGTGTGTATGTCTGGGTGAACTGTGTGTGTATGTCTGGGTGAACTGTGTGTGTTTTTGTCTGGGTGAACTGTGTGTGTATGTCTGGGTGAACTGTATGCGTGCGTATGTCTGGGTGAAATGTATGTGTATGAGTATGTCTGGGTGATCTGTGTGTGTGTGAATGTCTAGGTGAACTGCATGTTTGTGTCTGTGTGAATGCCGTGTGTATGTCTGGGTGAACTGCATGTGCATGTGTATGTCTGGGTGAACTGTGTGTGTGTGTGTGTGCGTGTTTATGTCTGATTGAACTGTGTGTGTGTGTATGTCTGGGTGAACTGTTTGTGTGTATTTATGGGTGCACTGCTTGTGTGTGTATGTCTGGGAGAACTGCATGTGTGTGAATGTCTGGGTGAACTGCATGTGTGTGTACGTCTGGGTGAACATTGTGTGTATAAATCTGGGTGAACAGTGTGTGTGTGTAGGTCTGGGTGAAATGTATGTGTGTATGTATGTCTGGGGATCTGTGTGTGTGTATGTCTGCGTGAACTGTGTATGCGTGTGTGTGTATGTCTGGGTGACCTGTGTGTGTGTGAGTGTGTGTGTGTATGTCTGGGTAAACTGCGTGTGTGTGTATGTCAGGGTGAACTGCGTGTGTGTGTACATGACTGCGTGAACTGCATGTGTTTGTTTGTATTTCTGGGTGATCTGCGTGTGTGTGTGTATGTCTGGGTGAATTGTGTGTGTATGTCTGGGTGAACTGTGTATATGTCTGGGTGAACTGTGTGTTTTTATCTCTGGGTGAACTGTGTGTGTATGTCTGGGTGAACTGTGTGTGTGTGTGTGTGTATGTCTGCATGAACGGCGTGTGTATGTCTGGGTGAAAAGTGTGTGCATGTGTATGTCTGGGTGAACTGTATGTGTGTGAGTGTGTGTGTGTGTATGTCTGGGTGAACTGTTTGTGTGTATTTATGGGTGCTCTGCTTGTGTGAGTATGTCTGGGAGGACTGCATGTGTGTGAATGTCTGGGTGAACTGCATTTGTGTGTACATCTGGGTGAACACTGTGTCTGTATAAGTCTGGGTGAACAGTGTGTGTGTGTATGTCTGGGTGAAATGTATGTGTGTGTACGCCTGGGTGAACTGTGTGTGTGTGTGTGTGTGTGTACATCTGGGTGAACTGTTTGTGTATATCTCTGGGTGAACTGTGTGTGTATGTCTGTGTGAACTGTGTGTGTATGTCTGTGTGAACTGTATGTGTTTATGTCATGGTGAAAGGTTTGTGTGCATTCCTGGGTGAACTGTGTGTGCGTGTATGTCCGGGTGAACTGTATGTGTATGTCTGCATGAACTGTGTATGCCTGTGTGTTTATCTCTGGGTGAACTGTGTGTGTGTGTGTGTATGGCTGTGTAAACTGCGTGTGTGTGTACATGTCTGGGTTAACTGCGTTTGTGTGTGTGTATGTCAGGGTGATCCACGTGTTTGTGTATGTCTGGGAGAACTATGTGTGTATTTCTGGGTGAACTGTGTGTGTTTATGTCTGAGTGAACTGTGTGTGTATGTCTGGGTGAACTGTGTGTGTGTTTGTATGCCTGGGTGAAATGTATGTGTGTGTGTATGTCTGAGTGAACTGTATGTGTGTGTGTATGTCTGAGTGAACTGTGTGTGTGTGTGTCTATGTCTGGGTGAACAGTGTGTGTGTGTGTATGTGTGGGTGAACTGTGTGTGTGTGTACGTCTGGGTGAAGTTGTGTGTGTGTCTGTGTGAACTGTGTGTGTATGTCTGTGTGAACTGTATGTGTTTATGTCACGGTGAAAGGTTTGTGTGCATTCCTGGGTGAACTGTGTGTGTATGTCTGGGGGAACTGTGTGTGTTTTTGTCTGGGTGAACTGTGTGTGTATGTCTGTGTGAACATTATGTGTGCGTATGTCTGGGTGAAATGTACGTGTATGAGTATGTCTGGGTGATCTGTGTGTGTGTGAATGTCCAGGTGAACTGCATGTTTGTGTCTGTGTGAACGCCGTGTGTATGTCTGGATGAACTGCATGTGCATGTGTATGTCTGGGTGAACTGTGTGTGTGTGTGTGCGTGTGTATGTCTGATTGAACTGTGTGTGTGTGTATGTCTGGGTGAACTGTTTGTGTGTATTTATGGGTGCACTGCTTGTGTGTGTATGTCTGGGAGAACTGCATGTGTGTGAATGTCTGGGTGAACTGCATGTGTGTGTACGTCTGGGTGAACATTGTGTGTATAAGTCTGGGTGAACAGTGTGTGTGTGTAGGTCTGGGTGAAATGTATGTGTGTATGTATGTCTGGGGATCTGTGTGTGTGTATGTCTGCGTGAACTGTGTATGCGTGTGTGTGTATGTCTGGGTGACCTGTGTGTGTGTGAGTGTGTGTGTGTATGTCTGGGTAAACTGCGTGTGTGTGTATGTCAGGGTGAACTGCGTGTGTGTGTACATGACTGCGTGAACTGCATGTGTTTGTTTGTATTTCTGGGTGATCTGCGTGTGTGTGTGTATGTCTGGGTGAATTGTGTGTGTATGTCTGGGTGAACTGTGTATATGTCTGGGTGAACTGTGTGTTTTTATCTCTGGGTGAACTGTGTGTGTATGTCTGGGTGAACTGTGTGTGTGTGTGTGTGTATGTCTGCATGAACGGCGTGTGTATGTCTGGGTGAAAAGTGTGTGCATGTGTATGTCTGGGTGAACTGTATGTGTGTGAGTGTGTGTGTGTGTATGTCTGGGTGAACTGTTTGTGTGTATTTATGGGTGCTCTGCTTGTGTGAGTATGTCTGGGAGGACTGCATGTGTGTGAATGTCTGGGTGAACTGCATTTGTGTGTACATGTGGGTGAACACTGTGTCTGTATAAGTCTGGGTGAACAGTGTGTGTGTGTATGTCTGGGTGAAATGTATGTGTGTGTACGCCTGGGTGAACTGTGTGTGTGTGTGTGTGTGTGTGTACATCTGGGTGAACTGTTTGTGTATATCTCTGGGTGAACTGTGTGTGTATGTCTGTGTGAACTGTGTGTGTATGTCTGTGTGAACTGTATGTGTTTATGTCATGGTGAAAGGTTTGTGTGCATTCCTGGGTGAACTGTGTGTGCGTGTATGTCCGGGTGAACTGTATGTGTATGTCTGCATGAACTGTGTATGCCTGTGTGTTTATCTCTGGGTGAACTGTGTATGTGTGTGTGTATGGCTGTGTAAACTGCGTGTGTGTGTACATGTCTGGGTTAACTGCATTTGTGTGTGTGTATGTCAGGGTGATCCACGTGTTTGTGTATGTCTGGGAGAACTATGTGTGTATTTCTGGGTGAACTGTGTGTGTTTATGTCTGAGTGAACTGTGTGTGTATGTCTGGGTGAACTGTGTGTGTGTTTGTATGCCTGGGTGAAATGTATGTGTGTGTGTATGTCTGAGTGAACTGTATGTGTGTGTGTATGTCTGAGTGAACTGTGTGTGTGTGTGTCTATGTCTGGGTGAACAGTGTGTGTGTGTGTATGTGTGGGTGAACTGTGTGTGTGTGTACGTCTGGGTGAAGTGTGTGTGTGTGTCTGTGTGAACTGTGTGTGTATGTCTGTGTGAACTGTATGTGTTTATGTCACGGTGAAAGGTTTGTGTGCATTCCTGGGTGAACTGTGTGTGTATGTCTGGGGGAACTGTGTGTGTTTTTGTCTGGGTGAACTGTGTGTGTATGTCTGTGTGAACATTATGTGTGCGTATGTCTGGGTGAAATGTACGTGTGTGAGTATGTCTGAGTGATCTGTGTGTGTGTGAATGTCCAGGTGAACTGCATGTTTGTGTCTGTGTGAATGCCGTGTGTATGTCTGGGTGAACTGCGTGTGCGTGTGTATGTCTGGGTGAACTGTGTGTGTGTGTATGTGTGTGTACATCTGGGTGAAGTGTGTGTGTGTGTATGTCTGGGTGAACTGTGTGTGTGTGCCTACGTCTGGGTGAACTGTGTGTGTGTGTACGTCTGGGGGAACTGTGTTTATGTACGTCTGGGTGAACTGTGTGTGTACGTCTGGGTGAAATGTGTGTGTATGTCTGGCTGAACTATGTGTGTATGTCTGGGTCAACTGTGTGTGTGCATTTCTGGGTCAACTGTGTGTGTGTTTGTGTGTATGGCTGGGTGAACTGTGTGTGTGTGTGTGTGTGTGTGTGTGTGTGTGTGTGTGTGTGTGTGTGTGTGTATGTCTGGGTAAACGTCGTGTGTGTGTATGCCAGGGTGAACTACATGTGTGTGTGTATGTCTGGGTGAAATGCATATGTGTTTGTGTATGTCTGTGTGAGCTGCGTGTGTGTGTATGTCTGGGTGAACTGTGTGTGTATGTCTGGGTGAACTGTGTGTGTTTATGTCTGTGTGAACTGTGTGTGTATGTCTGGGTGAACTGTGTGTGTGTGTATATGTCTGGGTGAACTGTGTGTGTTTGTATGTCTGGGTGAAATGTGTATGAGTATGTCTGGGTGATCTGCGTGTGTTTGTAAGCCTGGGTGAACTGCGTGTGTCTGTATATCTGGGTGAACTGTGTGTGTGTGTATGTCTGGGCGAACTGTGTGTCTGTGTGTGTATGTCTGGGTGTACTGTGTGTGTGTGTATGTCTGGGTGAACTGTGTGTGTGTATGTCTGGGTGAAATGCGTGTGTGTTTATGTCTGGGGAACTGCGTTTGTAAGTCTGGGTGAACTGCGTGTGCGTGTATTTCTCGGTTAAATGTACGTGTGTGTGTATGTCTGGGTGAATTGTGTGTGTGTGTATATGTCTGGGTGAAAGGCGTTTGTGTGTGTGCATGTCTCAGTGATCTGTGTGTGTATGTCTGGAAGAACTGTGTATGTATGTCTGGGTGAACTGTGTGTGTTTATGTCTGGGTGAACTGTGTGTGTATGTCTGAGTGAACTGTGTGTGTGTGTTTGTCTGGGTGAACTGTCTGTGTGTGTGTATATCTGAGTGAACTGTGTGTGTGTGTGTGTCTATGTCTGGGTGAACAGTGTGTGTGTGTGTATGTGTGGGTGAACTGTGTGTGTGTGTACATCCGGGTGAAGTGTGTGTGTGTACGTCTTGGTGAACTGTGTGTGTGTATGTCTGTGTGAACTGTGTGTGTGTATTTCTGGGTGAACTGTGTGTTTGTGTGTGTGTATGTGTGTGTATGCCTGGGTGAACTGTGTGTGTGTGTATATGTCTTGGTGAAATGTGTATGTGTATGTGTATGTCTGGGTGAAATGCATGTGTGTATGTGTATGTCTTGTTTAGCTACGTGTGTGTGTATGTCTGGGTGAATTGTGTGTGTCAATGTCTGGGTGAAATGTGTGTGTGTATATATCTGGGTGAACTGTGTATGAGTATGTCTGGGTGATCTGCATGCGTTTGTAAGCCTGGGTGAACTGCGTGTGTGTGTACATCTGGGTGAACTGTGTGTGTCTGTATATCTGGGTGAACTGCGTGTCTTTGTCTGGGTGAACTGTGTGTACGTGTGTATGTCTGGGTGAACTGTGTGTCTGTGTGTGTATGTCTGGGTGAACTGTGTGTGTATGTCTGGGTGAACTGTGTGTGTTTATGTCTGGGTGAACTGTGTGTGTATGTCTGGGTGAACTGTGTGTGTGTGTATATATCTGGGTGAACAGTGTGTGTTTGTATGTCTGGGTGAAATGTGTATGAGTATGTCTGGGTGATCTGCGTGTGTTTGTAAGCCTGGGTGAACAGCGTGTGTCTGTATATCTGGGTGAACTGTGTGTGTGTGTATGTCTGGGTGAACTGCTTTTGTTTGTCAGGATGAACTGTGTGTGCGTGTGTCTGGGCGAACTGTGTGTCTGTGTGTGTATGTCTGGGTGTACTGTGTGTGTGTGTGTGTATGTCTGGGTGAACTGTGTGTGTGTATGTCTGGGTGAAATGCGTGTGTGTTTATGTCTGGGGAACTGCGTTTGTAAGTCTGGGTGAACTGCGTGTGCATGTATTTCTGGGTGAAATGTACGTGTGTGTGTATGTCTGGGTCAATTGTGTGTGTGTGTGTGTGTGTATATGTCTGGGTGAACTGCGTTTGTGTGTGTGTATGTCTCATTGATCTGTGTGTGTATGTCTGGAAGAACTGTGTATGTATGTCTGGGTGAACTGTGTGTGTTTATGTCTGGGTGAACTGTGTGTGTATGTCTGAGTGAACTGTGTGTGTGTGTTTGTCTGGGTGAACTGTCTGTGTGCGTGTATATCTGAGTGAACTGTGTGTGTGTGTGTGTGTGTGTCTATGTCTGGGTGAACAGTGTGTGTGTGTGTATGTGTGGGTGAACTGTGTGTGTGTGTACATCCGGGTGAAGTGTGTGTGTGTACGTCTTGGTGAACTGTGTGTGTGTATGTCTGGGTGAACTGTGTGTGTGTGTATGTCTGGAGGAACTGTGTTTGTGTTCGTCTGGTTGAACTGTGTGTGGATGTCAGGGTGAACTGTATGTGTATGTCTGGCTGAACTATGTGTGTATGTCTGGGTGAACTGTGTGTGTGTATTTCTGGGTGAACTGTGTGTTTGTGTGTGTGTATGTGTGTGTATGCCTGGGTGAAATGTGTGTGTGTGTATATGTCTTGGTGAAATGCGTATGTGTATGTTTATGTCTGGGTGAAATGTGTGTGTGTCAATGTCTGGGTGATCTGCATGTGTGTGTATGTCTGGGTGAACTGCGTGTGTGCATATGTCTGGATGAACTGCGTGCGTGTGGCATATGTCAGGATGATCTGCATGTGTGTGTATGTCTGGGTGAACTGTATGTGTGTGTGTATGTCTGGGTGAACTGTGTTTGTGTCTATGTCTGGGTGAACAGTGTGTGTGTGTGTCTGTGTGGGTGAACTGTGTGTGTGTGTACGTCTGGGTGAAGTGTGTGTGTGTGTATGTCTGGGTGAACTGTGTGTGTGTGCCTACGTCTGGGTGAACTGTGTGTGTGTGTACGTCTGGGGGAACTGTGTTTGTGTACGTCTGGGTGAACTGTGTGTGTACGTCTGGGTGAAATGTGTGTGTATGTCTGGCTGAACTATGTGTGTATGTCTGGGTGAACTGTGTGTGTGTATTTCTGGGTGAACTGTGTGTTTGTGTGTGTGTATGTGTGTGTATGCCTGGGTGAACTATGTGTGTGTGTATATGTCTTGGTGAAATGCGTATGTGTATGTGTATGTCTGGGTGTAATGCATGTGTGTATGTGTATGTCTTGTTTAGCTACGTGTGTGTGTATGTCTGGGTGAACTGTGTGTGTCAATGTCTGGGTGAACGGTGTGTGTTTTTATGTCTGGGTGAACTGTGTATGAGTACGTCTGGGTGATCTGCGTGCGTTTGTAAGCCTGGGTGAACTGCGTGTGTGTGTACATCTGGGTGAACTGTGTGTGTGTGTATATCTGGGTGAACTGCGTGTCTTTGTCTGTGTGAACTGTGTGTACGTGTGTATGTCTGGGTGAACTGTGTGTCTGTGTGTGTATGTCTGGGTGAACGGTGTGTGTAAGTCTGGGTGAACTGTGTGTGTGCGTGTATCTCTGGGTGAACTGTGTGTGTCTCTATGTCTGGGTGCTCTGTGTGTCTGTGTGTAGGTCTGGGTGAACTGTGTGTATATGTACATCTGGGTGAACTGTATGTGTGTGTATGTCTGCATGAACTGTGTGTGTGTACGTCTGGGTGAACTGTGTGTGTATACGTCTGGGTGAACAGTGTGTGTATGTCTGGCTGAACTATGTGTGTGTGTGTATGTCAGGCTGAACTGTGTGTGTTTATGTCTGCATGAACTGTGTGTGCATGAGTGTGTATGTCTGGGTGAACTGTGTGTGTGTATGTGTATGTGTGTGTGTGTGTGTGTATGTCCCGGTAATCTGCGTGTGTGTGTGTATGTCAGGGTGAACTGCGTGTGTGTGTATATGTCTGGGTGAAATGCGTGTGTGTGTATGTCTGGGTGATCTGCGTGTGTGTGTATGTCTGGGTGAACTGTGTGTGTCAATGTCTGGGTGAATGGTGTGTGTTTTTATATCTGGGTGAACTGTGTATGAGTATGTCTGGGTGATCTGCGTGCGTTTGTAAGCCTGGGTGAACTGCGTGTGTGTGTACATCTGGGTGAACTGTGTGTGTGTGTATATCTGGGTGAACTGCGTGTCTTTGTCTGGGTGAACTGTGTGTATGTGTGTATGTCTGGGTGAACTGTGTGTCTGTGTGTGTATGTCTGGGTGAACTGTGTGTGTATGTCTGGGTGAACTGTGTGTGTTTATGTCTGGGTGAACTGTGTGTGTATGTCTGGGTGAACTGTGTGTGTGTGTATATATCTGGGTGAACAGTGTGTGTTTGTATGTCTGGGTGAAATGTGTATGAGTATGTCTGGGTGATCTGCGTGTGTTTGTAAGCCTGGGTGAACTGCGTGTGTCTGTATATCTGGGTGAACTGTGTGTGTGTGTATGTCTGGGTGAACTGCTTTTGTTTGTCAGGATGAACTGTGTGTGCGTGTGTCTGGGCGAACTGTGTGTCTGTGTGTGTATGCCTGGGTGTACTGTATGTGTGTGTGTATGTCTGGGTGAACTGTGTGTGTGTATGTCTGGGTGAAATGCGTGTGTGTTTATGTCTGGGGAACTGCGTTTGTAAGTCTGGGTGAACTGCGTGTGCATGTATTTCTGGGTGAAATGTACGTGTGTGTGTATGTCTGGGTCAATTGTGTGTGTGTGTGTGTGTGTATATGTCTGGGTGAACTGCGTTTGTGTGTGTGTATGTCTCATTGATCTGTGTGTGTATGTCTGGAAGAACTGTGTATGTATGTCTGGGTGAACTGTGTGTGTTTATGTCTGGGTGAACTGTGTGTGTATGTCTGAGTGAACTGTGTGTGTGTGTTTGTCTGGGTGAACTGTCTGTGTGCGTGTATATCTGAGTGAACTGTGTGTGTGTGTGTGTGTGTGTGTCTATGTCTGGGTGAACAGTGTGTGTGTGTGTATGTGTGGGTGAACTGTGTGTGTGTGTACATCCGGGTGAAGTGTGTGTGTGTACGTCTTGGTGAACTGTGTGTGTGTATGTCTGGGTGAACTGTGTGTGTGTGTATGTCTGGAGGAACTGTGTTTGTGTTCGTCTGGTTGAACTGTGTGTGGATGTCAGGGTGAACTGTATGTGTATGTCTGGCTGAACTATGTGTGTATGTCTGGGTGAACTGTGTGTGTGTATTTCTGGGTGAACTGTGTGTTTGTGTGTGTGTATGTGTGTGTATGCCTGGGTGAAATGTGTGTGTGTGTATATGTCTTGGTGAAATGCGTATGTGTATGTTTATGTCTGGGTGAAATGTGTGTGTGTCAATGTCTGGGTGATCTGCATGTGTGTGTATGTCTGGGTGAACTGCGTGTGTGCATATGTCTGGATGAACTGCGTGCGTGTGGCATATGTCAGGATGATCTGCATGTGTGTGTATGTCTGGGTGAACTGTATGTGTGTGTGTATGTCTGGGTGAACTGTGTTTGTGTCTATGTCTGGGTGAACAGTGTGTGTGTGTGTCTGTGTGGGTGAACTGTGTGTGTGTGTACGTCTGGGTGAAGTGTGTGTGTGTGTATGTCTGGGTGAACTGTGTGTGTGTGCCTACGTCTGGGTGAACTGTGTGTGTGTGTACGTCTGGGGGAACTGTGTTTGTGTACGTCTGGGTGAACTGTGTGTGTACGTCTGGGTGAAATGTGTGTGTATGTCTGGCTGAACTATGTGTGTATGTCTGGGTGAACTGTGTGTGTGTATTTCTGGGTGAACTGTGTGTTTGTGTGTGTGTATGTGTGTGTATGCCTGGGTGAACTATGTGTGTGTGTATATGTCTTGGTGAAATGCGTATGTGTATGTGTATGTCTGGGTGTAATGCATGTGTGTATGTGTATGTCTTGTTTAGCTACGTGTGTGTGTATGTCTGGGTGAACTGTGTGTGTCAATGTCTGGGTGAACGGTGTGTGTTTTTATGTCTGGGTGAACTGTGTATGAGTACGTCTGGGTGATCTGCGTGCGTTTGTAAGCCTGGGTGAACTGCGTGTGTGTGTACATCTGGGTGAACTGTGTGTGTGTGTATATCTGGGTGAACTGCGTGTCTTTGTCTGTGTGAACTGTGTGTACGTGTGTATGTCTGGGTGAACTGTGTGTCTGTGTGTGTATGTCTGGGTGAACGGTGTGTGTAAGTCTGGGTGAACTGTGTGTGTGCGTGTATCTCTGGGTGAACTGTGTGTGTCTCTATGTCTGGGTGCTCTGTGTGTCTGTGTGTAGGTCTGGGTGAACTGTGTGTATATGTACATCTGGGTGAACTGTATGTGTGTGTATGTCTGCATGAACTGTGTGTGTGTACGTCTGGGTGAACTGTGTGTGTATACGTCTGGGTGAACAGTGTGTGTATGTCTGGCTGAACTATGTGTGTGTGTGTATGTCAGGCTGAACTGTGTGTGTTTATGTCTGCATGAACTGTGTGTGCATGAGTGTGTATGTCTGGGTGAACTGTGTGTGTGTATGTGTATGTGTGTGTGTGTGTGTGTATGTCCCGGTAATCTGCGTGTGTGTGTGTATGTCAGGGTGAACTGCGTGTGTGTGTATATGTCTGGGTGAAATGCGTGTGTGTGTATGTCTGGGTGATCTGCGTGTGTGTGTATGTCTGGGTGAACTGTGTGTGTCAATGTCTGGGTGAATGGTGTGTGTTTTTATATCTGGGTGAACTGTGTATGAGTATGTCTGGGTGATCTGCGTGCGTTTGTAAGCCTGGGTGAACTGCGTGTGTGTGTACATCTGGGTGAACTGTGTGTGTGTGTATATCTGGGTGAACTGCGTGTCTTTGTCTGGGTGAACTGTGTGTATGTGTGTATGTCTGGGTGAACTGTGTGTCTGTGTGTGTATGTCTGGGTGAACTGTGTGTGTATGTCTGGGTGAACTGTGTGTGTTTATGTCTGGGTGAACTGTGTGTGTATGTCTGGGTGAACTGTGTGTGTGTGTATATATCTGGGTGAACAGTGTGTGTTTGTATGTCTGGGTGAAATGTGTATGAGTATGTCTGGGTGATCTGCGTGTGTTTGTAAGCCTGGGTGAACTGCGTGTGTCTGTATATCTGGGTGAACTGTGTGTGTGTGTATGTCTGGGTGAACTGCTTTTGTTTGTCAGGATGAACTGTGTGTGCGTGTGTCTGGGCGAACTGTGTGTCTGTGTGTGTATGCCTGGGTGTACTGTATGTGTGTGTGTATGTCTGGGTGAACTGTGTGTGTGTATGTCTGAGTGAAATGCGTGTGTGTTTATGTCTGGGGAACTGCGTTTGTAAGTCTGGGTGAACTGCGTGTGCGTGTATTTCTGGGTGAAATGTACGTGTGTGTGTATGTCTGGGTCAATTGTGTGTGTGTGTGTGTGTGTATATGTCTGGGTGAACTGCGTTTGTGTGTGTGTATGTCTCATTGATCTGTGTGTGTATGTCTGGAAGAACTGTGTATGTATGTCTGGGTGAACTGTGTGTGTTTATGTCTGGGTGAACTGTGTGTGTATGTCTGAGTGAACTGTGTGTGTGTGTTTGTCTGGGTGAACTGTCTGTGTGCGTGTATATCTGAGTGAACTGTGTGTGTGTGTGTGTGTGTGTGTGTGTGTGTGTGTCTATGTCTGGGTGAACAGTGTGTGTGTGTGTATGTGTGGGTGAACTGTGTGTGTGTGTACATCCGGGTGAAGTGTGTGTGTGTACGTCTTGGTGAACTGTGTGTGTGTATGTCTGGGTGAACTGTGTGTGTGTGTGTATGTCTGGGGGAACTGTGTGTGTGTTCGTCTGGTTGAACTGTGTGTGGACGTCAGGGTGAACTGTATGTGTATGTCTGGCTGAACTATGTGTGTATGTCTGGGTGAACTGTGTGTGTGTATTTCTGGGTGAACTGTGTGTTTGTGTGTGTGTATGTGTGTGTATGCCTGGGTGAAATGTGTGTGTGTGTATATGTCTTGGTGAAATGCGTATGTGTATGTGTATGTCTGGGTGAAATGCATGTGTGTATGTGTATGTCTGGTTTAGCTACATGTGTGTGTATGTCTGGGTGAACTGTGTGTGTCAATGTCTGGGTGAACGGTGTGTGTGTATATGTCTGGGTGAAATGTGTGTGTGTGTATGTCTGGGTGATCTGCGTGCGTTTGTAAGCCTGGGTGAACTGCGTGTGTGTGTACATCTGGGTGAACTGTGTGTGTGTGTATATCTGGGTGAACTGCGTGTCTTTGTCTGGGTGAACTGTGTGTACGTGTGTATGTCTGGGTGAACTGTGTGTTTGTGTGTGTATGTCTGGGTGAACTGTGTGTGTAAGTCTGGGTGAACTGTGTGTGTGCATGTATCTCTGGGTGAACTGTGTGTGTCTCTATGTCTGGGTGCTCTGTGTGTGTGTGTGTAGGTCTGGGTGAACTGTGTGTATATGTACATCAGGGTGAACTGTATGTGTGTGTACGTCTGCGTGAACTGTGTGTGTGTATGTCTGCATGAACTGTATGTGCATGAGTGTGTATGTCTGGGTGAACTGTGTGTGTGTATGTGTGTGTGTGTGTGTGTGTGTGTGTGTGTATGTCCCGGTAATCTGCGTGTGTGTGTGTATGTCAGGGTGAACTGCGTGTGTGTGTATATGTCTGGGTGAAATGCGTGTGTGTGTATGTCTGTGTGATCTGCGTGTGTGTATATGTCTGGGTGAACTGTGTGTGTATGTCTGTGTGAACATTATGTGTGCGTATGTCTGGGTGAAATGTACGTGTGTGAGTATGTCTGGGTGATCTGTGTGTGTGTGAATGTCTAGGTGAACTGCATGTTTGTGTCTGTGTGAACGCCGTGTGTATGTCTGGGTGAACTGTGTGTGTATGTCTGTGTGAACATTATGTGTGCGTATGTCTGGGTGAAATGTACGTGTGTGAGTATGTCTGGGTGATCTGTGTGTGTGTGAATGTCTAGGTGAACTGCATGTTTGTGTCTGTGTGAACGCCGTGTGTATGTCTGGGTGAACTGTTTGTGTCTATTTATGGGTGCTCTGCTTGTGTGTGTATGTCTGGGCGAACATTGTGTGTATAAGTCTGGGTGAACAGTGTGTGTGTGTAGGTCTGGGTGAAATGTATGTGTGTATGTATGTCTGGGGATCTGTGTGTGTGTATGTCTGCGTGAACTGTGTATGTGTGTGTGTGTATGTCTGGGTGACCTGTGTGTGTGTGAGTGTGTGTGTGTATGTCTGGGTAAACTGCATGTGTGTGTATGTCAGGGTGAACTGCGTGTGTGTGTACATGACTGCGTGAACTGCGTGTGTTTGTTTGTATTTCTGGGTGATCTGCGTGTGTGTGTGTATGTCTTGGTGAATTGTGTGTGTACGTCTGGGTGAACTGTGTATATGTCTGGGTGAACTGTGTGTTTTTATCTCTGGGTGAACTGTGTGTGTATGTCTGGGTGAACTGTGTGTGTGTGCGTATGTCTGCGTGAACGGCGTGTGTATGTCTGGGTGAACAGTGTGTGCATGTGTATGTCTGGGTGAACTGTATGTGTGTGAGTGTGTGTGTGTGTATGTCTGGGTGAACTGTTTGTGTGTATTTATGGGTGCTCTGCTTGTGTGAGTATGTCTGGGAGGACTGCATGTGTGTGAATGTCTGGGTGAACTGCATGTGTGTGTACGTCTGGGTGAACACTGTGTCTGTATAAGTCTGGGTGAACAGTGTGTGTGTGTATGTCTGGGTGAAATGTATGTATGTGTACGCCTGGGTGAACTGTGTGTGTGTGTGTGTACGTCTGGGTGAACTGTTTGTGTATATGTCTGGGTGAACTGTGTGTGTATGTCTGCATGAACTGTGTGTGTATGACTGTGTGAACTGTATGTGTTTATGTCACGGTGAAAGGTTTGTGTGCATTCCTGGGTGAACTGTGTGTGTGTGTATGTCTGGGTGAACTGTGTGTGTATGTCTGCATGAACTGTGTGTGCCTGTGTGTTTATCTCTGGGTGAACTGTGTGTGTGTGTATGGCTGTGTAAACTGCGTGTGTGTGTACATGTCTGGGTTAACTGCATTTGTGTGTGTGTATGTCTGGGTGATCCACGTGTTTGTGTATGTCTGGGAGAACTATGTGTGTATTTCTGGGTGAACTGTGTGTGTTTATGTCTGAGTGAACCGTGTGTGTATGTCTGGGTGAACTGTGTGTGTGTTTGTATGCCTGGGTGAAATGTATGTGTGTGTGTATGTCTGAGTGAACTGTATGTGTGTGTGTATGTCTGAGTGAACTGTGTGTGTGTCTGTGTCTATGTCTGGGTGAACAGTGTGTGTGTGTGTCTGTGTGGGTGAACTGTGTGTGTGTGTACGTCTGGGTGAAGTGTGTGTGTGTGTATGTCTGGGTGAACTGTGTGTGTGTGCCTACGTCTGGGTGAACTGTGTGTGTGTGTACGTCTGGGGGAACTGTGTTTGTGTACGTCTGGGTGAACTGTGTGTGTACGTCTGGGTGAAATGTGTGTGTATGTCTGGCTGAACTATGTGTGTATGTCTGGGTGAACTGTGTGTGTGTATTTCTGGGTGAACTGTGTGTTTGTGTGTGTGTATGTGTGTGTATGCCTGGGTGAACTATGTGTGTGTGTATATGTCTTGGTGAAATGCGTATGTGTATGTGTATGTCTGGGTGTAATGCATGTGTGTATGTGTATGTCTTGTTTAGCTACGTGTGTGTGTATGTCTGGGTGAACTGTGTGTGTCAATGTCTGGGTGAACGGTGTGTGTTTTTATGTCTGGGTGAACTGTGTATGAGTACGTCTGGGTGATCTGCGTGCGTTTGTAAGCCTGGGTGAACTGCGTGTGTGTGTACATCTGGGTGAACTGTGTGTGTGTGTATATCTGGGTGAACTGCGTGTCTTTGTCTGTGTGAACTGTGTGTACGTGTGTATGTCTGGGTGAACTGTGTGTCTGTGTGTGTATGTCTGGGTGAACGGTGTGTGTAAGTCTGGGTGAACTGTGTGTGTGCGTGTATCTCTGGGTGAACTGTGTGTGTCTCTATGTCTGGGTGCTCTGTGTGTGTGTGTGTAGGTCTGGGTGAACTGTGTGTATATGTACATCTGGGTGAACTGTATGTGTGTGTACGTCTGCGTGAACTGTGTGTGTGTACATCTGGGTGAACTGTGTGTGTATACGTCTGGGTGAACAGTGTGTGTATGTCTGGCTGAACTATGTGTGTGTGTGTATGTCAGGCTGAACTGTGTGTGTTTATGTCTGCATGAACTGTGTGTGCATGAGTGTGTATGTCTGGGTGAACTGTGTGTGTGTATGTGTATGTGTGTGTGTGTGTGTGTGTATGTCCCGGTAATCTGCGTGTATGTGTTTGTATGTCTGGGTGATCTGCGTGTGTGTGTATGTCTGGGTGAACTGTGTGTGTATGTCTGGGTGAACTGTGTGTGTTTTTGTCTGGGTGAACTGTGTGTGTATGTCTGTGTGAACATTATGTGTGCGTATGTCTGGGTGAAATGTAAGTGTGTGAGTATGTCTGGGTGATCTGTGTGTGTGTGAATGTCTAGGTGAACTGCATGTTTGTGTCTGTGTGAACTCCGTGTGTATGTCTGGGTGAACTGTGTGTGTTTATGTCTGGGTAAGATGTGTTAGTTGATGTCTGGGTGAACTGTGTGTGTGTGTATGTCTGGGTGAACTGTGTGTGTGTGTATGTCTGGGTGAACTGTTTGTGTGTATTTATGGGTGCTTTGCTTGTGTGTGTATGTCTGGGAGAACTGCATGTGTGTGAATGTCTGGGTGAACTGCATGTGTGTGTATGTCTGGGTGAACACTGTGTGTGTATACGTCTGGGTGAACAGTGTCTGTGTGTGTATCTGGGTGAAATGTATGTGTGTGTGTATGTCTGGGTGATCTGTGTGTGTGTATGTCTGGGTGAACTGTGTGTGCGTGTGTGTGTGTGTGTATGTCTGGGTAAACTGCGTGTGTGTGTATGTCAGGGTGAACTGCGTGTGTGTGTACATGTCTGGGTGAACTGCATGTGTTTGTTTGTATTTCTGGGTGATCTGCGTGTGTGTGTGTATGTCTGGGTGAATTGTGTCTGTATGTCTGGGTGAACTATGTGTATGTCTGGGTGAACTGTGTGTTTTTATGTCTGGGTGAACTGTGTGTGTATGTCTGGGTGAACTGTCTGTGTGTGTATGTCTGTGTGAATGGCGTGTGTATGTCTGGGTGAACTGCATGTGCATGTGTATGTCTGGGTGAACTGCATGTGCGTGTGTATGTCTGGGTGAACTGCATGTGTGTTTGCGTGTCTGTGTGTGTCTGTAGGTCTCGGTGAACTGTGTGTGTGAGTATGTCTGCCTGATCTGTTTGTGTGTGCATGCCTGGTTGAACTGCCTGTGTATGTATGCCTGGGTGAACTGCGTGTGTGTGTATGTCTGGGTGAACTGTTTGTGTGTATTTGTGGGTGCTCTGCTTGTGTGTGTATGTCTGTGTGAACTGTGTGTGTTTATGTCTGGGTGAGTTGTGTGTGTTTATGTCTGGGTGAACACTGTGTGTGTGTGTCTGGTTGAACTGTGTGTGTGTGTGTGTCTGGGTGAAATTTATGTGTGTGTGTATGTCTGGGTGTACTGTATGTGTGTGTGTATGTCTGAATGAAATGTGTGTGTGTGTCTATGTTGAGGTGAACAGTGTGTGTTTGTGTATCTCTGGGTGATCTGTGTGTGTATTAGTATGTCTGGGTGATCTGCTTGTGTATGTTAACCAATGTGAACTGCGAGTGTGTGTCTGGGTGAACTGCATGTGTGTATGTCAGGGTGAACTGCGTGTGCATGTCTGGGTGAACTGCGTGTGTGTGCGTGTATGTCTCGGTGAACTGTGAGTGTGTCTGTATGTCTCGGTGAACTGCATGTGTATGTACGTCTGGGTGAACTCTGTGTAAGTGTACGTCTGGGTGAACAGTGTGCGTTTGTGCACGTCTCGGTGAACAGTGTGTGTGTGTGTGTGTGTGTGTGTGTATGTCTGGGTGAACAGTGTGTGTGTGTACGTCTGGGAGAACTGTGCATGTGTGTAGGTCTGGGTGAACAGTGTGTGTGTGTACATCTGGGTGAATAGTGTTGTGTCTGTGTACCTGTGTGTGAACAGTGTGTGTGTGTACGTGTCTGCGTGAACAGTCTCTTTGTGTACATCTGGGTGAACTGTGTGTCTGTGTACATCTGGGTGAACTGTGTGTGTGTGTACGTCTGGGTGGACTGTGTTTGTCTGTGTGTATGTCTGGGTGAACGGTGTGTGTATGTACGTCTGGGTGAATGGTGTCTGTCTACGTCTGGGTGAACTGTGTGTGTATGTCTGGCTGAACTATGTGTGTATGTCTGGGTCAACTGTGTGTGTGTATTTCTGGGTGAACTGTGTGTGTGTGTGTGTGTGTGTGTGTGTGTGTGTGTGTGTGTGTGTGTGTTTGTCTATGTCTGGGTAAACTTTGTGTGTGTGTATGTCAGGGTTAACTGCATGTGTGTGTATATGTCTGGGTGAAATGCATGTGTGTGTGTGTGTATGTCTGGGTGAGCTGCGTGTGTGTGTATGTCTGGGTGAACTGTGTGTGTTTGTCTGGGTGAACTGTGTGTGTTTATATCTTGGTGAACTGTGTGTGTATGTCTGGGTGAATTGTGCGTGTGTGTATATGTCTGGGTGAACGGTGTTTATTTGTATGTCTCGGTTTAATGTGTATGAGTATGTCTGGGTGATCTGCGTGTGTTTGTAAGCCTGGGTGAACTGCGTGTGTGTGTATGTCTGGGTGAACTTTGTGTGTGTGTATATCTGGGTGAACTGCGTTTGTTTGTCTGGATGAACTGTGTGTCTGTGTGTGTATGTCTGGGTGTACTGTGTGTGTGTGTGTATGTCTGGGTGAACTGCGTGTGTGTTGATGTCTGGTGGACCTGCATTTGTATGTCTGGGTGAACTGCGTGTGCGTGTATTTCTGGGTGAATTGTATGTGTGTGTGTATTTCTGGGTGAATTGTTTGTGTGTGTATATGTCTGGGTGAACTGCGTTTGTGTGTGTGTATGTCTCGGTGTTCTGCGTGTGTGTGTATGTCTCGAAGAACTGTTTATGTAAATCTGGGTGAACTGTGTATGTTTATGTCTGGGTGAACTGTGTGTGTATGTCTGAGTGAACTGTGTGTGTGTGTTTGTCTGGGTGAACTGTCTGTGTGTGTGTATATCTGAGTCAACTGTGTGTGTGTGTGTGTGTGTGTCTATGTCTGGGTGAACAGTGTGTGTGTGTGTGTATGTGTGGGTGAACTGTGTGTGTGTGTACATCCGGGTGAAGTGTGTGTGTGTGTACATCTGGGTGAACTGTGTGTGTGGTCGTCAGGGTGAACTGTGTGTGCATGTCTGTCTGAACTATGTGTGCATGTCTGTGTAAACTATGTGTGTGCATTTCTGGGTGAACTGTGTGTGTGTGTATATCTGGGTGAACTGTGTGTGTGTATGTCTGCGTGAACTGTGTGTGCCTGTGTGTGTATCTCTGGGTCAACTGTGTGTGTGTTTGTGTGTATGTCTGTGCAAACTGCGTGTGTGTGTATGTCAGGGTGAACTGTGTGTGTTTGTATATGTCTGGGTGAACTGCGTTTGTGTGTGTGTATGTCTGGGTGATCTGCATGTGAGTGTGTGTCTGGAAGAACTGTGTGTGTATGTCTGAGTGAACTGTGCGTGTTTATGTCTGGGTGAACTGTGTGTGTATGTCTCGGTGAACTGTGTGTGTATGTCTGGGTGAACTGTGTGTGTTTATGTCTGGGTGAAATTTGTGTGTATGTCTGGGAGAACTGTTTGTGTGTATGTCTGGGTGAGATCTATGTGTGTGTGTTTGTCTGGGTGAAATGTGTGTGTGCATGTATGTCAGGGTGAACTGTGTGTGTATGAGTAAGTCTGGGTGATCTGCGTGTGTGTGTAAGCCAGGACAAACTGCGTGTGTATGTATGTCTGGGTGAACTGCGTGTGCGTGTAGGTCTGGGTAAACTGCCTGTGTATGTCTGGGTGGACTGTGTGTGTGTGTGTGTGTGTGTGTGTAGGTCTGGGTGAACTGTGTGTGTGTGATTATGTCTGCGTGATCTTCGTGTGTGTGTATATTTGGGTGAACTGCGTGTGGGTGTATGTCTGGGTGAACTGCGCGTGTGTGTATGTCTGGGGAACTGCATTTGTATGTCTGGGTGAACTGCGTGTGTTTGTAAGCCTGGGTGAACTGCGTGTGTGTGTATGTCTGGGTGAACTTTGTGTGTGTGTATATCTGGGTGAACTGCGTTTGTTTGTCTGGATGAACTGTGTGTCTGTGTGTGTATGTCTGGGTGTACTGTGTGTGTGTGTGTGTATGTCTGGGTGAACTGTGTGTGTGTATGTCTGGGTGAACTGCGTGTGTGTTGATGTCTGGTGGACCTGCATTTGTATGTCTGTGTGAACTGCGTGTGCGTGTATTTCTGGGTGAATTGTATGTGTGTGTGTATTTCTGGGTGAATTGTTTGTGTGTGTATATGTCTGGGTGAACTGCGTTTGTGTGTGTGTATGTCTCGGTGTTCTGCGTGTGTGTGTATGTCTCGAAGAACTGTTTATGTACATCTGGGTGAACTGTGTATGTTTATGTCTGGGTGAACTGTGTGTGTATGTCTGAGTGAACTGTGTGTGTGTGTTTGTCTGGGTGAACTGTCTGTGTGTATGTATATCTGAGACAACTGTGTGTGTGTGTGTGTGTCTATGTCTGGGTGAACAGTGTGTATGTGTGTGTATGTGTGGGTGAACTGTGTGTGTGTGTACATCCGGGTGAAGTGTGTGTGTGTGTACATCTGGGTGAACTGTGTGTGTGGTCGTCAGGGTGAACTGTGTGTGCATGTCTGTCTGAACTATGTGTGCATGTCTGTGTAAACTATGTGTGTGCATTTCTGGGTGAACTGTGTGTGTGTGTATATCTGGGTGAACTGTGTGTGTGTATGTCTGCGTGAAATGTGTGTGCCTGTGTGTGTATCTCTGGGTCAACTGTGTGTGTGTTTGTGTGTATGTCTGTGCAAACTGCGTGTGTGTGTATGTCAGGGTGAACTGTGTGTGTTTGTATATGTCTGGGTGAACTGCGTTTGTGTGTGTGTATGTCTGGGTGATCTGTGAGTGTATGTCTGGAAGAACTGTGTGTGTATGTCTGAGTGAACTGTGCGTGTTTATGTCTGGGTGAACTGTGTGTGTATGTCTCGGTGAACTGTGTGTGTATGTCTGGGTGAACTGTGTGTGTTTATGTCTGGGTGAAATTTGTGTGTATGTCTGGGAGAACTGTTTGTGTGTATGTCTGGGTGAGATCTATGTGTGTGTGGATGTCTGGGTGTACTGTATTTGTGTGTGTTTGTCTGGGTGAAATGTGTGTGTGCATGTATGTCAGGGTGAACTGTGTGTGTATGAGTAAGTCTGGGTGATCTGCGTGTGTGTGTAAGCCAGGACAAACTGCGTGTGTATGTATGTCTGGGTGAACTGCGTGTGCGTGTAGGTCTGGGTAAACTGCCTGTGTATGTCTGGGTGGACTGTGTGTGTGTGTGTGTGTGTGTGTAGGTCTGGGTGAACTGTGTGTGTGTGATTATGTCTGCGTGATCTTCGTGTGTGTGTATATTTGGGTGAACTGCGTGTGGGTGTATGTCTGGGTGAACTGCGCGTGTGTGTATGTCTGGGGAACTGCATTTGTATGTCTGGGTGAACTGCGTGTGCCTGTATTTCTGGGTGAATGTATGTGTGTGTGTATGTCTGGGTTAACTGTATTTGTGTGTGTATGTCTGGGTGAACAGTGTGCGTTTTAATGTCTGGGTGAATTGTGTGTGTGTGTGTGTGTATGTCTGGGTGAACTGTATTTGTGTGTGTATGTCTGGGTGAACTGTGTGCGTTTCAATGTCTGGGTGAACTGTGTGTATGTGTGTATGTCTGGGTGAACTGTGTGCGTTTCAATGACTGGGTGAACTGTGTGTGTGTATGTCTGGGTGAACTGTGTGTGTGAGAGTATGTCAGAGTGTTCTGCGTGTGTGTGTTTGTCTGGGTGAACTGTGTGTGTGTATGTCTGGGTGAACTGTGTGTGTGAGAGTATGTCAGAGTGTTCTGTGTGTGTGTGTTTGTCTGGGTGATCTGCGTGTGTGTGTTTGTCTGGGTGAACTGTGCATGTGTGTATGTCTGGGTGAACTGCGTGTGTGTGTATGGCTGGGGGAACTGCGATTGTTTGTCTGGGTGAACTGTGTGTGTATGTACTTCTGGGTGAACTGTGTGTGTGTGTAGGTCTGGGTGAACAGTGTGTGTGTGTTTGTCTGGGTGAACAGTGTTGTGTGTGTGTACCTGTGGGTGAACAGTGTGTGTGTGTATATGTCTGCGTGAAAAGTGTGTGTGTGTACATCTGGGTGAACTGTGTGCGTGTGTACGTCTGGGTGAACTGTGTGTGTGTGTACGTCTGGGTGAACTGTGTGTGTGGACGTCTGGGTGAACTGTGTGTGTATGACTGTCTGAACTATGTGTGTATGTCTGGGTGAACAGTGTGTGTGTATTTCTGGGTGAGCTGTGTGTGTGTGTCTGTGTATCCCTGGGTGAACTGTGTGTGTGTGTGTGTGTGTGTGTGTGTGTGTGTATGTCTGGGTATACTTCGTGTGTGTGTATGTTAGGGTGAACTGCGTGTGTGTGTATATGTCTGGGTGAAATGCATGTGTGTATGTGTATGTCTGGGTGAGCTGCGTGTGTGTGTTTTTCTGGGTGAACTGCGCGTATGTTTATGTCTGGGTGAACTGCGTGTGTGTGTATGTCTGGGGGAACTGCGAAAGTTTGTCTGGGTGAACTGTGTGTGTATGTACATCTTGGTGAACTGTGTGTGTGTGTAGGTCTGGGTGAACAGTGTGTGTGTGTTCATCTGGGTGAACAGTGTTGTGTGTGTGTACCTGTGGGTGAACAGTGTGTGTGTGTACATCTGGGTGAACTGTGTGCGTGTGTACGTCTGGGTGAACTGTGTGTGTGTGTACTTTGGGTAAACTGTGTGTGTGTATTTCTGTGTGAACTGTGTGTGTGTGTGTGTGTGTGTGTGTGTGTGTGTGTATCCCTGGGTGAACTGTGTGTGTGTGTGTGTGTGTTTTTGTGTGTGTGTTGTGTGTATGTCTGGGTAAACTTCGAGTGTGTGTATGTCAGGGTGAACTGCATGTGTGTGTATATGTCTGGGTGAAATGCATGTGTGTGTGTATGTCTGGGTGAGCTGCATGTGTGTGTATGTCTGGGTGAACTGTGTGTGTATGTCTGGGTGAACTGTGTGTGTTTATGTCTGGGTGAACTGTGTGTGTATGTCTGGGTGAACTGTGTGTGTGTGTATATGTCTGGGTTAACGGTGTGTGTTTGTATGTCTGGGTGAAATGTGTATGAGTATGTCTGGGTGATCTGCGTGTGTCTGTATGTCTGGGTGAACTGTGTGTGTGTGTGTATGTCTGGGTGAACTGCGTTTGTTTGTCTGGATGAACTGTGTGTGCGTGTGTCTGGGCGAACTGTGTGTCTGTGTGTGTATGTCTGGGTGTACTGTGTATGTGTGTGTGTGTATGTCTGGGTGAACTGTGTGTGTGTATGTCTGGGTGAAATGCGTGTGTGTTTATGTCTGGGGAACTGCGTTTGTATGTCTGGGTGAACTGCGTGTGCGTGTATTTCTGGGTGAAATGTACGTGTGTGTGTATGTCTGGGTGAATTGTGTGTGTGTGTGTATATGTCTGGGTGAACTGCGTTTGTGTGTGTTTATGACTCAGTGATCTGTGTGTGTATGTCTGGAAGAACTGTGTATGTATGTCTGGGTGAACTGTGTGTGTTTATGTCTGGTTGAACTGTGTGTGTATGTCTGAGTGATCTGTGTGTGTGTGTTTGTCTGGGTGAACTGTCTGTGTGTGTGTATATCTGAGTGAACTGTGTGTGTGAGTATGTCTGCCCGATCTGTGTGTGTGTGTGCATGCCTGGTTGAACTGCCTGTGTGTGTATGCCTGGGTGAACTGCGTGTGTGTGTATGTCTGGGTGAACTGTTTGTGTGTATTTTTGGGTGCTCTGCTTGTGTGTGTATGTCTGTGTGAACTGTGTGTGTTTATGTCTGGGTGAGTTGTGTGTGTTTATGTCTGGGTGAACACTTTGTGTGTGTGTCTGGGTGAACTGTGTGTGTGTGTGTCTGGGTGAAATTTATGTGTGTGTGTATGTCTGGATGTACTGTATGTGTGTGTGTATGTCTGAATGAAATGTGTATGTGTGTCTATGTTGAGGTGAACAGTGTGTGTTTGTGTATCTCTGGGTGATCTGTGTGTGTATGAGTATGTCTGGGTGATCTGCTTGTGTATGTTAACCAGTGTGAACTGCGTGTGTGTGTCTGGGTGAACTGCATGTGTGTGTATGTCAGGGTGAACTGCGTGTGCATGTCTGGGTGAACTGCGTGTGTGTGTGTGTATGTCTGGGTGAACTGTGAGTGTGTCTGTATGTCTCGGTGAACTGCATGTGTATGTACGTCTGGGTGAACACTGTGTATGTGTACGTCTGTGTGAACAGAGTGTGTTTGTGTACGTCTCGGTGAACAGTGTGTGTGTGTGTGTGTGTGTGTGTGTGTGTGTGTGTGTTGTGTGTATGTCTGGGTAAACTTCGTGTGTGTGTGTATGTCAGGGTGAACTGCATGTGTGTGTATATGTCTGGGTGAAATGCATGCGTTTGTGTATGTCTGGGTGAGCTGCGTGTGTGTGTATGTCTGGGTGAACTGTGTGTGTATGTCTGGGTGAACTGTGTGTGTTTATGTCTGGGTGAACTGTGTGTGTATGTCTGGGTGAACTGTGTGTGTGTGTATATGTCTGGGTTAACGGTGTGTGTTTGTATGTCTGGGTGAAATGTGTATGAGTATGTCTGGGTGATCTGCGTGTTTCTGTATGTCTGGGTGAACTGTGTGTGTGTGTATGTCTGGGTGAACTACGTATGTTTGTCTGGATGAACTGTGTGTGCGTGTGTCTGGGCGAACTGTGTGTCTGTGTTTGTATGTCTGGGTGTACTGTGTGTGTGTGTGTGTATGTCTGGGTGAACTGTGTGTGTGTATGTCTAGGTGAAATGCGTGTGTGTTTATGTCTGGGGAACTGCGTTTGTATGTCTGGGTGAACTGCGTGTGCGTGTATTTCTGGGTGAAATGTACGTGTGTGTGTATGTCTGGGTGAATTGTGTGTGTGTGTATATGTCTGGGTGAACTGCGTTTGTGTGTGTGTATGTCTCAGTGATCTGTGTGTGTATGTCTGGAAGAACTGTGTATTTATGTCTGGGTGAACTGTGTGTGTTTATGTCTGGTTGAACTGTGTGTATGTCTGAGTGATCTGTGTGTGTGTGTTTGTCTGGGTGAACTGTCTGTGTGTGTGTATATCTGAGTGAACTGCATGTGTGTGTGTGTGTGTGTGTGTCTATGTCTGGGTGAACAGTGTGTGAGTGTGTATGTGTGGGTGAACTGTGTGCGTGTGTACATCCGGGTGATGTGTGTGTGTGTACGTCTTGGTGAACTGTGTGTGTGTATGTCTGGGTGAACTGTGTGTGTGTGTGTACGTCTGGGGGAGCTGTGTGTGTGTGTATATCTGGTTGAACTGCGTGTTTTTGTCTGGGTGAACTGTGTGCATGCGTGTATGTCTGGGTGAACTGTGTGTCTGTGTGTGTATGTCTGGGTGAACTGTGTGTGTGTGTGTGTGTGTGTATGTCTGGGTGAACTGTGTGTGTAAGTCTGGGTGAACTGTGTGTGTGCGTTTATCTCTGGGTGAACTGTGTGTGTCTCTATGTCTGGGTGCTCTGTGTGTGTGTGTGTAGGTCTGGGTGAACTGTGTGTATATGTACATCTGGGTGAGCTGTATGTCTGTGTACGTCTGTGTGAACTGTGTGTGTGTACGTCTGGGTGAACTGTGTGTGTATACGTCTGGGTGAACAGTGTGTGTATGTCTGGCTGAACTATGTGTGTGTGTGTATGTCAGGCTGAACTGTGTGTGTTTATGTCTGCATGAACTGTTTGTGCACGAGTGTGTATGTCTGGGTGAACTGTGTGTGTGTGTGTGTGTGTGTGTGTGTGTGTGTATGTCTGGGTAATCTGCGTGTGTGTGTGTATGTCAGGGTGAACTGCGCGTGTGTGTATATGTCTGGGTGAAATGCGTGTGTGTGTATGTCTGGGTGATCTGCGTGTGTGTGTATGTCTGGGTGAACTGTGTGTGTATGTCTGGGTGAACTGTGTGTGTTTGTCTGGGTGAACTGTGTGTGTATGTCTGTGTGAACATTATGTGTGCGTATGTCTGGGTGAAATGTACGTGTGTGAGTATGTCTGGGTGATCTGTGTGTGTGTGAATGTCTAGGTGAACTGCATGTTTGTGTCTGTGTGAATGCCGTGTGTATGTCTGGGTGAACTGCGTGTGTGTGTATGTCTGGGTGAACTGTTTGTGTGTATTTATGGGTGCTCTGCTTGTGTGTGTATGTCTGGAGAACTGCATGTGTGTGTATGTCTGGGTAAACTTCGTGTGTGTGTGTATGTCAGGGTGAACTGCATGTGTGTGTATATGTCTGGGTGAAATGCATGTGTTTGTGTATGTCTGGGTGAGCTGCGTGTGTGTGTATGTCTGGGTGAACTGTGTGTGTATGTCTGGGTGAACTTTGTGTGTTTATGTCTGGGTGAACTGTGTGTGTATGTCTGGGTGAACTGTGTGTGTGTGTATATGTCTGGGTTAACGGTGTGTGTTTGTATGTCTGGGTGAAATGTGTATGAGTATGTCTGGGTGATCTGCGTGTTTCTGTATGTCTGGGTGAACTGTGTGTGTGTATGTCTGGGTGAACTACGTTTGTTTGTCTGGATGAACTGTGTGTGCGTGTGTCTGGGCGAACTGTGTGTCTGTGTTTGTATGTCTGGGTGTACTGTGTGTGTGTGTGTGTATGTCTGGCTGAACTTTGTGTGTGTATGTCTGGGTGAAATGCGTGTGAGTTTATGTCTGGGGAACTGCGTTTGTATGTCTGGGTGAACTGCGTGTGCGTGTATTTCTGGGTGAAATGTACGTGTGTGTGTATGTCTGGGTGAATTGTGTGTGTGTATATGTCTGGGTGAACTGCGTTTGTGTGTGTGTATGTCTCAGTGATCTGTGTGTGTATGTCTGGAAGAACTGTGTATTTATGTCTGGGTGAACTGTGTGTGTTTATGTCTGGTTGAACTGTGTGTATGTCTGAGTGATCTGTGTGTGTGTGTTTGTCTGGGTGAACTGTCTGTGTGTGTGTATATCTGAGTGAACTGCATGTGTGTGTGTGTGTGTGTGTGTGTGTCTATGTCTGGGTGAACAGTGTGTGAGTGTGTATGTGTGGGTGAACTGTGTGCGTGTGTACATCCGGGTGATGTGTGTGTGTGTACGTCTTGGTGAACTGTGTGTGTGTATGTCTGGGTGAACTGTGTGTGTGTGTGTACGTCTGGGGGAACTGTGTGTGTGTGTATATCTGGTTGAACTGCGTGTCTTTGTCTGGGTGAACTGTGTGCACGTGTGTATGTCTGGGTGAACTGTGTGTCTGTGTGTGTATGTCTGGGTGAACTGTGTGTATGTGTGTGTGTGTGTATGTCTGGGTGAACTGTGTGTGTAAGTCTGGGTGAACTGTGTGTGTGCGTTTATCTCTGGGTGAACTGTGTGTGTCTCTATGTCTGGGTGCTCTGTGTGTGTGTGTGTAGGTCTGGGTGAACTGTGTGTATATGTACATCTGGGTGAGCTGTATGTCTGTGTACGTCTGTGTGAACTGTGTGTGTGTACGTCTGGGTGAACTGTGTGTGTATACGTCTGGGTGAACAATGTGTGTATGTCTGGCTGAACTATGTGTGTGTGTGTATGTCAGGCTGAACTGTGTGTGTTTATGTCTGCATGAACTGTTTGTGCACGAGTGTGTACGTCTGGGTGAACTGTGTGTGTGTGTGTGTGCGTGTGTGTGTGTGTGTGTGTATGTCTGGGTAATCTGCGTGTGTGTGTGTATGTCAGGGAGAACTGCGCGTGTGTGTATATGTCTGGGTGAAATGCGTGTGTGTGTATGTCTGGGTGATCTGCGTGTGTGTGTATGTCTGGGTGAACTGTGTGTGTATGTCTGGGTGAACTGTGTGTGTTTTTGTCTGGGTGAACTATGTGTGTATGTCTGTGTGAACATTATGTGTGCGTATGTCTGGGTGAAATGTACGTGTGTGAGTATGTCTGGGTGATCTGTGTGTGTGTGAATGTCTAGGTGAACTGCATGTTTGTGTCTGTGTGAACGCCGTGTGTATGTCTGGGTGAACTGCGTGTGTGTGTATGTCTGGGTGAACTGTTTGTGTGTATTTATGGGTGCTCTGCTTGTGTGTGTATGTCTGGGAGAACTGCATGTGTGTGAATGTCTGGGTGAACTGCATGTGTGTGTACGTCTGGGTGAACACTGTGTGTGTATAAGTCTGGGTGAACAGTGTGTGTGTGTGTGTATCTGGGTGAAATGTATGTGTGTGTGTGTATGTCTGGGTGATCTGTGTGTGTGTATGTCTGGGTGAACTGTGTGTGCGTGTGTGTGTATGTCTGGGTGAACTGTGTGTGTGTGTGTGTGTGTGTGTGTGTGTGTGTATGTCTGGGCAAAGTGCGTGTGTGTGTATGTCAGGGTGAACTGCGTGTGTGTGTACATATCTGGGTGAACTGCGTGTGTTTGTTTGTATTTCTGGGTGATCTGCGTGTGTGTGTGTATGTCTGGGTGAATTGTGTGTGTATGTCTGGGTGAACTATGTGTATGTCTGGGTGAACTGTGTGTTTTTATGTCTGGGTGAACTGTGTGTGTATGTCTGGGTGAACTGTCTGTGTGTGTATGTCTGTGTGAATGGCGTGTGTATGTCTGGGTGAACTGCATGTGCGTGTGTATGTCTGGGTGAACTGTGTGTGTGTTTGTGTGTGTGTGTGTGTCTGTAGGTCTCGGTGAACTGTATTTGTGAGTATGTCTGCCTGATCTGTGTTTGTGTGCATGCCTGGTTGAACTGCCTGTGTGTGTATGCCTGGGTGAACTGCGTGTGTGTGTATGTCTAGGTGAACTGTTTGTGTGTATTTTTGGGTGCTCTGCTTGTGTGTGTCTGTCTGTGTGAACTGTGTGTGTTTATGTCTGGGTGAGTTGTGTGTGTTTATGTCTGGGTGAAAACTGTGTGTGTGGTTCTGGGTGAACTGTGTGTGTGTGTGTCTGGGTGAAATTTATGTGTGTGTGTATGTCTGGGTGTACCTTATGTGTTTGTGTATGTCTGAATGAAATGTGTGTGTGTGTGTCTATGTTGAGGTGAACAGTTTGTGTTTGTTTATCTCTGGGTGATCTGTGTGTGTATGAGTATGTCTGGGTGATCTGCGTGTGTATGTTGACCAGTGTGAACTGCGTGTGTATGTCTGGGTGAACTGCGTGTGTGTGTATGTCAGGGTGAACTGCGTGTGCGTGTCTGGGTGAACTGTGATTGTGTGCGTGTATGTCTCGGTGAACTGTGAGTGTGTGTGTATGTCTCGGTGAACTGCATGTGTATATACGTCTTGGTGAACTCTGTGTATGTGTACGTCTGGGTGAACAGTGTATGTTTGTGTACGTCTCGGTGAACAGTGTGTGTGTGTGTGTGTGTATGTCTTGGGGAACAGTGTGTGTGTGTACGTCTGGGAGAAATGTGCATGTATGTAGGTCTGGGTGAACAGTGTGTGTGTGTACATCTGGGTGAACAGTGTTGTGTCTGTGTACCTGTGTGTGAACAGTGTGTGTGTGTACGTGTCTGCGTGAACAGTCTCTTTGTGTACATCTGGGTGAATTGTGAGTGTGTGTACGTCTGGGTGAACTGTGTGCGTGTGTATGTCTGGGTGGACTGTGTGTGTGTGTTTATGTCTGGGTGAACGGTGTGTGTATGTACGTCTGGGTGAATGGTGTGTGTCTATGTCTGGGTGAACTGTGTGTGTATGTCTGGGTCAACTGTGTGTGTGTATTTCTGGGTGAACTGTGTGTGTGTGTGTGTATACCTGGGTGAACTATGTGTGTGTGTGTGTGTGTGTGTGTGTGTGTGTATGTGTGTGTGTGTGTGTTTGCCTATGTCTGGGTAAACTTTGTGTGTGTGTATGTCAGGGTGAACTGCATGTGTGTGTGTATATGTCTGGGTGAAATGCATGTGTGTGTGTGTATGTCTGGGTAAGCTGCGTGTGTGTGTATGTCTGGGTGAACTGTGTGTGTATGTCTGGGTGAACTGTGTGTGTTTATGTCTGGGTGAACTGTGTGTGTATGTCTGGGTGAATTGCGTTTGTTTGTCTGGATGAACTGTGTGTGCGTGTGTCTGGGTGAAATGTGTGTCTGTGTGTGTATGTCTGGGTGTACTGTGTGTGTGTGTGTATGTCTGGGTGAATTGTGTGTGTGTATGTCTGGGTGAACTGAATGTGTGTGTTTATGTCTGGGGGAACTGCGTTTGTATGTCTGGGTGAACTGCGTGTGCATGTATTTCTGGGTGAAATGTATGTGTGTGTGTATGTCTGGGTGAATTGTTTGTGTGTGTATATATCTGGGTGAACTGCATTTGTGTGTGTGTATGTCTCGGTGATCTGCGTCTGTGTGTATGTCTCGATGAACTGTGTATGTATATCTGGGTGAACTGTGTGTGTTTATGTCTGGGTGAACTGTGTGTGTATGTCTGAGTGAACTGTGTGTTTGTGTTTGTCTGAGTGAACTGTCTGTGTGTGTGTATATCTGAGTCAACTGTGTGTGTGTGTGTGTGTGTGTGTCTATGTCTGGGTGAACAGTGTGTGTGTGTGTGTATGTGTGGGTGAACTGTGTGTGTGTGTACATCCGGGTGAAGTGCGTGTGTGTGTACATCTGGGTGAACTGTGTGTGTGGACGTCAGGGTGAACAGAGTGTGCATGTCTGTTTAAACTGTGTGTGTGCATTTCTGGGTGAACTGTGTGTGTGTGTATATCTGGGTGAACTGTGTGTGTGTATGTCTGCGTGAACTGTGTGTGCCTGTGTGTGTATCTCTGGGTCAACTGTGTGTGTGTTTGTGTGTATGTCTGTGCAAACTGCGTGTGTGTGTATGTCAGGGTGAACTGTGTGTGTGTTTGTATATGTCTGGGTGAACTGCGTTTGTGTGTGTGTATGTCTGGGAGATCTGCATGTGAGTGTATGTCTGGAAGAACTGTGTGTGTATGTCTGAATGAACTGTGTGTGTTTATGTCTGGGTGAACTGTGTGTGTATGTCTGGGTGATCTGTGTGTGTATGTCTGGGTGAACTGTGTGTGTTTATGTCTGGGTGAAATTTGTGTGTATGTCTGGGTGAACTGTGTGTGTGTATGTCTGGGTGAGATATATGTGTGTGTGGATGTCTGGGTGTACTGTATATGTGTGTGTTTGTCTGGGTGAAATGTGTGTGTGCATGTATGTCAGGGTGAACTGTGTGTGTATGAGTAAGTCTGGGTGATCTGCGTGTGTGTGTAAGCCAGGATGAACTGCGTGTGTGTGTATGTCTGGGTGAACTGCGTGTGTGTGTCTGGGTGGACTGTGTGTGTGTGTGTGTGTGTGTGTGTATGTCTGGGTGAACTGTGTGTGTGTGATTATGTCTGGGTGATCTTCGTGTGTGTGTATATTTGGGTGAACTGCGTGTGGGTGTATGTCTGGGTGAACTGCGCGTGTGTGTATGTCTGGGGAGCTGCGTTTGTATGTCTGGGTGAACTGCGTGTGCCTGTATTTCTGGGTGAAATGTATGTGTGTGTGTCTGTCTGGGTGAACTGTATTTGTGTGTGTATGTCTGGGTGAACAGTGTGCGTTTCAATGTCTGGGTTAACTGTGTGTGTGTGTGTATGTCTGGGTGAACTGTATTTGTGTGTGTATGTCTGGGTGAACTGTGTGCGTTTCAATATCTGGGTGAACTGTGTGTGTGTGTGTGTATGTCTGGGTGAACTGTGTACGTTTCAATGACTGGGTGAACTGTGTGTGTTTGTGTATGTCTGGGTGAACTGTGTGTGTGAGAGTATGTCTGAGTGATTTGCGTGTGTGTGTTTGTCTGGGTGAACTGTGCGTGTGTGTATGTCTGGGTGAACTGCGTGTGTGTGTATGTCTGGGGGAACTGCGATTGTTTGTCTGGGTGAACAGTGTGTGTGTGTTCGCCTGGATGAACTGCGTGTGTGTGTCTGGGTGGACTGTGTGTGTGTGTGTGTGTGTATGTCTGGGTGAACTGTGTGTGTGTGATTATGTCTGGGTGATCTTCGTGTGTGTGTATATTTGGGTGAACTGCGTGTGGGTGTATGTCTGGGTGAACTGCGCGTGTGTGTATGTCTGGGGAGCTGCGTTTGTATGTCTGGGTGAACTGCGTGTGCCTGTATTTCTGGGTGAAATGTATGTGTGTGTGTCTGTCTGGGTGAACTGTATTTGTGTGTGTATGTCTGGGTGAACAGTGTGCGTTTCAATGTCTGGGTTAACTGTGTGTGTGTGTGTATGTCTGGGTGAACTGTATTTGTGTGTGTATGTCTGGGTGAACTGTGTGCGTTTCAATATCTGGGTGAACTGTGTGTGTGTGTGTGTATGTCTGGGTGAACTGTGTACGTTTCAATGACTGGGTGAACTGTGTGTGTTTGTGTATGTCTGGGTGAACTGTGTGTGTGAGAGTATGTCTGAGTGATTTGCGTGTGTGTGTATGTCTGGGTGAACTGTGCATGTGTGTATGTCTGGGTGAACTGCGTGTGTGTGTATGTCTGGGGGAACTGCGATTGTTTGTCTGGGTGAACAGTGTGTGTGTGTTCGTCTGGGTGAACAGTGTTGTGTGTGTGTACCTGTGGGTGAACAGTGTGTGTGTGTATATGTCTGCGTGAAAAGTGTGTGTGTGTACATCTGGGTGAACTGTGTGCGTGTGTACGTCTGGGTGAACTGTGTGTGTGTGTACGTCTGGGGGAACTGTGTGTGTGGACGTCTGGGTGAACTGTGTGTGTATGACTGGCTGAACTATGTGTGTATGTCTGGGTGAACTGTGTGTGTGTATTTCTGGTTGAACTGTGTGTGTGTGTCTGTGTATCCCTGGGTGAACTGTGTGTGTGTGTGTGTGTGTGTGTGTGTGTGTGTATGTCTGGGTATACTTCGTGTGTGTGTATGTTAGGGTGAACTGCGTGTGTGTGTATATGTCTGGGTGAAATGCGTGTGTGTATGTGTATGTCTGGGTGAGCTGCGTGTGTGTGTTTTTCTGGGTGAACTGCGCGTATGTTTATGTCTGGGTGAACTGCGTGTGTGTGTATGTCTGGGGGAACTGCGAAAGTTTGTCTGGTTGAACTGTGTGTGTATGTACATCTGGGTGAAGTGTGTGTGTGTTTAGGCCTGGGTGAACAGTGTGTGTGTGTTCGTCTGGGTGAACAGTGTTGTGTGTGTGTACCTGTGGGTGAACAGTGTGTGTGTGTGTATATGTCTGCATGAAAAGTGTGTTTGTGTACATCTGGGTGAACTGTGTGCGTGTGTACGTCTTGGTGAACTGTGTGTGTGTGTGTACTCTGGGTGAACTGTGTGTGTGGACGTCTGGGTGAACTGTGTGTGTATGTCTGACTGAACTATGTGTGTATGTCTGGGTGAACTGTGTGTGTGTATTTCTGTGTGAACTGTGTGTGTGTGGGTTTGTGTATCCCTGGGTGAACAGTGTGTGTATGTGTGTGTGTTTATGTCTGGGTAAACTTCGTGTGTGTGTATGTTAGGGTGAACTGCGTGTGTGTGTATATGTCTCGGTGAAATGCGTGTGTGTATGTGTATATCTGGGTGAGCTGCGTGTGTGTGTATGTCTGGGTGAACTGTATGTGTATGTCTGGGTGAACTGTGTGTGTTTATGTCTGGGTGAACTGTGTGTGCATGTCTGGGTGAACTGTGTGTGTGTGTCTATGTCTGGGTTAACGGTGTGTGTTTGTATGTCTGGGTGAACTGTGTGTGTGTGTATGTCTGGATGAACGGTGTGTGTGTGTATATCTGGGTGAACTGTGTGCATTTGTCTGGGTGAACTGTGGGTGCGTGTGTATGTCTGGGTGAACTGTGTGTCTGTGTGTATGTCTCGGTGAACTGTGTGTGTGTGTGTGTGTGTGTGTGTGTATATCTGGGTGAACTGTGTGTGTGTGTCTGGGTTAACTGCGTGTGTGTTTATGTCTGGGGGAACTGCGTTTGTATGTCTGGGTGAACTGCGTGTGCGTGCATTTCTGGGTGAAATGTATGTGTGTGTGTATGTCTGGGTGAACTGTGTGTGTTTCTGTCTAGGTGAACTGTGTGTGTGCATTTCTTAGTGAACTGTGTGTGTGTGTGTGTGTGTGTGTGTGTGTGTGTATGGCTGTGTAAACTGCGTGTGTGTGTATATGTCTGGGTTAACTGCATTTGTGTGTATGTATGTCTGGATGATCTGCGTGTGTGTGCATGTCTGGGAGAACTGTATGTGTGCCTGTATGTCTGAGTGAACTGTGTGTGTGTGTTTCTATGTCTGGGTGAACAGTGTATGTGTGTATGTGTGGGTGAACTGTGTGTGTGTGTCCATCTGGGTGAAGTGTGTGTGTGTGTGTACGTCTGGGTGAACTGTGTGTGTGTGTGTACGTCTGGGTGAACTGTGTGTGTGTGTACGTCTGGGGGAACTGTGTGTGTGTGTATGTCTGGGGGAACTGTGTGTGTGTACGTCTGGGTGAACTGTGTGTATGTCTGGCTGAACTATGTGTGTATGTCTGGGTCAACTGTGTGTGTGTATTTCTGGGTGAACTGTGTGTGTGTTTCTATGCCTGGGTGAACTGTGTGTGTGTGTGTGTGTGTGTGTGTGTATGTCTGGGTAAACCTCGTGTGTGTATATGTCTGGGTGAAATGCATGTGTGTGTGTGTATGTCTGGGTGAGCTGCGTGTGTGTATGTCTCGGTGAACTGTGTGTGTATGTCTGGGTGAACTGTGTGTGTGTGTCTATGTCTGGGTCAATGGTGTGTGTTTGTATTTCTGGGTGAAATGTGTATGAGTATGTCTGGGTGCTCTGCGTGCGTTTGTAAGCCTGGGTGAACTGCATGTGTGTGTATGTCTGGGTGAACTCTTTGTGTGTGTATATCTGTGTGAACTGCTTGTGTTTGTCTGGGTGAACTGTGTGTGCGTGTGTATGTCTGGGTGAACTGTGTGTCTGTGTGTGTATGTCTGGGTGTACTGTGTGTGTGTGTGTGTGTGTATGTCTGGGTGAACTGTGTGTGTGTGAGTATGTCTGGGTGACCTGCGTGTGTGTCTATGTCTGGGGGAACTGCGTTTGTATGTCTGGGGGAACTGCGTGTGCGTGTATTTGTGGGTGAAATGTATGTGTGCATGTATGTCTGGGTGAATTGTATGTGTGTGTGTGAGTCTGGGTGAACTGTGTGTGTGTCTATGTCTGGGTGAACTGTGTTTGTATATGTCTGTGTGAACTGTCTTTGTAATTCAGGCTGAACTATGTGTGCATGTCTAGGTGAACTGTGTTTGTGCATTTCGGGGTGAACTGTGTGTGTGTGTATGTGTGGCTGAACTGTGTGTGTATGTTTGCGTGAACTTTGTGTGCGTGTGTGTGTATGTCTGGGTGAACTGTGTGTGTGTGTGTGTGTGTATGTCTGTTTAAACTGCGTGTGTGTGTATGTCAGGGTGAACTGCGTGTGTTTGTCTATGTCTGGATGAATTGCATGTGTGTGTGTATCTCTGGGTGATCTGTGTGTGTGTGTATGTCTGGGTGAACTGTGTGTGTATGTCTGGGTGATCTGTGTATGAGTATGTCTGGGTGCTCTGCGTGTGTTTGTAAGCCTGGGTGAACTGCATGTGTGTGTATGTCTGGGTGAAATGTGTGTGTGTATATATCTGTGTGAACTGCGTGTGTTTGTCTGGGTGAACTGTGTGTGCGTGTGTATGTCTGGGTGAACTGTGTGTGTGTGTCTATGTCTGGGTGTACTGTGTGTGTGTGTGTGTGTATGTCTGGGTGAACTGTGTGTGTGTGAGTATGTCTGGGTGACCTGCGTGTGTGTGCATGTTTGGTGGACTGCGTGTGTGTCTTGTCTGGGGGAACTGCGTTTGTATGTCTGGGGGAACTGCGTGTGCGTGTATTTGTGGGTGAAATGTATGTGTGCATGTATGTCTGGGTGAATTGTATGTGTGTGTGTATGTCTGGGTGAACTGTGTGTGTGTCTATGTCTGGGTGAACTGTGTTTGTATGTCTGTGTGAACTGTCTTTGTAATTCAGGCTGAACTATGTGTGCATGTCTAGGTGAACTGTGTTTGTGCATTTCGGGGTGAACTGTGTGTGTGTGTATGTCTTGCTGAACTGTGTTTGTATGTTTGCGTGAACTTTGTGTGCGTGTGTGTGTATGTTTGGGTGAACTGTGTGTGTGTGTGTGTATGTCTGTGTAAACTGTGTGTGTGTGTATGTCAGGGTGAACTGCGTGTGTTTGTCTATGTCTGGGTGAATTGCATGTGTGTGTGTATCTATGGGTGATCTGTGTGTGTGTGAATGTCTGGGTGAACTGTGTGTGTATGTCTGGGTGATCTGTGTGTCTATGTCTGTGTGAACTGTGTGTGTTTATGTCTGGGTGAACTGTGTGTGTACGTCTGGGTGAACTGTGTGTGTGTATTTATGGGTGCTCTGCGTGTGTGTGTATGTCTGGGAGAAGTGCATGTGTGTGTATGTCTGGGTGAACTGCGTATTTGTGTACGTCTGGGTGAAAACTGTGTGGGTGTAAGTCTGTGAGAACAGTGTGTGTGTGTATGTCTGGGTGAAATGTATGTGTGTGTGTATGTCTGGGTGAACTATGTGTGTGTTTCTATGTCTGGGTGAACAGTGTGAGTGTGTGTATGTCTCGGTGAACTGTGTGCGTGATCTGCGTGTGTGTGCATGCCTGGGAGAACTGCGTGTTTGTGTATGTCTGAGTGAACTGTGTGTGTTTATGTCTGGGAGAACTGTGTGTGTATGTCTGGGTGAACTGTGTGTGTATGTCTAGGTGAACCTTGTGTGTTTATGTCTAGGTGAACATTGTGTGTGTGTCTGGGTGAACTGTGTGTGTGTGTATGTACGGTGAGAGCTATGTGTATGTGGATGTCTGGGTGTACTGTATATGTGTGTGTTTGTCTGGGTGAAATGTGTCTGTGCGTGTATGTCAGTTTGAACTGTTTGAGTATGAGTATGTCTGGGTGATCTGCGTGTGTGTGTAAGCCAGGGTGAACTGCGTGTGTGTGTATGTCTGGGTGAACTGCGTCTGTGTGTAGGTCTATGTAAACTGCATGTGTATGTCTGGGTGGACTGTGTGTGTGTGTATGTCTGGGTGAATTGTGTGTGTGTGTATATGTTTGGGTGAACTGTGTGTGTGTGAGTATGTCTGGGTGATCTTTGTGTGTGTGTATATTTGGGTGAACTGAGTGTGTCTGTATGTCTGGGTGAACTGCGTGTGTGTGTCTGGGTGAACTGTGTGTGTGTGAATGTCTGGGTGAGATCTATGTGTATGTGGATGTCTGGGTGTACTGTATATGTGTGTGTTTGTCTGGGTGAAATGTGTGTGTGCGTGTATGTCAGGGTGAACTGTTTGTGTATGAGTATGTCTGGGTGATCCGCGTGTGTGTGTAAGCCTGGGTGAACTGCGTGTGTGTGTATGTCTGGGTGAACTGTGTGTGTGTGTAGGTCTATGTAAACTGCATGTGTATGTCTGGGTGGACTGTGTGTGTGTGTGTATGTCTGGGTGAACTGTGTGTTTGTATGTCTGGGTGAACTGTGTGTGTGTGAGTATGTCTGGGTGATCTTTGTGTGTGTGTATATTTGGGTGAACTGAGTGTGTGTGTATGTCTGGGTTAACTGCGTGTGTGTGTATGTCTGGGGAACTGCGTTTGTATGTCTGGGTGAACTGCGTGTGTGTGTATTTCTGGTTGAAATGTATGTATGTGTGTATGTCTGGGTGAACTGTATTTGTGTGTGTATGTCTGGGTGAACTGTGTGCATTTAAATGTCTGGGTGTACTGTTTGTGTGTGTGTGTATGTCTGGGTGAACTGTGTGTGTGGGAGTATGTCTGAGTGATCTGCATGTGTGTGCTTTTCTGGGTGAACTGCGCGTATGTGTATGTCTGGGTGAACTGCGTGTGTGTGTATGTCTGGGGGAACTGTGTTTGTTTGTCTGGGTGAACTGTGTGTGTATGTACATCTGGGTGAACTGTGTGTGTGTGTGAAGGTCTGGGTGAACAGTGTGTGTGTCTTCGTCTGGGTGAACAGTGTTGTGTGTGTGTACCTGTGGGAGAGCAGTGTGTGTGTGTGTGTATGTCTGCGTGAAAAGTGTGTGTGTGTACATCTGGGTGAACTGTGTGTGTGTGTACGTCTGTGTGAAATATGTGTGTGTGTACGACTGGGTGAACTGTGTGTATGTGTGTACATCTGGGTGAACTGTGTGTTTGTGTCCGTCTTGGTGAACTGGGTGTGTCTAAGTCTGGGTGAACTGTGCGTGTATAAGTCTGGGTGAACTGTGTGTATATCTGTCTGAACTATGTGTGCATGTCTGTGTAAACTGTATGTGTGCATTTCTGGGTGAACTGTGTGTGTGTGTATATCTGAGTGAAATGTGTGTGTGTATGTCTGCGTGAACTGTGTGTGCCTGTGTGTGTATCTCTGGGTGAACTGTGTGTGTGTTTGTGTGTATGTCTGTGTAAACTGCGTGTGAGTGTATGTCAGGGTGAACTGTGTGTGAGTGTATATGTCTGGGTGAACTGCGTTTGTGTGTGTGTATGTCTGGGTGATCTGCATGTGCATTTATGTCTGGAAGAACTGTGTGTATATCTGGGTGAACTGTGTGTGTGTATGTCTGGGTGAACTGTATGTGTGTGTATATGTCTGAGTGAACTGTGTGTGTGTGTGTCTTGGTCTGGGTGAACAGTGTTTGTGTGTGTATGTGTGGGTGAACTGTGTGAGTACATCCGGGTGAAGTGTGTGTGTCTGTACGTCTGGGTGAACTGTGTGTGTGTGTGTTTTTCTGGGTGAACTGTGTGTGTGTGTACATCTGGGGGAACTGTGTGTGTGTACGTCTGGGTGAACTGTGTGTGTGGACGTCTGGGTGAACTGTGTGTGTATGTCTGGGTGAATTATGTGTGTATGTCTGGGTCAACTGTGTGTGTGTATTTCTGGGTGAACTGTGTGTGTGTGTGTATGTCTGGGTGAGCTGCGTGTGTGTGTATGTCTGGGTGAACTGTGTGTGTATGTCTGGGTGAACTGTGTGCGTTTATGTCTGGGTGAACTGTGTGTGTATGTCTGGGTGAACTGTGTGTGTGTATCTCTGGGTGATCTGTGTGTGTGTGTATGTCTGAGTGAACTGTGTGTGTATGTCTGGGTGATCTGTGTGTCTATGTCTGGGTGAACTGTGTGTGTTTATGTCTGGGTGAACTGTGTGTGTACGTCTGGGTGAAATGTATTTGTGTGTGTATGTCTGGGTGAGCTGTATTTGTGTGTGTATGTCTGGGTGAACTGTGTGTGTTTCAATGTCTGGGTGAACATTGTGTGTGTGTGTATGTCTGGGTGAACTGTGTGTGTGGGAGTATGTCTGGGTGATCTGCGTGTGTGTGTTTGTCTGGATGAACGGCGCATGTGTATATGTCTGGCTGAACTGCGTGTGTGTGTATGTCTGGGGGAAATGCGTTTGTTTGTCTGGGTGAACTGTGTGTGTATGTACATCTGGGTGAACTGTGTGTGTGTGTGTAGGTCTGGGTGAACAGTGTGTGTATGTCTGTCTGAACTATGTGTGCATGCCTGTGTATACTGTGTGTGTGCATTTCTGGGTGAACGGTGTTTGTGTGTATATCTGTGTGAACTGTGTGTGTGTATGTCTGCGTGAACTGTCTTTGCCTGTGTGTGTATCTCTGGGTGAACTGTGTCTGTGTTTATGTGTATGTCTGTGTAAACTGCGTTTGTGTGTATGTCAGGGTGAACGGTGTGTGTGTTTATATGTCTGGGTGAACTGCATCTGTGTGTCTGTACGTCTCGGTGATCTACATGTGAGTGTATGTCTGGAAGAAATGTGTGTGTATGTCTGGGTGAAATGTTTGTGTTTATGTCTGTGTGAACTGTGTGTGTATGTCTGGGTGAAATGTGTGTGTATGTCTGGGTGAACTGTGTGTGTTTATGTCTGGGTGAACTTTGTGTGTATGTGTGGGTGAACTGTGTGTGTGTATGTCTGGGTGAGATCTATGTGTATGTGGATGTCTGGGTGTACTGTATATGTGTGTGTTTGTCTGGGTGAAATGTGTGTGTGCGTGTATGTCAGGGTGAACTGTGTGTGTATGAGTATGTCTGGGTGATCTGCGTGTGTGTGTAAGCCAGGATGAACTGCATGTGTGTGTAGGTCTGGGTAAACTGAGTGTGTATGTCTGGGTGGACTGTGTGTGTGTGTGTGTGTGTATGTCTGGGTGAATTGTGTGTGTGTGAGTATGTCTGGGTGATCTTCGTGTGTGTGTATGTCTGGGGAACTGCGTTTGTATGTCTGGGTGAACTGCGTATGTGTGTATTTCTGGGTGAAATGTATGTGTGTGTGTATGTCTGGGTGAATTGTATTTGTGTGTGTATGTCTGGGTGAACTGTGTGCGTTTCAATGTCTGGGTGAACTGTGTGTATGGGAGTATGTCTGGGTGATCTGCGTGTGTGTGCTTGTCTGGGTGAACTGCGCGTGTGTGTATGTCTGGGGGAACTGCGTGTGTGTGTATGTCTGGGGGAACTGCGTTTGTTTTTCTGGGTGAACTGTGTGTGTATGTACATCTGGGTGAACTGTGTGTGAGTGAAGGTCTGGGTGAACAGTGTGTGTGTGTTCTTCTGTGTGAACAGTGCTGTGTGTGTGTACCTTTGGGTGAACAGTGTGTGTGTGTATGTCTGCGTGAAAAGTGTGTTTGTGTACATCTGGGTGAACTGTGTGTGTGTGTACGTCTGGGTGAACTGTGTGTGTACGTCTGGGTGAACTGTGTGTGTGTGTCCCTCTTGGTGAACTGGGTTTGTGTAAGTCTGGCAGAACTGTGCGTGTATAAGTCTGGGTGAACTGTGTGTGTATGTCTGTCTGAACTATGTGTGCAAGTCTTTGTAAACTTTTTGTGTGCATTTCTGGTTGAACTGTGTGTGTGTGTATATCTGGGTGAACTGTGTGTGTGTATGTCTGCGTGAACTGTGTGTGCCTGTGTGTGTATCTCTGGGTGAACTGTGTGTGTGTTTGTGTGTATGTCTGTGTAAACTGCATGTGTGTGTATGTCAGGGTGAACTGTGTGTGAGTGTATATGTCTGGGTGAACTGCGTTTGTGTGTGTGTATGTCTGGGTGATCTGCATGTGCGTGTATGCCTGGAAGAACTGTGTGTTTATGTCTGGGTGAACTGTGTGTTTATGTCTGGGTGAACTGTGTGTGTATGTCTGGGTGAAGTGTGTGTGTATGTCTGGGTGAACAGTGTGTGTGTATGTCTGGGTGAACTGTATGTGTGTGTGAATGTCTGAGCGAACTGTGTGTGTGTGTGTCTTGGTCTGGGTGAACAGTGTTTGTGTGTGTATCTGTGGGTGAACTGAGTGTGTGTGTACATCCAGGTGAAGTGTGTGTGTGTGTACGTCTGGGTGAACTGTGTGTGTGTGTGTGTATTTCTGGGTGAACTGTGCGTGTGTGTACGTCTGGGTGAACTGTGTGTGTACGTCTGGATGTACTATGTGTGTATGTCTGGGTGAACTGTGTGCATTTAAGTCTGGGTGAACTGTGTGTGTGTGTCTATGTCTGGGTGAACGGTGTGTGTTTGTATGTCTGGGTGAACTGTGTATGAGTATGTGTGGGTGATCTACGTGTGTTTGTAAGGCTGGGTGAACTGCATGTGTGTGTATGTTTGGGTGAAGTGTGTGTGTGTGTATGTCTGGGTGAACTGCGTGTGATTGTCTGGGTGAACCGTGTGTGCGTGTGTATGTCTGGGTGATCTGTGTGTCTGTGTGTGTATGTCTGGGTTAACTGTGTGTGTGTGTGTGTGTGTGTGCATGTCTGGGTGAACTGTGTGTGTGTGTATGTTTGGGTGAACTGCGTGTGTGTTTATGTCTGGGGGAACTGCATTTGTATGTCTACGTGAACTGCATGTGCATGTATTTCTGGGTGAAATGTATATGTGTGTGTGTATGTCTGGGTCAACTGTGTGCATGTATGTCTGGATGAACTGTGTGTGTGAGTATGTCTGGGTGATCTGCATGTGTGTGTATGTCTGGGTGAACTGCGTGTGTGTGTGTGTCTGGGTGAACTGCGTTTGTGTGTATGTCTGGGTGAAATGTATGTGTGTGTGTATGTCTGAGTGAACTGTGTGTGTGTGTGTGTTTCTATATCTGGGTGAATAGTGTGTTTGTGTGTAGTATGTGTGGGTGAACTGTGTGTGTGTGTACGTCTGGGTGAAGTGTGTGTGTGTGTACATCTGGGTGAACTGTGTGTGTGTGTATATGTCTGGGTGAACTGTCTTTGTGTGTAAGTCTGGGGGAACTTTGTGTGTGTACGTCTGGGTGAAATGTGTTTGTGTATGTCTGGGTCAACTGTGTGTGTGTATTTCTGGGTGAACTGTGTGTGTGTGTGTGTATGCCTGGGCTGTCTGTGTGTGTGTGTGTGTGTGTGTGTGTGTGTGGTGTGTGTATGTCTGGGTAAACTTCGTGTGTGTGTATGTCAGTGTGAACTGCATGTGTGTGTATATGTCTTGGTTAAAATCATGTGTGTGTATGTCTGGGTGAGCTGCGTGTTTGTGCATGTCTGGGTGAACTGTGTGTGTATGTCTGGGTGAACAGTGTGAGTTTATGTCTGGGTGAACTGTGTGTGCATGTCTGTGTGAACTGTGTGTGTGTGTCTATGTCTGGTTGAACGGTGTGTGTTTGTATGTCTGGGTGAAATGTGTATGATTATGTCTGGGAGATCTGCGTGTGTTTGTAAACCTGGGTGAACTGCGTGTGTGTGTATGTCTGGGTGAACTGTTTGTGTGTGTATGTCTGGCTGAACTGCGTGTGTGTGTATGTCTGTGTGAAATGCGTGTGTGTATGTGTATGTCTGGGTGAGCTGGTTGTGTGTGCATGTCTGGGTGAAATGTGTGTGTATGTCTGGGTGAACTGTGTGTTTATGTCTGGGTGAACTTTGTGTGTATGTCTGGGTGAACTGTGTGTGTATGCCTGGGTGAGATCTATGTGTGTGTATGTCTGGGTGAGATCTATGTGTACGTGGATGTCTGGGTGTACTGTATATGTGTGTGTTTGTCTGGGTGAAATGTGTGTGTGCGTGTATGTCAGGGTGAACTGTCTGTATGAGTATGTCTGGGTGATCTCTGTTTGTGTGTAAGCCAGGGTGAACTGCGTATGTGTGTATGTCTTGGTGAACTGCGTGTGTGTGTAGGTCTGGGTAAGCTGCGTGTGTATGTCTGGGTGGACTGTGTGTGTGTGTGTGTGTGTATGTCTGGGTGAATTGTGTGTGTGTGAGTATGTCTGGGTGATCTTTGTGTGTGTGTATATTTGGGTGAACTGCGTGTGTGTGTATGTCTGGGTGAACTGCGTGTGTGTGTATATCTGGGGAACTGCATTTGTATGTCTGGGTGAACTGCGTGTGTGTGTATTTCTGGGTGAAATGTATGTATGTGTGTATGTCTGGGTGAACTGTATTTGTGTGTGTATGTCTGGGTGAACTGTGTGCGTTTAAATGTCTGGGTGAACTGTTTGTGTGTGTGTGTATGTCTGGGTGAACTGTGTGTGTGGGAGTATGTTTGGGTGATCTGCGTGTGTGTGCTTTTCTGGGTGAACTGCGCGTATGTGTATGTCTGGGTGAACTGCGTGTGTGTGTATGTCTGTGGGAACTGCGTTTGTTTGTCTGGGTGAACTGTGTGTGTATGTACATCTGGGTGAACTGTGTGTGTGTGTGAAGGTCTGGGTGAACAGTGTGGGTGTCTTCGTCTGGGTGAACAGTGTTGTGTGTGTGTACCTGTGGAAGAACAGTCTGTGTGTGTGTATGTCTGCGTGAAAAGTGTGTGTGTGTACATCTGGGTGAACTGTGTGTGTGTACATCTGTGTGAAATGTGTGTGTGTGTACGTCTGGGTGAACTGGGTGTGTGTAAGTCTGGGTGAACTGTGCATGTATAAGTCTGGGTGAACTGTGTGTATGTCTGTCTGAACTATGTGTGCATGCCTGTGTAAACTGTATGTGTGCATTTCTGGGTGAACTGTGTGTGTGTGTATATCTGAGTGAACTGTGTGTGTGTATGTCTGCGTGAACTGTGTGTGCCTGTGTGTGTATCTCTGGGTGAACTGTGTGTGTGTTTGTGTGTATGTCTGTGTGAACTGCGTGTGTGTGTATGTCAGGGTGAACTGTGTGTGAGTGTATATGTCTGGGTGAACTGCGTTTGTGTGTGTGTATGTCTGGGTGATCTGCATGTGCATTTATGTCTGGAAGAATTGTGTGTGTATATCTGGGTGAACTGTGTGTGTTTATGTCTGGGTGAACTGTGTGTGTATGTCTGGGTGAAGTGTGTGTGTATGTCTGGGTGAACAGTGTGTGTGTATGTCTGGGTGAACTGTATGTGTGTGTGTATGTCTGAGTGAACTGTGTGTGTGTGTGTCTAGGTCTGGGTGAAAAGTGTTTGTATGTGTGGGTGAACTGTGTGTGTGTGTACATCCGGGTGAAGTTTGTGTGTCTGTACGTCTGGGTGAACTGTGTGTGTGTGTGTATTTCTTGGTGAACTGTGTGTGTGTGTACGTCTGGGTGAACTGTGTGTGTGTACGTCTGGGTGAACTGTGTGTGTGGGCGTCTGGGTGTACTGTGTGTGTATGTCTGCTTGAACTATGTGTGTATGTCTGGGTCAACTGTGTGTGTGTATTTCTGTGTGAACTGTGTGTGTGTGTGTGTATGTCTGGGTGAGCTGCGTGTGTGTGTATGTCTGGGTGAACTGTGTGTGTATGTCTGGGTAAACTGTGTGCGTTTATATCTGGGTGAACTTTGTGTGTATGTCTGGGTGAACTGTGTGTGTGTATCTCTGGGTGATCTGTGTGTGTGTGTATGTCTGGGTGAACTGTGTGTATATGTCTGGGTGATCTGTGTGTCTATGTCTGGGTGAACTGTGGGTGTTTATGTCTGGGTGAACTGTGTGTGTACGTTTGGGTGAAATGTATGTGTGTGTGTATGTCTGGGCGAGCTGTATTTGTGTGTGTATGTCTGGGTGAACTGTGTGTGTTTCATTGTCTGGGTGAACATTGTATGTGTGTGTATGTCTGGGTGAACTGTGTGTGTGGGAGTATGTCTGGGTGATCTGCGTGTGTGTGTTTGTCTGGGTGAACTGCGTGTGTGTGTATGTCTGGGTGAACTGCGTGTGTGTGTATGTCTGGGGGAAATGCGTTTGTTTGTCTGGGTGAACTGTGTGTGTATGTACATCTGGGTGAACTGTGTGTGTGTGTAGGTCTGGGTGAACAGTGTGTGTATGTCTGTCTGAACTATGTGTGCATGTCTGTGTAAACTGTGTGTGTGCATTTCTGGGTGAACGGTGTTTGTGTGTATATCTGTGTGAACTGTGTGTGTGTATGTCTGCATGAACTGTGTGTGCCTGTGTGTGTATGTCAGGGTGAACTGTGTGTGTGTTTATATGTCTGGGTGAACTGCGTTTGTGTGTCTGTACGTCTCGGTGATCTACATGTGTGTGTATGTCTGGAAGAACTGTGTGTGTATGTCTGGGTGAACTGTGTGTGTTTATGTCTGTGTGAACTGTGTGTGTATGCCTGGGTTAAATGTGTGTGTATGTCTGGGTATACTGTGTGTGTTTATGTCTGGGTGAACTTGGTGTGTATGTCTGGGTGAACTGTGTGTGTGTATGTCTGGCTGAGATCTATGTGTATGTGGATGTCTGGGTTTACTGTATATGTGTGTGTTTGTCTGGGTGAAATGTGTGTGTGCGTGTATGTCAGGGTGAACTGTGTGTGTATGAGTATGTCTGGGTGATCTGCGTGTGTGTGTAAGCCAGGGTGAACTGCATGTGTCTGTATGTCTTGGTGAACTGCGTGTGTGTGTAGGTCTGGGTAAACTGCGTGTGTATGTCTGGGTGGACTGTGTGTGTGTGTGTGTGTGTTTATGTCTGGGTGAATTGTGTGTGTGTGAGTATGTCTGGGTGATCTTCGTGTGTGTGTATGTCTGGGGAACTGCATTTGTATGTCTAGGTGAACTGCGTGTGTGTGTATTTCTGGGTGAAATGTATGTGTGTGTATGTCTGGGTGAATTGTATTTGTGTGTGTATGTCTGGGTGAACTGTGTGCGTTTCAATGTCTGGGTGAACTGTGTGTGGGTGTATGTTTGGGTGAACTGCGTGTGATTGTCTGGGTGAACTGTGTGTGCATGTGTATGTCTGGGTGATCTGTGTGTCTGTGTGTGTATGTCTGGGTGAACTGTGTGTGTGTGTGCATGTCTGGGTGAATTGTGTGCGTGTGTATGTCTGGGTGAACTGCGTGTGTGTTTATGTCTGGGAGTGCTGCGTTTGTATGTCTACGTGAAATGCATGTGCATGTATTTCTGGGTGAAATGTATATGTGTGTGTATATGTCTGGGTCAACTGTGTGTGTGTATGTATGGGTGAACAGTGTGTGTGTCAATCTCTGGGTGAACAGTGCGTGTGCGTGTATGTCTGGATGAAGTGTGTGTGTGAGTATGTCTGGGTGATCTGCGTGTGTGTGTATGTCTGGGTGAACTGAGTGTGTGTGTGTCTGGGTGGACTGCATTTGTGTGTATGTCTGGGTGAAATGTATGTGTGTGTGTATGTCTGAGTGAACTGTGTGTGTGTGTGTATATGTCTGAGTGAACTGTGTGTGTGTGTTTCTATATCTGGGTGAACAGTGTGTTTGTGTGTAGTATGTGTGGGTGAACTGTGTGTGTGTGTACGTCTGGGTGAAGTGTGTGTGTGTGTGTACATCTGGGTGAACTGTGTGTGTGTGTGTATGTCTGGGTGAACTGTCTTTGTGTGTAAGTCTGGGGGAACTTTGTGTGTGTACGTCTGGGTGAACTGTGTTTGTGTATGTCTGTGTGACCTGTGTGTGTATGTCTGGCTGAACTATGTGTGTATGTCTGGGTCAACTATGTGTGTGTATTTCTGGGTGAACTGTGTGTGTGTGTGTGTATGCCTGGGTGAACTGTGTGTGTGTGTGTGTGTGTGTATGTCTGGGTAAACTTTGTGTGTGTGTATGTCAGTGTGAACTGCATTTGTGTGTATATGTCTTGGTTAAAATCATGTTTGTGTGTATATGTCTGGGTGAGCTGCGTGTGTGTGTATGTCTGGATGAACTGTGTGTGTATGTCTGGGTGAACAGTGTGTGTTTATGTCTGGGTGAACTGTGTGTGCACGTCTGTGTGAACTGTGTGTGTGTGTCTATGTCTGGTTGAACGGTGTGTGTTTGTATGTCTGGGTGATCTGCGTGTGTTTGTAAGCCTGGGTGAACTGCATGTGTGTGTATGTCTGGGTGAACTGTTTGTGTGTGTATGTCTGGCTGAACTGCGTGTGTGTGTATGTCTGGTGGAACTGCGTGTGTGTAGGTCTTGGTGAACAGTATGTGTGTGTACATCTGGGTGAACAGTGTTGTGTCTGTGTACCTGTGTGTGAACGGTGTGTGTGTGTATATGTCTGCGTGAACAGTTTGTGTGTGCACATCTGGGTGAACTGTGTTTGTGTTGGCGTCTGGGTGAACTGTGTGTGTGTGTACATCTGTGTGAAATGCGTGTTTGCATGTGTATGTCTGGGTGAGCTGGTTGTGTGTGTATGTCTGTGTGAACTGTGTGTGTTTATGGCTGGGTGAACTGTGTGTGTATGTCTGGGGAAACTGTGTGTGTGTGTCTATGCTGCGTGAACGGTGTGTGTTTGTATGTCTGGGTGAACTGTGTATGAGTATGTCTGGGTGATCTGCGTGTTTTTGTAAGCCTGGGTGAACTGCATGTGTGTGTATGTCTGGGTGAACTGCGTGTGTTTGTCTGGGTGAACTGTGTGTCTGTGTGTGTATGTTTGGGTGAACTGTGTGTTTGTGTGTGTGTGTATGTCTGGGTGAACTGTCTGTGTGTGTATGTCTGGGTGAACTGCGTGTGTGTTTATGTCTGGGGGAACTGCGTTTGTATGTCTGGGTGAACTGCGTGTGCATGTATTTCTGGGTGAAATGTATGTTTGTGTGTATGTCTGGGTCAACTGTGTGTGTGTATGCATGGGTGAACAGTGTGTGTGTCAACGTCAGGGTGAACAGTGTGTGTGCGTGTATGTCTGGATGAACTGTGTGTGTGAGAATGTCTGGGTGATCTGCGTGTGTGTGTATGTCTGGGTGAACTGCGTGTGTGTGTGTGTGTCTGGGTGAACTGCGTGTGTGTGTATGTCTGGGTGAAATGTACGTGTGTGTGTATGTCTGAGAGAACTGTATGTGTGTGTGTATATCTGAGTGAACTGTGAATGTGTGTTTCTATATCTGGGTGAACAGTGTGTGTGTGTGTATTATGTGTGGGTGAACTGTGTGTGTGTGTGTACGTCTGGGTGAAGTGTGTGTGTGTACGTCTGGGTGAACTGTGTGTGTGTGTGTGTATGTCTGGGTGAACTGTCTGTGTGTGTAAGTCTGGGGAAACTGTGTGTACGTCTGGGTGAACAGTGCATGTGTGTAGGTCTTGGTGAACAGTATGTGTGTGTACATCTGGGTGAACAGTGTTGTGTCTGTGTACCTGTCTGTGAACAGTGTGTGTGTGTATATGTCTGCGTAAACAGTGTGTGTGTGCACATCTGGGTGAACTGTGTGTGTGTTGGCTTCTGGGTGGACTGTGTGTGTGTGTACGTCTGGGTGAAATGCGTGTGTGTATGTGTATGTCTGGGTGAGCTTTTTTTGTGTGTATGTCTGGGTGAACTGTGTGTGTTTATGTCTGGGTGAACTGTGTGTGTATGTCTGGGGAAATTGTGTGTGTGTGTCTATGTCTGCATGAAGGGTGTGTGTTTGTATGTCTGGGTGAACTGTGTATGAGTATGTCTGGGTGATCTCCGTGTGTTTGTAAGCCTGGGTGAACTGCATGTGTGTGTAAGTCTGGGTGAACTGTGTGTGTGTGTGTGTGTATGTCTGGGTGAACTGAATGTGTTTGTCTGGTTGAACTGTGTGTTCGTGTGTATGTCTGGGGGATCTGTGTGTCTGTGTGTGTATGTTTGGGTGAACGGTGTGTTTGTGTGTGCGTGTATGTCTGGGTGAACTGTGTGTGTGTGTGTATGTCTGGGTGAACTGCGTGTGTGTTTATGTCTGGGGGAACTGCGTTTGTATGTCTGGGTGAACTGCGTGTGCATGTATTTCTGGGTGAAATGTATGTGTGTGTATGTCTGGGTGAACTGTGTGTGTGTATGCATGGGTGAACAGTGTGTGTGTCAATGTCTGGGTGAACAGTGTGTGTGCGTGTATGCCTGGATGAACTGTGTGTGTGAGTATGTCTGGGTGATCTGCGTGTGTGTGTAGGTCTGGGTGAACTGCGTGTGTTTGTAAGCCTGGGTGAACTGCATGTGTGTGTATGTCTGGGTGAACTGTTTGTGTGTGTATGTCTGGCTGAACTGCGTGTGTGTGTATGTCTGGTGGAACTGCGTGTGTGTAGGTCTTGGTGAACAGTATGTGTGTGTACATCTGGGTGAACAGTGTTGTGTCTGTGTACCTGTGTGTGAACGGTGTGTGTGTGTATATGTCTGCGTGAACAGTTTGTGTGTGCACATCTGGGTGAACTGTGTTTGTGTTGGCGTCTGGGTGAACTGTGTGTGTGTGTACATCTGTGTGAAATGCGTGTTTGCATGTGTATGTCTGGGTGAGCTGGTTGTGTGTGTATGTCTGTGTGAACTGTGTGTGTTTATGGCTGGGTGAACTGTGTGTGTATGTCTGGGGAAACTGTGTGTGTGTGTCTATGCTGCGTGAACGGTGTGTGTTTGTATGTCTGGGTGAACTGTGTATGAGTATGTCTGGGTGATCTGCGTGTTTTTGTAAGCCTGGGTGAACTGCATGTGTGTGTATGTCTGGGTGAACTGCGTGTGTTTGTCTGGGTGAACTGTGTGTCTGTGTGTGTATGTTTGGGTGAACTGTGTGTTTGTGTGTGTGTGTATGTCTGGGTGAACTGTCTGTGTGTGTATGTCTGGGTGAACTGCGTGTGTGTTTATGTCTGGGGGAACTGCGTTTGTATGTCTGGGTGAACTGCGTGTGCATGTATTTCTGGGTGAAATGTATGTTTGTGTGTATGTCTGGGTCAACTGTGTGTGTGTATGCATGGGTGAACAGTGTGTGTGTCAACGTCAGGGTGAACAGTGTGTGTGCGTGTATGTCTGGATGAACTGTGTGTGTGAGAATGTCTGGGTGATCTGCGTGTGTGTGTATGTCTGGGTGAACTGCGTGTGTGTGTGTGTGTCTGGGTGAACTGCGTGTGTGTGTATGTCTGGGTGAAATGTACGTGTGTGTGTATGTCTGAGAGAACTGTATGTGTGTGTGTATATCTGAGTGAACTGTGCATGTGTGTTTCTATATCTGGGTGAACAGTGTGTGTGTATGTATTATGTGTGGGTGAACTGTGTGTGTGTGTGTACGTCTGGGTGAAGTGTGTGTGTGTACGTCTGGGTGAACTGTGTGTGTGTGTGTGTATGTCTGGGTGAACTGTCTGTGTGTGTAAGTCTGGGGAAACTGTGTGTACGTCTGGGTGAACAGTGCATGTGTGTAGGTCTTGGTGAACAGTATGTGTGTGTACATCTGGGTGAACAGTGTTGTGTCTGTGTACCTGTCTGTGAACAGTGTGTGTGTGTATATGTCTGCGTAAACAGTGTGTGTGTGCACATCTGGGTGAACTGTGTGTGTGTTGGCTTCTGGGTGGACTGTGTGTGTGTGTACGTCTGGGTGAAATGCGTGTGTGTATGTGTATGTCTGGGTGAGCTTTTTTTGTGTGTATGTCTGGGTGAACTGTGTGTGTTTATGTCTGGGTGAACTGTGTGTGTATGTCTGGGGAAATTGTGTGTGTGTGTCTATGTCTGCATGAAGGGTGTGTGTTTGTATGTCTGGGTGAACTGTGTATGAGTATGTCTGGGTGATCTCCGTGTGTTTGTAAGCCTGGGTGAACTGCATGTGTGTGTAAGTCTGGGTGAACTGTGTGTGTGTGTGTGTGTATGTCTGGGTGAACTGAATGTGTTTGTCTGGTTGAACTGTGTGTTCGTGTGTATGTCTGGGGGATCTGTGTGTCTGTGTGTGTATGTTTGGGTGAACGGTGTGTTTGTGTGTGTGTGTATGTCTGGGTGAACTGTGTGTGTGTGTGTATGTCTGGGTGAACTGCGTGTGTGTTTATGTCTGGGGGAACTGCGTTTGTATGTCTGGGTGAACTGCGTGTGCATGTATTTCTGGGTGAAATGTATGTGTGTGTATGTCTGGGTGAACTGTGTGTGTGTATGCATGGGTGAACAGTGTGTGTGTCAATGTCTGGGTGAACAGTGTGTGTGCGTGTATGCCTGGATGAACTGTGTGTGTGAGTATGTCTGGGTGATCTGCGTGTGTGTGTAGGTCTGGGTGAACTGCGTGTGTGTGTGTGTGGGTGAACTGTGTGTGTGTGTGTATGTCTGGGTGAAATGTATGCGTGTGTGTATGTCTGAGTGAACTATGTGTGTGTATATCTGAGTGAACTGTGTGTGTGTGTTTCTATATCTGGGTGAACAGTGAGTGTGTGTGTTGTATGTGTGGGTGAACTGTGTGTGTACATCTGGGTGAAGTGTGTGTGTGTGTTCGTCTGGTTGAACTGTGTGTGTGGGTGTGTATGTCTGGGTGAACTGTCTGTGTGTGTACGTCTGGGGGAACTGTGTGTGTGTACGTCTGGGTGAACTGTGTGTGTGTATGTCTGGGTGAACTGTGTGTGTATGTCTGGCTGAACTATGTGTGTATGTCTGGGTCAACTGTGTGTGTGTGAGTATGTCTGGGTGAACTGTGCGTGTGTGTGTAAGCCAGGGTGAACTTCGTGTGTGTGTATGTCTGAGTGAGCTGCATGTGTGTGCATGTCTGGGTGAACTGCGTGTGCGTGTAGGTCATGGGTAAACTGCGTGTGTATGTCTGGGTGGACTGTGTGTGATTGTGTGTATGTCTGGGTGAACTGTGTGTGTGTGTGTATATCTGGGAGAACTGTGTGTGTGTGTATGTCCATGTAAACTGCGTGTGTGTGTATGTCAGGCTGAACTGTGTGTGTTTCTCTATGTCTGGGTGAACTGCATGTGTGTGTGTGTCTGTATCTCTGGGTGATCTGCGTGTGTGAGTATGTCTGGGTGAACTGTGTGTGTATGTCTTGGTGATCTGTGTGTCTATGTCTGGGTGAACTGTGTGTGTTTATGTCTGGGTGAACTGTGTGTGTATGTCTGGGTGAACTGTGTGTGTGTGTGTATGTCGGGTGAACTGTGTGTGTGTGTGTGTGTGTATGTCTGGGTGAATTGTGTATGTGTATTTATGGGTGCTCTGTGTGTGTGTGTATGTCTGGGAGAAGTACATGTGTGTGTATGTCTGGGTGAACTGCGTGTTTGTGTACGTGTGGGTGAAAAATGTGTGTGTGTAATTCTGGGTGATCAGTGTGTGTGTGTATGTCTGGTGAGATCTATGTGTATGTGGATGTCTGAGTGTACTGTATATGTGTGTGTTTGTCTGGGAGAAATGTGTGTGCGTGTATGTCAGGGTGAACTGTGTGTGTATGAGTATGTCTGGGTGATCTGCGTGTGTGTGTAAGCCAGGGTGAACTGCGTGTGTGTGTATGTCTGGGTGAACTGCGTGTGTGTGTAGGTCTGGGAAAACTGCGTGTGTATGTCTGGGTGGACTGTGTGTGTGTGTGTATGTCTGGGTGAACTGTGTGTGTGTGTGTGTATGTCTGGGTTAACTGTATGTGTGGGACTATGTCTGGGTGATCTGCGTGTGTGTGTTTGTCTGGGTGAACTGTGTGTGTATGTACATCTGGGTGAACTGTGTGTGTCTGTACGTCTGGGTGAACAGTGTGTGTGTGTTCGTCTGGGTGAACAGTGTTGTGTGTGTGTACCTGTGGGTGAACAGTGTGTGTGTGTATATGTCTGCGTGATAACTGTGTGTGTGTACATCTGGGTGAACTGTGTGTGTGTATGTCTGCGTGAACTGTGTGTGCCTGTGTTTGTATCTCTGGGTGAACTGTGTTTGTGTTTGTGTGTATGTCTGTAAACTGAGTGTGTGTGTATGTCAGGGTGAACTGTGTGCATGTGTATATGTCTGGGTGAAGTGCGTTTGTGTGTGTGTATGTCTGGGTGAACTGTGTGTGTGTGTGTATGTCTGGGTTAACTGTGTGTGTGGGACTATGTCTGAGTGATCTGCGTGTGTGTGTTTGTCTGGGTGAACTGCATGTGTGTGTATATCTGGGTGAACTGCGTGTGCGTGTTTGTCTGGGGGAACTGCGTTTGTTTGTCTGGGTGAACTGTGTGTGTGTGTACATCTGGGTGAACTGTGTGTGTCTGTACGTCTGGGTGAACAGTGTGTGTGTGTTCGTCTGGGTGAACAGTGTTGTGTGTGTGTACCTGTGGGTGAACAGTGTGTGTGTGTGTATGTCTGCGTGATAACTGTGTGTGTGTACATCTGGGTGAACTGTGTGTGTGTGTACGTCTGGGTGAACTGTGTGTGTGTATGTCTGCGTGAACTGTGTATGCCTGTGTGTGTATCTCTGGGTGAACTGTGTTTGTGTTTGTGTGTATGTCTGTAAACTGAGTGTGTGTGTATGTCAGGGTGAACTGTGTGTATGTGTATATGTCTGGGTGAAGTGCGTTTGTGTGTGTATATGTCTGGGTGATCTGCGTGTGCTCTGTATGTCTGGAAAAACTGTGTGTGTATGTCTGGGTGAACTGTGTGTGTTTATGTCTGGGTGAACTGTGTGTGTTTGTCTGAGTCAACTGTGTGTGTGTGTCTATGTCTGGGTGAACAGTGTGTGTGTGTGTATGTGTGGGTGAGCTGTGTGTGTGTGTACGTCCAGGTGAATTGTGTGTGTGTGTACGTCTGGGTGTACTGTGTGTGTGTGTATGTCTGGGTCAACTGTGTGTGTGTGTACATCTGGGTGAACTGTGTGTGTGGACGTCTGGGTGAACTGTGTGTGTATGTCTGGGTGAACTGTGTGTTTATGTCTGGGTGAACTGTGTGTGTATGTCTGTTGAACTTTGTTTATGTGTCTATGTCTGGGTGTACGATGTGTGTTTGTATGTCTGGGTGAAATGTGTATGAGTATGTCTGGGTGATCTGCATGTGTTTGTAAGCCTGGGTGAACTGCGTGTGTGTGTATGTCTGGTGGATCTGCGTGTGTATGTCCTGGTGAACTGTTTGTGTGCGTACTTCTGGGTGAACAGTGCATGTGTGTAGGTCTTGGTGAACAGTGTGTGTGTGTACATCAGGGTGAACTGTGTTGTGTCTGTGTACCTGTGTGTGAACAGTGTGTGTGTGTATATGTCTGCGTGAACAGTGTGTGTGTGCACATCTGGGTGGACTGTGTGTGTGTTGGCTTCTGGGTGAACTGTGTGTGTGTGTGTACATCTGGGTGGACTGTGTGTGTGTGTGTGTGCATCTGGGTGAACGGTGTGTGTGTGTACATCTGGGTGAATGGTTTGTGTGTACGTCTGGGTGAAGAGTGTGTGTATATGTCTGGGTGAACTATGTTTGTATGTCTGTGTGAACTGTGTGTGTTTATGTCTGGGTGAACTGTGTGTGTGCATTTCTGGGTGAACTGTTTGTGTGTGTGTGTGTATGGCTGTGTAAACTGCGTGTGTGTGTATGTCTGGGTTAACTGCATTTGTGTGTGTGTATGTCTGGGTGATCTGCGTGTGTGTGTATGTCTGGGAGAACTATGTGTGTATGTCTGGGTGAACTGTGTATGTTTATGTCTGGCTGAACTGTGTGTGTATGTCTGGGTGAACTGTGTGTGTGTGTTTGTCTGGGTGAAATGTATGTGTGTGTGTATGTCTGGGTGAACTGTATATGTGTGTGTGTATGTCTGGGTGAACTGTGTGTGTGTGTTTGTCTGGGTGAAATGTATGTGTGTGTGTATGTCTGGGTGAACTGTATATGTGTGTGTGTATGTCTGAGTGAACTGTGTGTGTGTGTGTCTATGTCTGGGTGAACAGTGTGTTTGTGTGTATGTGTGGGTGAGCTGTGTGTGTGTGTATGTCCGGGTGAAGTGTGTGTGTGTGTGTACTTCTGGGTGAACTGTGTGTGTGTGTCTATGTCTGGGTCAACTGTCTCTGTATGTATGTCTGGCGGAACTGTGTGTGTCTACATCTGGGTAAACTGTGTGTGTGGACGTCTGGGTGAACTGTATGTGTATGTCTGGCTGAACTATGTGTGTATGTCTGGGTGAACTGTGTGTGTGTACTTCTGGGTGAACTGTGTGTGTCTGTTTTTGTGTATGCCTGGGTGAACTGTGTGTGTGTGTGTGTGTGTGTGTGTATGTCTGGGTGAACTGTGTGTGTGTATGTCTGGGTGAACTGTGTGTGTGTGTGTGTATATGTCTGGGTGAACTGTGTGTGTGTATGTCTGGGTGAACTGTGTGTATGTGTGTGTGTGTGTTTATGTCTGGGTAAACTGTGTGTGTGTATGTCTGGGTGAACTGCGTGTGTGTTTATGTCTGGGGGAACTGCGTTTGTATTTCTGGGTGAACTGCGTGTGCATGTATTTATGGGTGAAATGTATGTGTGTGTGTATGTCTGGGGAACTGTGTGTGTGTATGTATGGTTGAACAGTGTGTGTGTCAATGTTTGGGTGAACAGTGTGTGTGCGTGTATGTCTGGATGAACTGTGTGTTGAGTATGTCTGGGTGATCTGCGTGTGTGTGTATGTCTGGGTGAACTGCGTGTGTGTGTGTGACTGGGTGAACTGTGTGTGTGTGTATTTCTGGTGGAACTGCGTTTGTATGTCCTGGTGAACTGTGTGTGTGTACATCTGGGTGAAATGTATGTGTGTATGTATGTCTGAGTGAACTGTATGTGTGCGTGTATGTCTGAGTGAACTGTGTGTGTGTGTGTTTCTATATCTGGGTGAAAAGTGTGTGTGTGTGTACTATGTGTGGGTGAACTGTGTGTGTGTGTGTACGTCTGAGTGAAGTGTGTGTGTGTGTACGTCTGGGTGAACTGTGTGTTTATGTGTACATCTGGGTGAACGGTCTGTGTGTTTACATCTGGGAGAACTGTTTGTGTGTATGTCTGGGTGAACTGTGTGTGTGTACGTCTGGGTGAACTGTGTGTGTATGTCTGGCTGAACTATGTGTGTATGTCTGGGTCAACTGTGTGTGTGTATTTCTGGGTGAACTGTGTGTGTGTGTGTATGTCTGGGTAAACTTCGTGTGTGTGTATGTCAGGGTGAACTGCATATGTATGTATATGCCTGGGTGAAATGCGTGTGTGTGTGTGTGTATGTCTGGGTGAGCTGCGTGTGTGTGTATGTCTGGGTGAACTGTGTGTGTTTATGTCTGGGTGAACTGTATGTGTGTGTCTATGTCTGGGTGACCGGTGTGTGTTTGAATGTCTTGGTGAAATGTGTGTGTGTTTATATCTGGTTGATCTGTGTGTGCATATGTATGTCTGGGTGAACTGTGTGTCTGTGTGTGTATGTCTGGGTGTACTGTGTGTGTGTGTATGTCTGGGTGAACTGTGTGTATGTGAGTATGTCTGGGTGATCTGCATGTGTTTGCATGTTTGGTGGACTGCGTGTGTGTCTATGTCTGGGGGAACTGCGTTTGTATGCCTGGGTGAACTGTGAGTGCGTGTATTTCTGGGTGAAATGTATGTGTGCGTGTTTGTCTGGGTGAATTGTATTTGTGTGTGTATGTCTGGGTGAACTGTGTGTGTGTCTATGTCTGGGTGAACTGTCTGTTTATATGTCTGGGTGAACTGTGTTTGTATTTCTGGCTGAACTATGTGTGCATGTCTAGATGAACTGTATTTGTGCATTTCTGGGTGAACTGTGTGTGTGTGTATGTCTGGGTGAACTGTGTGTGTGTATGTTTGCGTAAACTGTGTGTGCATGTGCGTGCATGTCTGGGTGAACTGTGTGTGTGTGTGTGTGTGTATGTCCGTGTAAACTGCGTGTGTGTGTATGTCGGGGTGAACTGTGTGTGTATGTCTGGGTTATCTGTGTGTCTATGTGTGGGTGAACTGTGTGTGTTTATGTCTGGGTAACCTGTGTGTTTACGTCTGGGTGAACTGTGTGTGTGTGTGTATGTCTGGGTGGACTGTGTGTGTGTGTGTGTGTATGTCTGGGTGAACTGTGTGTGTGTGTGTATGTCTGGGTGAACTGTGTGTGTGGGAATATGTCTGGGTGATCTGTGTGTGTGTGTTTGTCTGGGTGAACTGCGCGTGTGTGTATTTCTGAGTGAACTGCGTGTGTGTGTATGTCTTGGGGAACTGCCTTTGTTTGTCTGGGTGATCTGTGTGTGTATGTACATCTGGGTGAACTGTGTGTGTTTGTATGTCTGGGTGAACAGTGTGTGTGTGATCTTCTGGGTGAACAGTGTTGTGTGTGTGTACCTGTGGGTGAACAGTGTGTGTGTGTATATGTCTGCGTGATAAGTGTGTGTGTGTACATATGGGTGAACTGTGTGTGTGTGTACATCTGGGTGAACTGTGTGTGTGTGTGTACGTCTGGGTGAACTGTATGTGTGTGTACGTCTTGGTGAACTGTGTCTGTGTAAGTCTGGGTGAAATGTGTGTGTATATGTCTGGGTGAACTGTGTGTGTGCATTTCTGGGTGAACTGTGTGTGTATGTATATCTGGGTGAACTGTGTGTGTGTATGTCTGCGTGAACTGTGTGTAGCTCTGGGTGAACTGTGTGTGTGTTTGTGTGTATGTCTGCGTAAACTGCATGTGTGTGTATGTCAGGGTGAACTGTCTGTGTGTGTATATGTCTGGGTGAACTGCGTTTGTATGTGTGTATGTCTGGGTGATCTGCGTGTGCGTGTATGTCTGAAAGAACTGTGTGTGTATGGCTGGGTGAACTGTGTGTGTTTATGTCTGGGTGAACTGTGTGTGTATGTCTGAGTCAACAGTGTGTGTGTGTGTGTGTGTATGTGTGGGTGAGTTGTGTGTGTGTGTACGTCCGGGTGAAGGGTGTGTGTGTGTACGTCTGGGTGAACTGTGTTTGTGTGTATGTCTGGGTCAACTGTGTGTGTGTGTACGTCTGGGGTTACTGTGGGCGTGTACATCAGGGTGAACTGTGTGTGTGGACCTCTGGGTGAACTGTGTGTGTATGTCTTGGTGAACTGTTTGTGTTTATGTCTGGATGAACTGTGTGTGTATGTGTGTGTGAACTGTGTGTATGTGTTTATGTCTGGGTGTACCGTCTGTGTTTGTATGTCTGGGTGAAATGTGTATGAGTATGTCTGGGTGATCTGCTTGTGTTTGTAAGCCTGGGTGATCTACGTGTGTGTGTATGTCTGGGTGAAGTGTGTGTGTGTGTATGTCTGGGTGAACTGCGTGTTTGTGTATGTCTGGTGGAACTGCGTGTGTATGTCCTGGTGAACTGTGTGTGTGTGTACGTCTGGGTGAATAGTGAATGTGTGTAGGTCTTGGTGAACAGTGTGTGTGCGTACATCTGGGTGAACAGTGTTGTGTCTGTGTACCTGTGTGTGAACAGTGTGTGTGTGTATATGTCTGCGTGAACAGTGTGTGTGTGCACATCTGGGTGAACTGTGTATGTGTTGGCATTTGGGTGAACTGTGTGTGTGTACGTCTGGGTGAACTGTGTGTGTGTGTGTACGTCTGGGTGAACGGTGTGTGTGTACATCTGGGTGAATGCTGTGTGTGTACGTCTGGGTGAACTGTGTGTGTATATGTCTGGGTGAACTATGTGTGTATGTCTGTGTGAACTGTGTGTGTTTATGTCTGGGTGAACTGTGTGTGTGTATTTCTGTGTGAACTGTGTGTGTGTGTGTGTGTATGCCTGGGTAAACCTCGTGTGTGTGTATGTCAGGGTGAACTGCGTGTGTGTGTATATGTCTGGGTGAAATGCGTCTGTGTATGTGTATGTCTGGGTGATCTGCGTGTGAGTGTATATCTGGGTGAACTGTGTGTGTGTGTATATCTGGGTGAACTGCGTGTGTTTGTCTGGGTGAACTGTGTGTCTGTGTGTGTATGTCTGGGTGAACTGTGTGTGTGGTGTGTGTATGTCTGGGTGAACTGCGTGTGTGTTTATGTCTGGGGGAACTGCTTTTGTATGTCTAGGTGAACTGCGTGTGCGTGTATTTCTGCGTGAAATGTCAGTGTGTGTGCATGTCTGGGTGAATTGTATGTGTATGTGTATGTCTGGGTGAACTATGTGGGTGTGTATGTCTGGGTGAAATGTGTGTGTATATGTCTGGGTGAAATGTGTTAGTAATTCTGGCTTAACTATGTGTGCATGTCTAGGTGAAACTTGTTTGTGCATTTCTGAGTGAACTGTGTGTGTGTGTATGTCTGGGTGAACTGTGTGTGTGTATGTTTGCGTGAACTGTGTGTGCGTATGTGTGTATGTCTGGGTGAACTGTGTGTGTGTGTTTGTGTGTGTATGTCTGTGTAAACTGCATGTGTGTGTATGTCAGGGTGAACTGCGTGTGTTTGTCTATATCTGGGTGAACTGCATGTGTGTGTGTGTGTATCTCTGGGTGATCTGCGTGTGTGTTTATGTCTGGGTGAACTGTGTGTGTATGTCTGGGTGATCTGTGTGTCTATGTCTGGGTGAAATGTGTGTGTTTATGTCTGGCTGAACTGTGTGTGTGGGAGTATGTCTGGGTGATCTGCGTGTGTGTGTTTGTTTGGGTGAACTGCGCGTGTGTGTATTTTTGGGTGAACTGCGTGTGTGTTTATGTCTTGGGGAACTGCCTTTGTTTGTCTGGGTGATCTGTGTGTGTATGTACATGTGGGTGAACTGTGTGTGTTTGTATGTCTGCGTGAACAGTGTGTGTGTGTTCATCTGGGTGAACAGTGTTGTGTGTGTGTACCTGTGGGTGAACAGTGTGTGTGTGTATATGTCTGCGTGATAAGTGTGTGTGTGCACATCTGGGTGAACTGTGTGTGTGTGTACGTCTGGGTGAACTGTGTGTGTGTGTGTACGTCTGGGTGAACTGTGTGTGTGTGTACGTCTTGGTGAACTGTGTCTGTGTAAGTCTGGGTGAAACGTGCGTGTATACGTCTGGGTGAACTGTGTGTGTGCATTTCTGGGTGAACTGTGTGTGTATGTATATCTGGGTGAACTGTGTGTGTGTATGTCTGCGTGAACTGTGTGTGCCTGTGTGTAGCTCTGGGTGAACTGTGTGTGTGTTTGTGTGTATGTCTGCGTAAACTGTGTGTGTGTGTATGTCAGGGTGAACTGTCTGTGTGAGTATATGTCTGGGTGAACTGCGTTTGTGTGTGTGTATGTCTGGGTGATCTGCGTGTGCGTGTATGTCTGATAGAACTGTGTGTGTATGTCTGGGTGAACTGTGTGTGTTTATATCTGGGTGAACTGTGTGTGTATGTCTGAGTCAACTGTGTGTGTGTGTCTATGTCTGGGTGAACAGTGTGTGTGTGTGTGTGTATGTGTGGGTGAGCTGTGTGTGTGTGTACGTCCGGGTGAAGGGTGTGTGTGTGTACGTCTGGGTGAACTGTGTTTGTGTGTATGTCTGGGTCAACTGTGTGTGTGTGTACATCTGGGGTTACTGTGGGCGTGTACATCAGGGTGAACTGTGTGTGTGGACCTCTGGGTGAACTGTGTGTGTATGTCTTGGTGAACTGTTTGTGTTTATGTCTGGGTGAACTGTGTGTGTATGTCTGTGTGAACTGTGTGTATGTGTCTGTGTCTGGGTGTACGGTCTGTGTTTGTATGTCTGGGTGAAATGTGTATGAGTATGTCTGGGTGATCTGCGTGTGTTTGTAAGCCTGGGTGAACTACGTGTGTGTGTATGTCTGGGTGAAGTGCGTGTGTGTGTATGTCTGGGTGAACTGCGTGTTTGTGTATGTCTGGTGGAACTGCGTGTGTATGTCCTGGTGAACTGTGTGTGTGTGTACGTCTGGGTGAATAGTGCATGTGTGTAGGTCTTGGTGAACAGTGTGTGTGCATACATCTGGGTGAACAGTGTTGTGTCTGTGTACCTGTGTGTGAACAGTGTGTGTGTGTATATGTCTGCGTGAACAGTGTGTGTGTGCACATCTGGGTGAACTGTGTATGTGTTGGCGTTTGGGTGAACTGTGTGTGTGTACGTCTGGGTGAAATGTGTGTGTGTGTGTACGTCTGGGTGAACTGTGTGTGTGTACATCTGTGTGAATGCTGTGTGTGTACGTCTGGGTAAACTGTGTGTGTATATGTCTGGGTGAACTATGTGTGTATGTCTGTGTGAACTGTGTGTGTTTATGTCTGGGTGAACTGTGTGTGTGCATTTCTGGGTGAACTGTCTGTGTGTGTGTGTGTGTGTGTGTGTATGGCTGTGTAAACTGCGTGTGTGTGTATATGTCTGGGTTAACTGCGTTTGTGTGTGTGTATGTCTGGGTGATCTGCATGTGTGTGTATGTCTGGGAGAACTATTTGTGTATGTCTGGCTTAACTGTGTGTTTTTATGTCTGGGTGAACTGTGTGTGTATGTCTTGGTGAACTGTGTGTGTGTGTTTGACTGGGTGAAATGTATGTGTGTGTGTATGTCTGGGTGAACTGTATGTGTGTGTGTATGTCTGAGTGAACTGTGTGTGTGTGTGTCTATGTCTGGGTGAACAGTGTGTGTGTGTGTGTGTATGTGTGGGTGAGCTGTGAGTCTGTGTACGTCCGGGTGAAGTGTGTGTGTGTGTACGTCTGGGTGAACTGTGTGTGTGTGTCTATGTCTGGGTCAACAGTTTGTGTGTGTGTGTATGTGTGGGAGAGCTATGCGTGTGTGTACGTCCGTTGGAACTGTGTGTGTGTATATCTGGGTGAACTGTGTGTGTGGACATCTGGGTGAACTGTGTGTGTATGTCTGGCTGAACTATGTGTGTATGTCTGGGTGAACTGTGTGTGTGTATTTCTGGGTGAACTGTTTGTGTGTGTGTGTATGCCTGGGTGAACTGTGTGCGTGTGTGTGTGTGTGTATGTCTGGGTAAACCTCGTGTGTATGTGTATGTCGGGGTGAGCTGCGTGTGTGTGTATGTCTGGGTGAACTGCGCGTGTGTGTATGTCTGGGTGAACTGCGTGTGTATGTACATCTGGGTGAACTGTGTGTGTGTCTAGGTCTGGGTGAACAGTGTTTGTGTGTACATCTGGGTGAACTGTGCGTGTGTGTACATCTGGGTGAACTGTGTGTGTGTGTACGTCTGGGTGAACTGTGTGTGTGTGTGTGTACGAGTGGGTGAACTTTGTGTGGGTGTACATGTTGGTGAACTGTGTGTGTGTAAGTCTTGGTGAACTGTGCGTGTATACGTCTGGGTGAACTGTGTGTGTATGTCTGTGTGAACTATGTGTGCATGTCTGTGTAAACTTTTTGTGTGCATTTCTGGGTGAACTGTGTGTGTGTGTATATCTAGGTGAACTGTGTGGTGTATGTCTGCATGAACTGTATGTGCCTGTGTGTGTATCTCTGGGTGCACTGTGAGTGTGTTTGTGTGTATGTCTGTGTAAACCGCGTGTGGGTGTCTAAGTCCGGGTGAACTCTGTGTGTGTGTATGTCTGGGTGATCTGCGTTTGTGTGTGTATAGTCTGGGTGATCTGCGTGTTCTTGTATGTCTGGGTGAACTGAGTGTGTTTATGTCTGGGTGAACTGTGTGTGTTTATGTCTGGGTGAACTATGTGTGTATGTCTGAGTGAATTGTGTGTGTGTGTATGTCTGGGTGAACTGTATGTGTGTGTGTATGTATGAGTGAACTGTGTGTGTGTGTGTGTCTATGTGTGGGTGAACAGTGTGTGCGTGTGTGTACGTGCGGGTGAACTTTTTGTGTGTGTTCCTCAGGGTGAAGTGTGTGTGTGTGTACGTCTCGGTGAACTGTGTGTGTGTGTGTGTATGTATGTCTGGATGAACTGTGTGTGTGTGTACGTCTGGGGGAACTGTGTGTGTGTATGTCTGGTTTAACTGTGTGTGTGGACGTCTGGGTGAACTGTGTGCGTAGGTCTGGCTGAACTATGTGTGTATGTCTGAGTGAACTGTGTGTGTGTATTTCTGTGTGAACTGTGTGTGTGTGTGTGTGTGTGTATGCCTGGGTAAACCTCGTGTGTGTGTATATCAGGGTGAACTGTGTGTGTGTGTATATCTGGGTGAACTGCGTGTGCGTGTATTTCTGCGTGAAATGTCAGTGTGTGTGCATGTCTGGGTGAATTGTATGTGTATGTGTATGTCTGGGTGAACTATGTGGGTGTGTATGTCTGGGTGAAATGTGTGTGTATATGTCTGGGTGAAATGTGTTTGTAATTCTGGCTTAACTATGTGTGCATGTCTAGGTGAAACTTGTTTGTGCATTTTTGAGTGAACTGTGTGTGTGTGTATTTCTGGGTGAACTGCATGTGTGTGTGTATGTCTGAGTGATCTGTGTGTGTATGTCTGGGTGAACTGTGTGTGTATGTCTGGGTGAACTGTGTGTGTGTGTTTGTGTGTGTATGTCTGTGTAAACTGTGTGTGTGTGTATGTCAGGGTGAACTGCGTGTGTTTGTCTATGTCTGGGTGAACTGCATGTGTGTGTGTGTATCTCTGGGTGATGTGTGTGTGTGTATGTCTGGGTGAACTGTGTGTGTATGTCTGGGTGATCTGTGTGTCTATGTCTGAGTGAAATGTGTGTGTTTATGTCTGGGTGAACTGTGTGTGTACGTCTGGCTGAACTGTGTGTGTGTGTGTGTGTATGTCTGGGTGAACTGTGTGTGTGTGTGTGTGTGTGTGTGTGTGTGTGTGTGTGTTTGTGTGTGTATGTCTGGGTGAACTGTGTGTGTATTTATGGGCGCTCTGCGTCTTTATGTCTGGGAGAAGTACATGTGTGTGTATGTCCGGGTGAACTGCATGTTTGTGTACGCCTGGGTGAACACTGTGTGTGTGTGTGTAAGTCTGGGTGAACAGTGTGTGTGTGTATGTCTGGGTGAAATGTATATGTGTATGTATATCTGGGTGAACTTTGTGTGTGTGTCTGGGTGAACATTGTGTGTATGTATGTCTGGGTGAGATCTATGTGTATGTGGATGTCTGGGTGTACTGTATATGTGTGTTTGTCTGGGTGAAATGTGTGTGTGCATGTATGTCAGGGTGAACTGTGTGTGTATGAGTATGTCTGGGTGATCTGCGTGTGTGTGTAAGCCAGGGTGAACTGCATGTGTGTGTATGTCTGGGAGATCTGTGTGTGTATGTCTGGGTGAACTGTGTGTGTATGTCTGGATGATCTTTGTGTGTTTATGTCTGGCTGAGCTGAGTGTGTTTATGTCTGGGTGAACTGTGTGTGTGTGTCTGGGTGAACTGTGTGTGTGTGTATGTCTGGGTGAAATATATCTGTGTGTATGTCTGGGTGTACTGTATGTGTGTGTGTATGTCTGGCTTAAATTTGTGTGTGTGTCTATGTCTGGGTGAACAGTGTGTGTGTGTGTATGTCTGGGTGAACTGTGTGTGTATGAGTATGTCAGGGCGATCTGCATGTGTATGTAAGCCAGTGTGAACTGCGTGTGTGTGTATGTCTGGGTGAACTGCGTGTGTATGTCTGGGTTAACTGCGTGTGTGTGTGTGTTGACTGAGTGAACTGTGTGTGTTTATGTCTGGGTGAACTGCGTGTGTGTATGTCTCGGTGAACTGCGTGTCTATGTACATCTGGGTGAACTCAGTCTATGTGTACGTCTGGGTGAACAGTGTGTGTGTGTGTACGTCTCGGTGAACAGTGTGTGTGTGTGTGTACGTCTCGGTGAACAGTGTGTGTGTGTGTGTGTGTGTACGTCTGGGTGAACATTGTGTGTGTGTACGTCTGGGAGAATATGTGTGTGTGTATACGTGTGGGTTGACTGTGTGCGTGTGTGTGTATGTCTGGGTGAACTGCATGTGTGTGTATGTCTCAGTGAACTTCGTGTGTATGTACGTCTGGGTGAACTCTGTGTATGTGTACGTCTGGGTGAACAGTGTGTGTGTGTACGTCTCGGTGAACAGTGTGTGTGTGTGTGTACGTCTCGGTGAACAGTGTGTGTGTGTGTGTGTGTACGTCTGTGTGAACATTGTGTGTGTGTACGTCTGGGAGAACTGTGTGTGTGTGTATACGTGTCAGTTGACTGTGTGCGTGTGTATGTCTGGGGGAACTGCATTTGTTTGTCTGGGTGAACTGTGTGTGTATGTACATCTGGGTGAACTGTGTGTGTATGTCTGGGTGAAATGTGTGTGTTTATGTTGGGGTGAACAGTGTGTGTATGTCTGGGTGAACTGTGTGTGTGTATGTCTGGGTGAACTGCATGTGTGTGTACGTCATGGGTAAACTGCGTGTGTATGTCTGGGTGGACTGTGTGTGTGTGTATGTCTGGGTGAACTACGTGTGTGTGTATGTCTGGGTGAACTGCGTGTGTGTGTATTTCTGGGGGAAATGCGTTTGTATTTCTGGGTGAACTGCGTGTGCATGTATTTCTGGGTGAAATGTATGTGTGTGTGTATGTCTGGGTGAAATGTTTTTGTATGTGTATGTCTGGGTGAACTGTGTGTGTTTCAATGTCTGGGTGAACAGTGTGTGTGTGTCTATGTCTGTGTGAACTGTGTGTGTGGGAGTATGTTTGGGTGATCTGCATGTGCGTGTTTGTCTGGGTGAACTGCGCGTGTGTGTATGTCTGGGTGAACTGCGTGTGTGTGTATGTCTGGGGGAACTGCATTTGTTTGTCTGGGTGAACTGTGTGTGTGTGTTGGTCTGGGTGAACATAGTATGTGTGATCGTCTGGGTGAACAGTGTTGTCTGTGTATACATGTGTGTGAACAATGTGTGTGTGTATACGTCTGAGTGAAAAGTGTGTGTGTGTACATCTGGGTGAACTGTGTGTGTGTGTACATCTGGGTGAACTGTGTGTGTGTGTACGTCTGGGTGAACTGTGTGTGTGTACGTCTGGGTGAACTGTGTGTGGGTGTACATCTTGAAATGTATGTGTGTGTGTATGTCTGGGTGAAATGTTTTTGTATGTGTATGTCTGGGTGAACTGTGTGTGTTTCAATGTCTGGGTGAACAGTGTGTGTGTGTCTATGTCTGTGTGAACTGTGTGTGTGGGAGTATGTTTGGGTGATCTGCATGTGCGTGTTTGTCTGGGTGAACTGCGCGTGTGTGTATGTCTGGGTGAACTGCGTGTGTGTGTAAGTCTTGGTGAACTGTGCGTGTATACGTGTGGGTGAACTGTGTGTGTATGTCTGTCTGAACTATGTGTGCATGTCTGTGTAAACTTTTTGTGTGCATTTCTGGGTGAACTGTGTGTGTGTGTATATCTGGGTGAACTGTGTGTGTGTATGTCTGCATGAACAGTGTGTGCTTGTGTGTGTATCTCTGGGTGAACTGTGTTTGTGTTTGTGTGTATGTCTGTGTAAACCGTGTGTGTGTGTAAGTCAGGGTGAAATCTGTGTGTGTGTATATGTCTGGGTGATCTGCATTTGTGTGTGTATATATCTGGGTGATCTGCGTGCGCTTGTATGTCTGGGTGAACTGTGTGTGTTTATGTCTGGGTGAACTGTGTGTGTTTATGTCTAGGTGAACTATGTGTGTATGTCTGAGTGAATTGTGTGTGTGTGTATGTCTGGGTGAACTGTATGTGTGTGCATATGTATGAATGAACTGTGTGTGTGTGTGTGTGTCTATGTGTGGGTGAACAGTGTGTGTGTGTGTGTACGTGTGGGTGAACTTTGTGTGTTTGTTCCTCCGGATGAAGTGTGTGTGTGTGTACGTCTCGGTGAACTGTGTGTGTGTGTGTATGTCTGGGTGAACTGTGTGTGTGTGTACGTCTGGGGGAACTGTGTGTGTGTATGTCTGGTTTAACTGTGTGTGTGGACGTCTGGGTGAACTGTGTGTGTATGTCTGGCTGAACTATGTGTGTATGTCTGGGTGAACTGTGTGTGTGTTTTTCTGGGTGAACTGTGTGTGTGTGCACGTCTCGGTGAACTGTGTGTGTGTGTATGTCTGGGTGAACTGTGTGTGTGTGTATGTCTGGGGGAACTGTGTGTGTGTTTATGTCTGGTTGAACTGTGTGTGTGTGTACGTCTGGGGGAACTGTGTGTGTGTACGTCTGGCTTAACTGTGTGTCTGGACGTCTGGGTGAACTGTGTGTGTATGTCTGGCTGAAATATGTGTGTATGTCTGGGTGAAATGTGCGTGTGTATTTCTGTGTGAACTGTTTGTGTGTCTGTGTCTGTGTGTGTGTGTGTGCATGCCTGGGTTAACTGTGTGTGTGTGAGTATGTATGTCTGGGTAAACCTCGTGTGTGTGTATGTCAGTGTGAACTGCATGTGTGTGTATATTTCTGGGTGAAATGCGGGTGTGTATGTGTATGTCTGGGTGAGCTGCGTGTGTGTGTATGTCTGGGAGAACTGTGTGTGAATGTCTGGGTGAACTGTGTGTTTATGTCTGGGTGAACTGTGTGTGTATGTCTGGGTGAACTGTGTGTGTGTATCTATGTCTGGGTGAACTGTGTATGAGTATGTCTGGGTGATGTGCGTGTGTGTACGTCTCGGTGAACTGTGTGTGTGTGTGTATGTCTGGGTGAACTGTGTGTGTGTGTATGTCTGCGTGAACTGTGTGTGTGTATCTATGTCTGGGTGAACTGTGTATGAGTATGTCTGGGTGATGTGCGTGTGTTTGTAATCCTGGGTGCATTGCGTATGTGTGTATATCTGGGTGAAAAGTGTGAGTGTGTATATCTGGGTGAACTGCGTGTGTTTGTCTGGGTGAACTGTGTGTCTGTGTGTGTATGTCTGGGTGAACTGTGTGTGTGTGTGTGTATGTCTGGGTGAACTGCATGTGTGTTTATGTCTGGAGGAACTTTGTTTGTATGTCTGGGTGAACTGCGTGTTCATGTATTTCTGGGTGAAATGTATGTGTGCGTGTATGTCTGGGTGAACTGTGTGCGTGTATGTCTGGGTGAACTGTGTGTGTGTGTACGTCTCGGTGAACTGTGTGTGTGTGTGTATGTCTGGGTGAACTGTGTGTGTGTGTATGTCTGCGTGAACTGTGTGTGTGTATGTATGGGTGAACTGTGTGTGTGTCAATGTCTGGTGAACAGTGTGTGTGCGTGTATGTCTGGGTGAACTGTGTGGGTGAGTATGTCTGGGTGATCTGTATGTGTGTGTATGTTTGGGTGAACTGCGTGTGTGTGTGTGTCTGGGTGAACTGCGTGTGTGTGTATGTCTGGTGGAACTGCGTTTGTATGCACTGGTGAACTGTGTGTGTGTGTAAGTCTGGGTGAACTATGCATGTGTGTAGGTCTGGGTGAACAGCGTATGTGTGTACATCTGGGTGAACAGTGTTGTGTCTGTGTACCTGTGTGTGAACAGTGTGTGTGTGTATATGTCTGCGTGAACAGTGTGTGTGTGTACATCTGTATGAACTGTGTGTGTGTGTACGTCTGGATGAACTGTGTGTGTGTGTATGTCTGGGTGAACGGTGTGTGTGTGTACGTCTGGGTGAATGGTGTGTGTGTATGTCTGGGTGAACTGTGTGTGTGTGTATGTCTGGGTGAACGGTGTGTGTGTGTACGTCTGGGTGAATGGTGTGTGTGTATGTCTGGGTGAACTGTGTGTGTATTTGTCTGGGTGAACTGTGTGTGTTTATGTCTGGGTGAACTGTGTGTGTGGATTTCTAGGTGAACTGTGTGTGTGTCTATATCTGGGTGAACTGTGTGTGTGTATGTCGGCGTGAACTGTGTGTGCCTGTATGTGTATCTCAGGGTGAACTGTGTGTGTGTGTGTGTATGGCTGTGTAAACTGTGTGTGTGTGTATATGTCTGGGTTAACTGCATTTGTGTCTGTGTATGTCTGGGTGATCTGCGTGTGTGTGTATGTGTGGGAGAACTATTTGTGTATGTCTGTGTGAACTGTGTGTGTTTATGTCTGGGTGAACTGTGTGTGTGTGTATGCCTGGGTGAAATGTATGTGTGTGTGTATGTCTGAGTGAACTGTATGTGTGTGTGTCTAGGTCTGGGTGAACAGTGTGTGTGTGTGTGTGTAATATGATTGGGTGAACTGTGTGTGTGTGTACATCTGGGTGAAGTGTCGGTGTGTGTACGTCTGAGTGAAATGTGTGTGTGCGTATATTTGGGTTAACTGTGTGTGTTTGTCGGGGTGAACTGTGTGTCTGTGTATGTATGTCTGGGTGAATTGTGTGTGTGTGTGTATGTCTGGGTGAACTGCGTGTGTGTTTATGTCTGCGGTACTGCGTTTGTATGTCTGGGTGAACTGTGTGTTCATGTATTTCTGGGTGAAATGTCAGTGTGTGTGTATGTCTGGGTGAACCGTCTGTGTGTATGTATGGGTGAATTGTGTGTGTGTCAATGTCTGGTGAACAGTCTGTGTGCGTGTATGTCTGGGCGAACTGTGTGTGTGAATATGTCTGGGTGATCTGTGTGTGTGTGTATGTCTGGGTGAACTGCATGTGTGTGTGTGTCTGGGTGAACTGCGTGTGTGTGTATGTCTGCTGGAACTGCGTTTGTATGTCCTGGTGAACTGTGTGTGTGTGTAAGTCTGGGTGAACTGTGCATGTGTGTAGGTCTGGGTGAACAGTGTATGTGTGTACATCTGGGTGAACCGTGTTGTGTCTGTGTACCTGTGTGTGAACAGTGTGTGTGTATATGTCTACGTGAACAGTGTGTGTGTGTACATCTGTGTGAACTGTGTGTGTGTGGACTTCTGGGTGAACTGTGTGTGTGTGTACATCTGGGTGAACTGTGTGTGTGTGTGTACGTCTGGGTGAACGGTGTGCGTGTGTACGTCTGGGTGAATGGTGTGTGTGTACGTCTGGGTGAACTGTGTGTATATATGTCTGGGTGAACTGTGTGTGTATGTCTGTGTGAACTGTGTGTGTTTATGTCTGGGTGAACTGTGTGTGTGCATTTCTGGGTGAACTGTGTGTGTGTATGTCTGTGTGAACTGTGTGTGCCTGTGTGTGTATCTCTGGGTGATCTGTGTGTGTGTGTGTGTGTGTGTGTGTGTGTGTGTGTGTGTGTGTGTGTGTGTGTGTATGGCTGTGTGAACTGCGTGTGTGTGTATATGTCTGGGTTAACTGCGTTTGTGTGTGTGTATGTCTGGGTGATCTGCGTGTGTGTGTATGTCTGGGAGAACTATATGTGTATGTCTGTGTGAACTGTGTGTGTTTATGTCTGTGTGAACTTTGTGTGTATGTCTGGGTGAACTGTGAGTGTGTGTATGTCTGGTTGAAATGTATGTGTGTGTGTATGTCTGAGTGAACTGTATGTGTGTGTGTATATCTGAGTGAACTGTGTGTGTGTGTTTCTATGGCTGGCTGAACAGTGTGTGTGTGTGTGTGTAGTATGTGTGAGTGAACTGTGTGTGTGTGTGTACGTCTGGGAGAACTGTGTGTGTGTGTACGTCTGGGTGAACTGTGTGTGTGTGTGTACGTCTGGGTGAACTGTATGTGTGTGTACAACTGGGGGAACTGTGTGTTTGTACATCTGGGTGAACTGTGTATGTGTATGTCTGGGTGAACTGTGTGTGTATGTCTGGCCGAACTATGTGTGTATGTCTGGGTCAACTGTGTGTGTGTATTTCTGGGTGAACTGTGTGTGTGTGTGTGTATGCCTGGGTGAACTGTGTGTGTCTGTGTGTGTGTGTATGTCTGGGTAAACTTTGTGTGTATGTATGTCAGGGTGAACTGCATGTGTGTGTATATGTCTGGGTGAAATGTGTGTGTGTGTGTGTATGTCTGGGTGAGCTGCGTGTGTGTGCATGTCTGGGTGAACTGTTTGTATATGTCTTGGTGAACTGTGTGTGTTTATGTCTGGGTGAACTCTGTGTGCATGTCTGGGTGAACTGTGTGTGTGTATCTATGTCTGGGTGAACTGTGTGTGTTTATGTCTGAGTGAACTGTGTGTGTATGTCTGGGTGAACTGTGTGTGTGTGTGTATATCTGGGTGAACAGTGTGTGTTTGTCCGGGTGAACTGTGTGTCTGTGTGTGTCTGTCTGTGTGAAATGTGTGTGTGTGTGTGTATGTATGTCTGGGCGAACTGTGTGTGTGCTTATGTATGGGTGAACTGCGTCTGTGTTTATGTCTGGGTGAACTGCGTTTGTATGTCTGGGTGAACTGCGTGTTCATGTATTTCTGGGTGAAATGTATTTCTGTGTGTATGTCTGGGGAACTGTGTGTGTGTATGTTAGGGTGAACTGTGTGTGTGTCAATATCTGGTGAACAGTGTGTGTGCGTGTATGTCTGGGTGAACTGTCTGTGTGAGTATGTCTGGATGATCTGCATGTGTGTGGATGTCTGTGTGAACTGCGTGTGTGTGTGTGTCTGCGTGAACTGCGTGTGTGTGTATGTCTGGTGGAACTGCGTTTGTATCTCCTGGTGAACTGTTTGTGTGTGTGTAAGCCTGGGTGAACTGTGCATTTGTGCAGGTCTGGGTGAACAGTGTATGTGTGTACATCTGGGTGAACAGTGTTGTGTCTGTATACCTGTGTGTGAACAGTGTGTGTGTGTATATGTCTGCGAGAACAGTGTGTGTGTGTACATCTGTGTGACTGTGTGTATGTGGACTTCTGGGTGAACTGTGTGTGTGTGTACGTTTGGGTGAACTGTGTGTGTGTGTGTACGTCTGGGTGAACGGTGTGCGTGTGTACGTCTGGGTGAATGGTGTGTGTGTACGTCTGGGTGAACTGTGTGTGTATATGTCTGGGTGAACTGTGTGTGTATGTCTTTGTGAATTGTGTGTGTTTATGTCTGGGTGAACTGTGTGTGTGTATGTCTGCGTGAAATGTGTGTGCCGGTGTGTGTATCTCTGGGTGAACTGTGTGTGTGTGTGTGTGTGTGTGTATGGCTGTGCAAACTGCTTGTGTGCGTATATGTCTGGGTTAACTGCTTTTGTGTGTGTGTATGTCTGGGTGATCTGCTTGTGTGTGTATGTCTGGGAGAACTATTTGTGTATGTCTGGGTGAACTGTGTGTGTTTATGTCTGGGTGAACTGTGTGTGTATATGTCTGGGTGAACTGTGTGTGTGTGTATGTCTGGGTGAAATGTATGTGTGTGTGTATGTCTGAGTGCACTGTATGTGTGTGTGTATGTCTGAGTGAACTGTGTGTGTGTGTTTCTATGTCTGGGTGAACAGTGTGTGTGTGTGTAGTATGTGTGGGTGAAGTGTGTGTGTGTGTACGTCTGGGAGCACTGTGTGTGTGTGTGTATGTCTGGGTGAACTTTGTTTGTATGTACGTCTGGGGGAACTGTGTGTGTGTACATATGGGTGAACTGTGTATGGGTACGTCTGGGGGACCTGTGTGTGTATGTCTGGCTGAACTATGTGTTTATGTCTGGGTCAACTGTGTTGTGTATGCCTGGGTGAACTGTGTGTTTCTGAGTGTGTGTGTATGTCTGGGTAAACTTCGTGTGTGTGTATGTCAGGTTGAACTGCATGTGTGTGTTTTTGTCTGGGTGAAATGCGTGTGTGTGAGTGTATGTCTGGGTGAGCTGCGTGTGTGTGTATGTCTGGGTGAACTGTGTGTATATGTCTGGGTGAACTGTGTGTGTTTATGTCTGGGTGAACTGTGTGTGCATGTCTGTGTGAGCAGTGTGTGTGTGTGTAATATGATTGGGTGAACTGTGTGTGTATGTCTGGGTGAGCAGTGTGTGTGTGTGTAATATGATTGGGTGAACTGTGTGTGTGTGTACGTCTGGGTGAAGTGTGTGTGTGTGTACATCTGTGTGAAATGTGTGTGTGTGTGTATATCTCGGTTAACTGCGTGTGTTTGTCTGGGTGGACTGTGTGTCTGTGTCTGTATGTCTTGGTGAATTGTTTGTGTGTGTGTGTGTATGTCTGGGTGAACTGCGTGTGTGTTTATGTCTGGGGTACTGCGTTTGTATGTCTGGGTGACCTGTGTGTTCATGTATTTCTGGGTGAAATGTCAGTGTGTGTGTATGTCTGGGTGAAGTGTGTGTGTGAGTATGTCTGGGTGATCTGCATGTGTGTGTATGTCTGTGCGAACTGCGTGTGTGTGTGTGTCTGGGTGAACTGCGTGTGTGTGTATGTCTGGTGGAACTGCGTTTGTATGTCCTGGTGAACTGTGTGTGTGTAAGTCTGGGTGAACTGTGCATGTGTGTAGGTCTGGGTGAACAGTGTAGTTTCAGTGTTCCTGCGTGTGAACAGTGTGTGTGTGTATATGTCTGCGTGAAAAGTGTGTGTGTGCACATCTGAGTGAACTGTGTGTGTGTGTGTGGACTTCTGGGTGAACTGTGTGTGTGTGTACGTCTGGGTAAACTGTGTGTGTGTGTGTACGTCTGGGTGAACGGTGTGCGTGTGCACGTCTGTGTTAATGGTGTGTGTGTATGTCTGGGTGAACGGTGTGTGTATATGTCTGGGTGAACTGTGTGTGTATTTCTTTGTGAACTGTGTGTGTTTATGTCTGGGTGAACTGAGTGTGTATGTCTGGGTGAACTGTGTGTGTGTGTATGTCTGGGTGAAATGTATGTGTGTATGTATGTCTGAGTGAACTGTATGTGTGTGTGTATGTCTGAGAGAACTGTGTGTGTGTGTTTCTATGTCTGGGTGAACAGTGTGTGTGTGTGTAGTATGTGTGGGTGAAGTGTGTGTGTGTGTACGTCTGGGTGAAGTGTGTGTGTGTGTACGTCTGGGTGAACTGTGTGTGTGTGTGTACATCTAGGGGAACTGTGTGTGTGTACATCTGGGTGAACTGTGTATGTGTACGTCTGGGAGAACTGTGTGTGTATGTCTGGCTGAACTATGTGTGTACGTCTGGGTCAACTGCGTGTGTGTATTTCTGGGTGAACTGTGTGTGTGTGTGTGTATGCCTGGGTGAACTGTGTGTATCTGTGTGTGTGTGTATGTCTGGGTAAACTTCGTGTGAGTGTATGTCAGGGTGAACTGCATGTGTGTGTATATGTCTGGGTGAAATGCGCGTGTGTGTGTGTATGTCTGGGTGAGCTGCGTGTGTGTGTATGTCTGGGTGCACCATGTGTATATGTCTGGGTGAACTGTGTGTGTTTATGTCTGGGTGAACTGTGTGTGTATGTCTGGGTGAACAGCGTGTGTGTATCTTTTTCTGGGTGAACTGTGTGTGTTTATGTCTGAGTGAACTGTGTGTGTATGTCTGTGTGAACTGTGTGTGTGTGTATATCTGGCTGAACAGTGTGTGTTTGTCCGGGTGAACTGTGTGTCTGTGTGTGTCTGTCTGGGTGAACTGTGTGTGTGTGTGTCTATGCCTTGGCGAACTGTGTGTGTCTGTATGTCTGGGTGAACTGCGTCTGTGTTTATGTCTGAGGGAACTGCGTTTGTATGTCTGGGTGAACTGCGTGTTCATGTATTTCTGGGTGAAATGTATGTGTGTGTGTATGTCTGGGGAACTGTGTGTGTTATGTTAGGGTGAACTGTGTGTGTGTCAATATCTGGTGAACAGTGTGTGTGCGTGTATATCTGGGTGAACTGTGTGTGTGAGTATGTCTGGGTGATCTGCGTGTGCGTGTATGTCTGGGTGAACTGTGTGTGTGTGTACGTCTGGGTGAACGGTGTGTATGTCTTTGTGAACTGTATGTGTTTATGTCTGGGTGAACTGTGTGTGTGCATTTCTGGGTGAACTGTGTGTGTGTATGTCTGCGTGAACTGTGTGTGCCTGTGTGTGTATCTCTGGGTGAACTGTGTGCGTGTGTGTGTGTGTATGGCTGTGCCAACTGCATGTGTGTGTATATGTCTGGGTTAACTGCGTTTGTGTGTGTGTATGTCTGGGTGATCTGCGCGTGTGTGTATGTCTGGGAGAACTATGTGTGAATGTCTGGGTGAACTGTGTGTGTTTATGTCTGGGTGAACTGTGTGTGTATGTCTGGGTGAACTGTGTGTGTGTGTGTATGTCTGGGTGAAATGTGTGTATGTGTGTATGTCTGAGTGAACTTTGTGCGTGTGTTTCTATGTCTGGGTGAACAGTGTGTATGTGTGTAGTATGTGTGGGTGAACTGTGTGTGTGTGTACGTCTGGGTGAAGTGTGTGTGTGTGTGTGTGTGTATGTCTGGGTGAACTGTGTGTGTGTGTATGTCTGAGGGAACTGTGTTTGTGAACGTCTGGGTGAACTGTGTATGTGTAAGTCTGGATGAACTGTGTGTGTATGTCTGGCCGAACTATTTGTGTATGTCTGGGTCAACTGTGTGTGTGTATTTCTGGGTGAACTGTGTGTGTGTGTATGCCTGGGTGAACTGTGTGAGTCTGTGTGTGTGTGTATGTCTGGGTAAACTTCGTGTGTGTGTATGTCAGGGTGAACTGCATGTGTGTGTATATGTCTGGGTGAAATGCATGTGTGTGTGTGTATGTCTGGGTGAGCTGCGTGTGTGTGTATGTCTGGGTGTACTGTGTCTATATGTCTGGGTGAACTGTGTGTGTTTATGTCTGGGTGAACTGTGTGTGTGTATCTATGTCTGGGTGAACTGTGTGTGTTTATGTCTGAGTGAACAGTGTGTGTATGTCTGGGTGAACTGTGTGTGTATGTGTATATCTGGGTGAACTGCGTGTGTTTGTCTGGGTGAACTGTGTGTCTGTTTGTGTCTGTCTGGGTGAACTGTGTGTTTGTGTGTATTTCTGAGTGAACTGTGTGTGTGTGTGCATGTCTGGGTGAATGGCGTCTGCATTTATGTCTTGGGGAACTGCGTTTGTATGTCTGGGTGAACTGCGTGTTCATGTATTTCTGGGTGAAATGTATGTGTGTGTGTATCTCTGGGTGAACTGTGTGTGTGTATGTCTGCGTGAACTGTGTGTGCCTGTGTGTGTATCTCTGGGTGAACTGTGTGTGTGTGTGTGTGTGTGTGTGTGTGTGTGTGTATGGCTGTGCAAACTGATTGTGTGCGTATATGTCTGGGTTAACTGCTTTTGTGTGTGTGTATGTCTGGGTGATCTGCTTGTGTGTGTATGTCTGGGAGAACTATTTGTGTATGTCTGGGTGAACTGTGTGTGTTTATGTCTGGGTGAACTGTGTGTGTATATGTCTGGGTGAACTGTGTGTGTGTATGTCTGGGTGAAATGTATGTGTGTGTGTATGTCTGAGTGCACTGTATGTGTGTGTGTATGTCTGAGTGAACTGTGTGTGTGTTTCTATGTCTGGGTGAACAGTGTGTGTGTGTGCAGTATGTGTGGGTGAAGTGTGTGTGTGTGTACGTCTGGGAGCACTGTGTGTGTGTGTGTATGTCTGGGTGAACTTTGTGTGTATGTACGTCTGAGGGAACTTTGTGTGTGTACATATGGGTGAACTGTGTATGTGTACCTCTGGGTGAACTGTGTGTGTATGTCTGGCTGAACTATGTGTGTATGTCTGGGTCAACTGTGTGTGTGTATGCCTGGGTGAACTGTGTGTGTCTGAGTGTGTGTGTATGTCTGGGTAAACTTCGTGTGTGTGTGTATGTCAGAATGAACTGCATGTGTGTGTTTTAGTCTGGGTGAAATGCGTGTGTGTGAGTGTATGTCTGGGTGAGCTGCGTGTGTGTGTATGTCTGGGTGAACTGTGTGTATATGTCTGGGTGAACTGTGTGTTTTTATGTCTGGGTGAACTGTGTGTGTATGTCTGGGTGAGCAGTGTGTGTGTGTGTAATATGATTGGGTGAACTGTGTGTGTGTGTACGTCTGGGTGAACTGTGTGTGTGTGTACGTCTGGGTGAAGTGTGTGTGTGTGTACATCTGAGTGAAATGTGTGTGTGTGTATATCTCGGTTAACTGCGTGTGTTTGTCTGGGTGGACTGTGTGTCTGTGTCTGTATGTCTTGGTGAATTGTTTGTGTGTGTGTGTGTATGTCTGGGTGAACTGCGTGTGTGTTTATGTCTGGGGTACTGCGTTTGTATGTCTGGGTGACCTGTGTGTTCATGTATTTCTGGGTGAAATGTATGCGTGTGTGTATGTCTGGGTGAAGTGTGTGTGTGTATGTCTGCGTGAACTGTGTGTGCCTGTGTGTGTATCTCTGGGTGAACTGTGTGTGTGTGTGTGTATGGCTGTGCAAACTGATTGTGTGCGTATATGTCTGGGTTAACTGCTTTTGTGTGTGTGTATGTCTGGGTGATCTGCTTGTGTGTGTATGTCTGGGAGAACTATTTGTGTATGTCTGGGTGAACTGTGTGTGTTTATGTCTGGGTGAACTGTGTGCGTATATGTCTGGGTGAACTGTGTGTGTGTGTATGTCTGGGTGAAATGTATGTGTGTGTGTATGTCTGAGTGCACTGTATGTGTGTGTGTATGTCTGAGTGAACTGTGTGTGTGTTTCTATGTCTGGGTGAACAGTGTGTGTGTGTGCAGTATGTGTGGGTGAAGTGTGTGTGTGTGTACATCTGGGAGCACTGTGTGTGTGTGTGTACGTCTGGGTGAACTTTGTGTGTATGTACGTCTGGGGGAACTGTGTGTGTGTACATATGGGTGAACTGTGTATGTGTACCTCTGGGTGAACTGTGTGTATATGTCTGGCTGAACTATGTGTGTATGTCTGGGTCAATTGTGTGTGTGTATGCCTGGGTGAACTGTGTGTGTCTTAGTGTGTGTGTATGTCTGGGTAAACTTCGTGTGTGTGTATGTCAGGTTGAACTGCATGTGTGTGTTTTAGTCTGGGTGAAATGCGTGTGTGTGAGTGTATGTCTGGGTGAGCTGCGTGTGTGTGTATGTCTGGGTGAACTGTGTGTATATGTCTGGGTGAACTGTGTGTGTTTATGTCTGGGTGAACTGTGTGTGTATGTCTGGGTGAGCAGTGTGTGTGTGTGTAATATGATTGGGTGTACTGTGTGTGTGTGTACGTCTGCGTGAAGTGTGTGTGTGTGTACATCTGAGTGAAATGTGTGTGTGTGTATATCTCGGTTAACTGCGTGTGTTTGTCTGGGTGGACTGTGTGTCTGTGTCTGTATGTCTTGGTGAATTGTTTGTGTGTGTGTGTGTGTATGTCTGGGTGAACTGCGTGTGTGTTTATGTCTGGGGTACTGCGTTTGTATGTCTGGGTGACCTGTGTGTTCATGTATTTCTGGGTGAAATGTATGCGTGTGTGTATGTCTGGGTGAAGTGTGTGTGTGTATGTCTGCGTGAAATGTGTGTGCCTGTGTGTGTATCTCTGGGTGAACTGTGTGTGTGTGTGTGTGTGTGTGTGTGTGTGTGTGTGGCTGTGCAAACTGCTTGTGTGCGTATATGTCTGGGTTAACTGCTTTTGTGTGTGTGTATGTCTGGGTGATCTGCTTGTGTGTGTATGTCTGGGAGCACTATTTGTGTATGTCTGGGTGAACTGTGTGTGTTTATGTCTGGGTGAACTGTGTGTGTATATGTCTGGGTGAACTGTGTGTGTGTGTATGTCTGGGTGAAGTTTGTGTGTGCATGTATGGGTGAACTGTGTGTGTGTCAATTTCTGGTGAACAGTGTGTGCGTGTATGTCTGGGTGAACTGAGTGTGTGTGTATGTCTGGTGGAACTGCGTTTGTATGTCCTGGTGAACTGTGTGTGCATACGTCTGGGTGAACTGTGCATGCGTGTAGGTCTGGGTGAACAGTGTAGTTTCAGTGTACCTGCGTGTGAACAGTGTGTGTGTGTATATGTCTGCGTGAAAAGTGTGTGTGTGTACATCTGTGTGAACTGTGTGTGTGTGGACTTCTGGGTGAACTGTGTGTGTGTGTACATCCGGGTAAACTGTGTGTGTGTGTGTACGTCTGGGTGAACGGTGTGCGTGTGCATGTCTGTGTTAATGGTGTGTGCGTATGTCTGGGTGAACTGTGTGTGTATATGTCTGGGTGAACTGTGTGTGTATGTCTTTGTGAACTGTGTGTGTTTATCTCTGGGTGAACTGTGTGTGTACGTCTGGGTGAACTGTGTGTGTGTGTATGTCTGGGTGAAATGTATGTGTGCGTGCATGTCTGAGTGATCTGTATGTGTGTGTGTATGTCTGAGAGAACTGTGAGTGTGTGTGTACGTCTGGGTGAACTGTGTGTGTGTGTACATCTGGGGGAACTGTGTGTGTGTACATCTGGGTGAACTGTGTATGTGTACGTCTGGGAGAACTGTGTGTGTATGTCTGGCTGAACTATGTGTGTACGTCAGGGTCAACTGCGTGTGTGTATTTCTGGGTGAACTGTGTGTGTGTGTGTGTGTGTGTATGCCTGGGTGAACTGTGTGTATGTCTGTGTGAACTGTGTGTGTGTGTATATCTGGCTGAACAGCATGTGTTTGTCCGGGTGAACTGTGTGTCTGTGTGTGTCTGTCTGGGTGAACTGTGTGTGTGTGTGTCTATGTCTGGGCGAACTGTGTGTGTGTGTATGTCTGGGTGAACTGCGTCTGTGTTTATGTCTGGGGCAACTGCGTGTGTATGTCTGGGTGAACTGCGTGTTCATGTATTTCTGGGTGAAATGTATGTGTGTGTGTATGTCTGGAGAACTGTGTGTGTGTATGTTAGGGTGAACTGTGTGTGTGTCAATATCTGGTGAACAGTTTGTGTGCGTGTATATCTGGCTGAACTGTGTGTGTGAGTATGTCTGGGTGATCTGCGTGTGCGTGTATGTCTGGGTGAACTGTGTGTGTGTGTACGTCTGGGTGAATGGTGTGCATGTGAACATCTGGGTGAATGGTGTGTGTGTACGTCTGGGTGAACTGTGTGCGTATATGTCTGGGTGAACTGTGTGTGTATGTCTTTGTGAACTGTATGTGTTTATGTCTGGGTGAACTGTGTGTGTGCATTTCTGGGTGAACTGTGTGTGTGTATGTCTGCGTGAACTGTGTGTGCCTGTGTGTGTATCTCTGGGTGAACTGTGTGCGTGTGTGTGTGTGTATGGCTGTGCAAACTGCGCGTGTGTGTATATGTCTGGGTTAACTGCGTGTGTGTGTGTGTATGTCTGGGTGATCTGCGCGTGTGTGTATGTCTGGGAGAACTATGTGTGAATGTCTGGGTGAACTGTGTGTGTTTATGTCTGGGTGAACTGTGTGTGTATGTCTGGGTGAACTGTGTGTGTGTGTATGTCTGGGTGAAATGTATGTGTGTGTGTATGTCTGAGTGAACTGTGTGTGTGTGTTTCTATGTCTGGGTGAACAGTGTGTGTGTGTGTATTATGTGTGGGTGAACTGTGTGTGTGTGTACGTCTGGGTGAAGTGTGTGTGTGTGTGTGTATGTCTGAGTGAACTGTGTGTGTGTGTATGTCTGAGGGAACTGTGTTTGTGTACGTCTGGGTGAACTGTGTATGTGTAAGTCTGGATGAACTGTGTGTGTATGTCTGGCCGAACTATTTGTGTATGTCTGGGTCAACTGTGTGTGTGTATTTCTGGGTGAAGTGTGTGTGTGTGTGTGTATGCCTGGGTGAACTGTGTGTGTCTGTGTGTGTGTGTATGTCTGGGTAAACTTCGTGTGTGTGTATGTCAGGGTGAACTGCATGTGTGTGTATATGTCTGGGTGAAATGCGTGTGTGTGTGTGTATGTCTGGGTGAGCTGCGTGTGTGTGTATGTCTGGTTGTACTGTGTCTATATGTCTGGGTGAACTGTGTGTGTTTATGTCTGGGTGAACTGTGTGTGTGTATCTATGTCTGGGTGAACTGTGTGTGTTTATGTCTGAGTGAACAGTGTGTGTATGTCTGGGTGAACTGTGTGTGTATGTGTATATCTGGGTGAACTGCGTGTGTTTGTCTGGGTGAACTGTGTGTCTGTGTGTGTCTGTCTGGGTGAACTGTGTGTTTGTGTGTGTATTTCTGAGTGAACTGTGTGTGTGTGCATGTCTGGGTGAACGGCGTCTGCGTTTATGTCTTGGGGAACTGTGTTTGTATGTCTGGGTGAACTGCGTGTTCATGTATTTCTGGGTGAAATGTATGTGTGTGTGTATGTCTGGGTGAACTGTGTGTGTGTGTATATATGGGTGAACTGTGTGTGTGTCAATGTCTGGTGAACAGTGTTTGTGCGTGTATGTCTGGGTGAACTGTGTGTGTGAGTATGTCTGGGTGATCTGCGTGTGTGTGTATGTCTGCGTGATCTGCGTGTGTGTGTGTATCTGGGTGAACTGCGTATGTGTGTATGTCTGGTGGACCTGCATTTGTATGTCCTGGTGAACTGTGTGTGTGTGTAAGTCTGGGTGAACTGTGCATGTGTGTAGGTCTGGGTGAACAGTGTATGTGTGTACATCTGGGTGAACAGTGTTGTTTCTGTGTACCTGTGTGTGAACAGTGTGTGTGTGTATATGTCTGCGAGAACAGTGTGTGTGTGTACATCTGTGTGAACTGTGTGTATGTGGACTTCTGGGTGAACTGTGTGTTTGTGTACGTTTGGGTGAACTGTGTGTGTGTACGTCTGGGTGAACAGTGTGCGTGTGTACGTCTGGGTGAATGGTGTGTGTATATGTCTGGGTGAACTGTGTGTGTATGTCTTTTTGAATTGTGTGTGTTTATGTCTGGGTGAACTGTGTGTGTGCATTTCTGGGTGAACTTTGTGTGTGTGTATGTCTGGGTGAACTGTGTGTTTGTATGTCTGCATGAACTGTGTGTGCCTGTGTGTGTATCTCTGGGTGAACTGCGTGTGTGTGTGTGTATGGCTGTGTAAACTGCGTGCATGTGTATATGTCTGGGTTAACTGCGTTTGTGTGTCTGTATGTCTGGGTGATCTGTGTGTGTATGTATGTGTGGGAGAACTATGTGTGTATGTCTGTGTGAACTGTGTGTCCTTATGTCTGGGTGAACTGTGTGTGTATGTCTGGGTGAACTGTGTGTGTTTGTATGCCTGCTTGAAATGTATGTGTGTGTGTATGTCTGAGTGAACTGTATGTGTGTGTGTATGTCTGAGTGAACTGTGTGTGTGTGTTTCTATATCTGGGTGAACAGTGTGTGTGTGTGTAACATGATTGGGTGAACTGTGTGTATTTGTACGTCTGGGTGAAGTGTCTGTGTGTGTATGTCTGGGTGAACTGTGTGTGTGTGTATATCTGGGTTAACTGCGTCTGTTTGTCTGGGTGAACTGTGTGTCTGTGTCTGTATGTCTGGGTGAATTGTGTGTGTGTGTGTGTGTATGTCTGGGTGAACTGCATGTGTGTTTACGTCTGGGGTACTGCGTTTGTATGTCTGGGTGAACTGCGTGTTCATGTATTTCTGAGTGAAATGTCAGTGTGTGTGTATGTCTGGGTGAAGTATGTTTGTGTATGTATGGGTGAACTGTGTGTCTGTATGTGTATGTCTGGTGAACAGTGTGTGTGCGTGTATGTCTGGATGAACTGTGTGTGTTAGCATGTCTGGGTGATCTGCATGTGTGTGTATGTCTGGGTGAACTGCGTGTGTGTGTGTGTCTGGGTGAACTGCGTATTTGTGTATGTCTGGTGGAATTGCGTTTGTATGTCCTGATGAACTGTGTGTGTGTGTAAGTCTGGGTGAACTGTGCATGTGTGTAGGTCTGGGTGAACAGTGTATGTGCGTACATCTGGGTGAACAGTGTTGTCTCTGTGTACCTGTGTGTGAACAGTGTGTGTGTGTATATGTCTGCGTGAACAGTGTGTGTGTGTACATCTGTGTGAACTGTGTGTGTGTGGACCTCTGGGTGAACTGTGTCTGTGTGTACGTTTGGGTGAACTGTGTGTGTGTGTGTACGTCTGGGTGAACGGTGTGCGTGTGTACATCTGGGTTAATGGTGTGTGTGTACGTCTGGGTGAACTGTGTGTGTTTATGTCTGGGTGAACTGTGTGTGTGCATTTCTGGGTGAATTGTGTGTGTGTATGTCTGCGTGAACTGTGTGTGCCTGTGTATGTATCTCTGGGTGAACTGTGTGTGTGTGTGTGTGTATGGCTGTGTAAACTGCGTGTGTGTGTATATGTCTGGGTTAACTGCGTTTGTGTATGTGTATGTCTGGGAGAACTATGTGTGCATGTCTGTGTGAACTGTGTGTGTTTATGTCTGGGTGAACTGTGTGTGTATGTCTGGGTGAACTGTGTGTGTGTGTATCTCTGGGTGAAATGTATGTGTGTGTGTATGTCTGAGTGAACTCTATGTCTGTGCTTATGTCTGAGTGAACTGTGTGTGTGTGTTTCTATGTCTGGGTGAACAGTGTGTGTGTGTGTAGTATGTGTGGGTGAAGTGTGTGTGTGTGTACGTCTGGGTGAAGTGTGTGTGGGTGTATGTCTGGGTGAACTGTGTGTGTTTGTGTACGTCTGGGTGAACTGTGTGTGTGTGTACATCTGGGCGAACTGTGTTTGTGTACATCTGGGTGAACTGTGTATGTGTACGTCTGGGTGAACTGTGTGTGTATGTCTGGCTGAATTTTGTGTGTATGTCTGGGTCAACTGTGTGTGTGTATTTCTGGGTGAACTGTGTGTGTGTGCGTGTATGCCTGGGTGAACTTCTTGTGTGTGTATGTCAGGGTGAACTGCATGTGTGTGTATATGTCTGGGTGAAATGCGTGTGTGTGTGTGTATGTCTGGGTGAGCTGTGTGTGTGTGTATGTCTGGGTGAACTGTGTGTATATGTCTGGGTGAACTGTGTGTGTTTATGTCTGCTTGAACTGTGTGGGTATTTCCGGGTGAACTGTGTGTGTGTATCTATGTCTGGGTGAACTGTGTGTGTTTATCGCTGAGTGAGCTGTGTTAGTATGTCTTGGTGAACTGTGTGTATGTGTATATCTGGGTGAACAGTGTGTGTTTGTCCGGGTGAACTGTGTGTCTGTGTGTGTATGTCTGGGTGAACTGTGTGTGTGTGTGTGTGTGTGTATGTCTGGGCGAAATGTGTATGTGTGTATGTCTGGGTGAACTGCATCTGTGTTTATGTCTGGGGGAACTGCGTTTGTATGTCTGGGTGAACTGCGTGTTTATGTATTTCTGGGTGAAATGTATGTGTGTGTGACTGGGTGAACTGTATGTGTGTATGCATGGGTGAACTGTGTGTGTGTCAATGTCTGGTGAACAGTGTGTGTGCGTGTATGTCTGGGTGAACTGTGTGTGTGAGTATGTCTGGGTGATCTGCGTGTGTGTGTATGTCTGGGTGAACTGCGTGTGTGTGTGTTTCTGGGTGAACTGCGTGTGTGTGTATGTCTGGTGGAACTGCGTTTGTATATCCTGGTGAACTGTGTGTGTGTGTAAGTCTGGGTGAACTGTGCATGTGTGTAGGTCTGAGTGAGCAGTGTATGTGTGTACATCTGGGTGAACAGTGTTGTGTCTGTGTACCTGTGTGTGAACAGTGTGTGTGTGTATATGTCTGGGTGAACTGTGTGTGTGTATGTCTGCCTGAACTGTGCGTGCCTGTGTGTGTATCTCTGGGTGAACTATGTGTGTGTGTGTGTATGTGTATGGCTGTGCAAACTGCGTTTGTGTGTATATGTCTGGGTTAACTGCGTTTGTGTGTGTGTATGTCTGGGTGATCTGCGCGTGTGTGTATGTCTGGGAGAAGTATTTGTGTATGTCTGGGTGAACTGTGTTTGTTTATGTCTGGGTGAACTGTGTGTGTATGTCTGGGTGAACTGTGTGTGTGTGTATGTCTGGGTGAAATGTATATGTGTGTGCATGTCTGAGTGAACTGTATGTGTGTGTGTATGTCTGAGTGAACTGTGTGTGTGTGTACATCTGGGTGAACTGTGTGTGTGTACATCTGGGTGAACTGTGTATGGGACGTCTGGGTGAACTGTGTGTGTGTGTGTGTGTGTAGTATGTGTGGCTGAAGTGTGTGTGTGTGTACTTCTGGGTGAAGTGTGTGTGTGTGTACTTCTGTGTGAACTCTGTGTGTGTGGACGTCTGGGTGAACTGTGTGTGTGTACGTCTGGGGTAACTGTGTGTGTGTACATCTGGGTGAACTGTGTATGTGTACGTCTGGGTGAACAGTGTGTGTATGTCAGGATGAACTATGTGTGTATGTCTGGGTCAACTGTGTGTATGTATTTCTGGGTGAACTGTGTCTGTGTGTGTGTATGCCTGGGTGAACTTAGTGTGTATGAGTGTGTGTGTATGTCTGGGTAAACTTCGTGTGTGCGTATGTCAGGGTGAATTGCATGTGTGTGTATATGTCTGGGTGAAATAATTGTGTGTGTGTGTATGTCTGGGTGAGCTGCGTGTGTGTGTATATCTGGGTGTACTGTGTGTGTATATGTCTGGGAGAACTGTGTGTGTTTATGTCTGGGTGAACTGTGTGTGTATGTCTGGGTGAACTTTTTGTGTGTATCTATGTCTGGGTGAACTGTGTGTGTGTGTATATCTGGGTGAACGGCGTGTGTTTCTCCGGGTGAACTTTGTGTCTGTGTGTGTATGTCTGGGTGAACTGTCTGTGTGTGTGTGTATGTCTGTGTGAACTGTGTGTGTGTGTATGTCTGGGTGAACTGCATCTGTGTTTATGTCTGGGGGAACTGCGTTTCTATGTCTGGGTGAACTGCGTGTTCATATATTACTGGGTGAAATGTATGTGTGTGTGTGTATGTCTGGGTGAACTGTCTGTGTGTATGTATGGGTGAACTGTGTGTGTGTCAATGTCTGTTGAACAGTGTGTGTGCGTTTATGTCTGGGTGAACTGTGTGTGTGAGTATGTCTGGGTGATCTGCGTGTGTGTGTATGTCTGGGTGAACTGCGTGTATGCGTGTGTCTGGGTTAACTGCGTGTGTGTGTATGTCTGGTGGAACTGCATTTGTATGTCCTGGTGAACGGTGTGTGTGTGTAAGTCTGGGTGAACTGTGCATGTGTGTAGGTCTGGGTGAACAGTGTATGTATGTACATCTGGGTGAACAGTGTTGTGTCTGTGTACCTGTGTGTGAACAGTTTGTGTGTGTATATGTCTGCAGGAACAGTGTGTGTGTGCACATCGGTGAACTGTGTGTGTGTGGACTTCTTTGTGAACTGTGTTTGTGTACGTTTGGGTGAACGGTGTGTGTCTGTACGTCTGGGTGAATGGTGTGTGTGTACGTCTGGGTGAACTGTGTGTGTATATGTCTGGATGAACTGTGTGTGTATGTCTTTGTGAACTGTATGTGTTTATGTCTCGGTGAACTGTGTGTGTGCCTTTCTGGGTGAACTGTGTGTGTATGTCTGCGTGAACTGTGTGTGCCGGTGTGTGTATCTCTGGGTGAACTGTGTGTGTGTGTGTGTGTGTGTATGGCTGTGTAAACTGCGTGTGTGTGTATATGTCTGGGTTAACTGCGTTTGTGTGTGTGTATGTCTGGGTGATCTGTGCGTGTGCGTATGTCTGGGAGAACTATGTGTGTATGTCTGGGTGAACTGTGTGTGTGTGTGTATGTCTGGGTGAAATGTATGTGTGTGTGTATGTCTGAGTGAACTGTGTGTGTGTGCTTCTATATCTGCGTGAACAGTGTGTGTGTGTTTGTAGTATGTGTGGTTGAACTGTGTGTGTGTGTACGTCTGGGTGAAGTGTGTGTGTGTACGTCTGGGTGAAATGTATGCGTGTGTGTGTATGTCTGGGTGAACTGAGTGTGTGTTTATGTCTGGAGAAACTGCATTTGTATGTCTGGGTGAACTGCGTGTTCATGTATTTCTGGGTGAAATGTCAGTGTGTGTGTATGTCTGGGTGAAGTGTGTGTGTGTATGTCTGGGTGAACTGTGTGTGTGTCAATGTCTGGTGAACAGTGTGTGTGCGTGTATGTCTTGGTGAACTGTGTGTGTGAGTATGTCTGGGTGATCTGCGTGTGTGTGTATGTCTGGGTGAACTGCGTGTGTGTGTGCACGTCTGGGGGAACTGTGTGTGTATGTCTGGCTGATCTATGTGTTTATATCTGGGTCAACTGTGTGTGTGTATTTCTGGGTGAACTGTGTGTGCGTGTGTGTTTATGCGTGGGTGAACTGTGTGCGTGTGTGTGTGTGTATGTCTGGGTAAACTTCGTGTGTGTGTATGTCAGGGTGAACTGCATGTGTGTGTATATGTCTGGGTGAAATGCGTGTGTGTGTGTGTGTGTATGTCTGGGTGAGCTGCGTGTGTGTGTATGTCTGGGTGTACTGTGTCTATATGTCTGGGTGAACTGTGTGTGTATGTCTGGGTAAACTGTGTGTTTTTATGTCTGGGTGAACTGTGTGTGTATGTCTGGGTGAACTGTGTGTGTTTATGTCTGGGTGAACAGTGTGTGTGTGTATGTCTGTGTGAAATGTATGTGTGTGTGTATGTCTGAGTGAACTGTGTGTCTGTGTATGTCTGTGTGAAATGTATGTGTGTGTGTATGTGTGAGTGAACTGTATGTGTGTGTGTATGTCTGAGTGAACTGTGTGTGTGTGTTTCTATGTATGGGTGTACAGTGTGTGTGTATTTGTGTGGGTGAACTGTGTGTGTGTGTACATCTGGGTGAAGTGTGTGTGTGTGTACGTCTGGGTGAACTGTGTGTGTGTGTGTGTGTGTGTGTGTGTGTGTGTGTGTATGGCTGTATAAACTGCGTGTGTGTGTATATGTCTGGGTTAACTACGTTTGAGTGTGTGTATGTCTGGGTGATCTGCGTTTGTGTGTATGCCCGGGAGATCTCTGTGTGTATGTCTGGGTGAACTGTGTGTGTTTATGTCTGGGTGAACTGTGTGTGTGTGTATGTCTGTGTGAAATGTATGTGTGTGTGTATGTCTGAGTGAACTGTATGTGTGTGTGTATGTCTGAGTGAACTGTGTGTGTGTGTTTCTATGTATGGGTGTACAATGTGTGTGTGTATTTGTGTGGGTGAACTGTGTGTGTGTGTACATCTGGGTGAAGTGTGTGTGTGTGTACGTCTGGGTGAACAGTGTGTGTGTGTACCTCTGGGTGAACTGTGTGTGTAAATGTCAGGGTTAACTGTGTGTGTATGTCTGGGTGAACTGTGTGTGTTAATGTCTGCATGATCTGTGTGTGCCTGTGTGTATATCTCTGGGTGAACTGTGTGTGTGTGTGTGTGTGTGTGTATGGCTGTATAAACTGCATGTGTGTGTATATGTCTGGGTTAACTACGTTTGTGTGTGTGTATGTCTGGGTGAGCTGCGTGTGTGTGTAAGTCGAAGTGAAATTTGTGTATATGTCTCGGTGAACTGTGTGTGTTTATGTCTGGGTGAACTGTGTGTGTATGTGTGGGTGAACTGTGTGTGTGTGTCTATGTCTGGGTGAACTGTGTGTGTTTATGTCTGGGTGAACTGTGTGTGTGTGTGTATGTCTGGATGATCTGCGTGTGTTTGTAAGCCTGGGTGAACTGCGTGTGTGTGAATATGTCTGGGTGAACTGTGTGTGTGTGTTTATTTGGGTGAACTGCGTGTGTTTGTCTGGGTGAACTGTGTGTGCCTGTTTATGTCTGGGTGAACTGTGTTTCTGTGTGTGTACGTCTGGGTGTACTGTCTGTGTGTGTGTGTGCATGTCTGGGAGAACAGTGTGTGTGTGTATATGCGTGGGTGAACTATGTGTGTGTGTACGTCTGGGTGAACTGTGTGTGTGTGTACGTCTGTGTGAACTGTGTGTGTGTGTACGTCTGGGTGAACGGTGTTTGTGTGTACATCTGGCTGAATGGTGTCTGTGTCCGTCTGATGAACTGTGTGTGTATATGTCTGGGTTAACTGTGTGTGTATGTCTGTGTGAACTGTGTGTGTTTATGTCTGGGTGAACTGTGTGTGTGCATTTCTGGGTGAAATGTTTGTGTGTGTATCTCTGGGTGAACTGTGTGTGTGTGTATGTCTGCTTGAACTGTGTGTGCCTGTGTGTATATCTCTGGGTGAACTGTGTGTGTGTGTGTGTGTGTGTGTGTGTGTGTGTGTGTGTATGGCTGTATAAACTGCGTGTGTGTGTGTGTATGTCTGGGTTAACTACGTTTGAGTGTGTGTATGTCTGGGTGATCTGTGTTTGTGTGTATGCCCGGGAGATCTATGTGTGTATGTCTGGGTGAACTGTGTGCGTTTATGTCTGGGTGAACTGTGTGTGTGTGTATGTCTGTGTGAAATGTATGTGTGTGTGTATGTCTGAGTGAACTGTATGTGTGTGTGTATGTCTGAGTGAACTGTGTGTGTGTGTTTCTATGTATGGGTGTACAGTGTGTGTGTGTATTTGTGTGGGTGAACTGTGTGTGTGTGTATGTCTGGGTGAAGTGTGTGTGTGTGTACGTCTGGGTGAACTGTGTGTGTGTGTGTGTACCTCTGGGTAAACTGTGTGCGTAAATGTCAGGGTTAACTGTGTGTGTATGTCTGGGTGAACTGTGTGTGTTAATGTCTGCGTGATCTGTGTGTGTCTGTGTGTATATCTCTGGGTGAACTGTGTGTGTGTGTGTGTGTGTGTGTGTATATGTCTGGGTTAACTACGTTTGTGTGTGTGTATGTCTGGGTGATCTGCGTGTGTGTGTATGTCTGGGTGAAATGTGTGTGTATGTCTGGGTGATCTGTGTGTCTATGTCTGGGTGAACTGTGTGTGTTTATGTCTGGGTGAACTGTGTGTGTGTGTGTGTATGTCTCGGTGAACTGTGTGTGTGTGCGTATGTCTTGGTGATCTGCGTGTGTGTGCATGTTTGGTGGTCTGCGTGTGTGTCTATGTCTGGGGGAACTCCGGTTGTATGTCAAGGTGAACTGCGTGTGCGTGTATTTCTGTGTGAAATGTATGTGTGCGTGTATGTCTGGGTGAATTGTATGTGTGTGTGTATGTCTGGTTGAACTGTGTGTGTGTCTATGTGAACTGTGTTTGTGCATTTCTGTGTGAACTGTGTGTGTGTATGTTTGCGTGAACTGTGTGTGCGTGTGTGTGTATGGCTGGGTGAACTGTGTGTGTGTGTGTGTGTGTGTATTTCTTTGTAAACTGCGTGTGTGTGTATGTCAGGGTGAACTGCGTGTGTTTGTCTATGTCTGGGTGAACTGCATGTGTGTGTGTGTGTGTGTATCTCTGGGTGATCTGCGTGTGTGTGTATGTCTGGGTGAAATGTGTGTGTATGTCTGGGTGATCTGTGTGTCTATGTCCAGGTGAACTGTGTGTGCGTGTGTTTCTGAGTGTGTGTGTGCATGTCTGGGTGAACTGTGTGTGTGTATTTATGGGTGCTCTGCGTGTGTGTGTATGTCTGGTAGAAGTGCATGTGTGTGTATGTCTGGGCGAACTGCGTGTTTGTGTACATCTTGGTGAAAACTGTATGTGTGTAAGTCTGGGTGAACAGTGTGTGTGTGTATGTCTGATTGAAATGTATGTGTGTGTGTATGTCTGGGTGAACTGTGTGTGTGTGTCTATGTCTGGGTGAACAGTGTGTGTGTGTGTATGTCTCGATGAACTGTGTGTGTTTATGTCTGGGTGATCTGTGTGTGTATGTCTGGGTGAACTGCGTGTTTGTGTATGTCTGGGTGAACTGTGTGTGTGTGTATATCTGGGTGAACTGCGTGTGCTTGTCTAGGTGAACTGTGTGTGCGTGTGTATGTCTGGGTGAACTGTGTGTGTGTGTGTATGTCTGGGTGATCTGCGTGTTTGTGTATGTCTGGGTGAACTGTGTGTGGGTGTATATCTGGGTGAACTGCATGTGCTTGTCTGAGTGAACTGTGTGTGTTTGTATGTATGGGTGAACTGTGTATGAGTATGTCTGGGTGATTTGCATGTGTTTGTAAGCCTGAGTGAACTGCGTGTGTGTGTATGTCTGGGTGAACTGTGTGTGTGTGTACATCTGGGTGAACTGCATGTGTTTGTCTGGGTGAAATTTGTGTGCGTGTGTATGTCTGGGTGGACTGTGTGAGTGTGTGTGTATGTCTGGGTGAATTGTGTGTGTGTGTATGTCTGGGTGAACTGCGTGTGTGTTTATGTCTGGGTGAACTGTGTGTGTATGTCTGGGTGAACTGTGTGTGTGTGTGTGTCTGGGTGAAATGTATGTGTGTGTGTATGTCTGAGTGAACTGTATGTGTTTATGTATGTCTGAGTGAACTTTGTTTGTGTTTCTATGTCTGGGTGAACAGTGTGTTTGTGTGTATGCGTGGGTGAACTGTGTGTGTGTGTAGGTTTGGGTGAAGTGTTTGTGTGTGTGTCCGTCTGGGTGAACTGTGTGTGTGTGTATGTCTGGGTGAACTGCGTGTTTGTTTATGGCTTGGTGAACTTTGTGTGTATGTTTGGGTGAACTGTGTGTGTGTGTATGTCTGGGTGAAATGTATGTGTGTGTGTATGTCTGGGTGAACTGTGTGTGTGTGTGTAGGTCTGGGTGAAGTGTGTGTGTGTGTCCGTCTGGGTGAACTGTGTGTGTGTGTGTCCGTCTGGGTGAACTGTGTGTGTGTGTGTCAGGGTGAACTGTGTGTGTATATCTGGGTGAACTGTGTGTGTTTATGTCTGGGTGAGCTGTGTGTGTTTATGTCTGGGTGAACTTTGTGTGTGTGTCTGGGTGAACTGTGTATGTGTGTATGTCTGGGTGAGATGTATGTGTATGTGGATGTCTGGGTGTACTGTATATGTGTGTGTTTGTCTGGGTGAAATCTGTGTGCGTGTATGTCAGGGTGAACTGTGTGTGTATGAGTATGTCTGGGTGATCTGCGTGTTTGGGTAAGCCAGGGTGAACTGCATGTGTGTGTATGTCTGGGTGATCTGTGTGTCTATGTCTGGGTGGACTGTGTGTTTGTGTATGTCTGGGTGAGATCTATGTATATGTGGATGTCTGGGTGTACTGTATATGTGTGTGTTTGTCTGGGTGAAATGTGTGTGTGCGTGTATGTCAGGGTGAACTGTGTGTGTATGAGTATGTCTGTGTGATCTGCATGTGTGTGTAAGCCAGGGTGAACTGCGTGTGTGTGTCTGTCTGGGTGAACTGTGTGTGTGTGTCTGTCTGGGTGAACTGCGTGTATGTGTAGGTCTGGGTAAACTGTGTGTATGTCTGGGTGAAATGTGTGTGTGTGTGTATGTCTGGGTGAACTGCGTGTGTGTGTAGGTCTGGGGGAACAATGTTTGTCTGTCTGGGTGAACTGCATGTGCGTGTATTTCTGGGTGAAATGTATGTGTGTGTGTATGTCTGGATGAGCTGTATTTGTGTGTGTATGTCTGGGTGAACTGTGTGTGTTTCAATGTCTGAGTGAACAATGTGTGTGTGTGTATGTCTGGGTGATCTGCGTGTTTGTGTATGTCTGGGTGAACTGTGTGTGGGTGTATATCTGGGTGAACTGCGTGTGCTTGTCTGGGTGAACTGTGTGTGTTTGTATGTCTGGGTGAACTGTGTATGAGTATGTCTGGGTGATTTGCATGTGTTTGTAAGCCTGAGTGAACTGCGTGTGTGTGTATGTCTGGGTGAACTGTGTGTGTGTGTACATCTGGGTGAACTGCATGTGTTTGTCTGGGTGAAATTTGTGTGCGTGTGTCTGGGTGAGCTGTGTGTGTTTATGTCTGGGTGAACTTTGTGTGTGTGTCTGGGTGAACTGTGTATGTGTGTATGTCTGGGTGAGATGTATGTGTATGTGGATGTCTGGGTGTACTGTATATGTGTGTGTTTGTCTGGGTGAAATCTGTGTGCGTGTATGTCAGGGTGAACTGTGTGTGTATGAGTATGTCTGGGTGATCTGCGTGTTTGGGTAAGCCAGGGTGAACTGCATGTGTGTGTATGTCTGGGTGATCTGTGTGTCTATGTCTGGGTGGACTGTGTGTGTGTGTATGTCTGGGTGAGATCTATGTATATGTGGATGTCTGGGTGTACTGTATATGTGTGTGTTTGTCTGGGTGACATGTGTGTGTGCGTGTATGTCAGGGTGAACTGTGTGTGTATGAGTATGTCTGTGTGATCTGCGTGTGTGTGTAAGCCAGGGTGAACTGTGTGTGTGTGTCTGTCAGGGTGAACTGTGTGTGTGTGTCTGTCTGGGTGAACTGCGTGTGTGTGTAGGTCTGGGTAAACTGTGTGTATGTCTGGGTGAAAAGTGTGTGTGTGTATGTCTGGGTGAACTGCGTGTGTGTGTAGGTCTGGGGGAACTGTGTTTGTCTGTCTGGGTGAACTGCGTGTGCGTGTATTTCTGGGTGAAATGTATGTGTGTGTGTATGTCTGGATGAGCTGTATTTGTGTGTGTATGTCTGGGTGAACTGTGTGTGTTTCAATGTCTGAGTGAACAGTGTGTGTGCGTGTGTATGTCTGGGTGAAATGTGTGTGTGTGTGTATGTCTGGGTGAACTGCGTGTGTGTGTAGGTCTGGGGGAACCATGTTTGTCTGTCTGGGTGAACTGCATGTGCGTGTATTTCTGGGTGAAATGTATGTTTGTGTGTATGTCTGGATGAGCTGTATTTGTGTGTGTATGTCTGGGTGAACTGTGTGTGTTTCAATGTCTGAGTGAACAGTGTGTGTGTGTGTGTATGTCGGGGTGAACTGTATGTGTGGGAGTATGTCTGGTTGATCTGCATGTTTGTGTTTGTCTGGGTGAACTGCACGTGTGTGTACGTCTGGGTGAATGCATATGTGTGTATGTCTGGGGGAACTGCGTTTGTTTTTCTGGGTGAACTGTGTGTGTATGTACATCTGGGTGAACTGTGTGTGTGTGTAGGTCTGGGTGAACAGTGTGTGTGTGTGTTCGTCTGGGTGAACAGTGTTGTGTGTGTGTACCTGTGGGTGAACAGTGTCTGTGTGTATATGTCTGCGTGAAAAGTGTGTGTGTGTACATCTGGGTGAACTGTGTGTGTGTACGTCTGGGTGAATTGTGTATGTGTGTGTTTATGTCTGGGTGACCCGTGTGTGTGTGTGTATTTCTTGGTGAACTGTGTGTGCGTAAGTCTGGGTGAACTGTGCGTGTATACGTCTGGGTGAACTGTGTGTGTATGTCTGCCTGAACTATGTGTGCATGTCTGTGTAAACTGTGTGTGTGCATTTCTGCGTGAACTGTTTGTGTGTGTATATCAGGGTGAACTGTGTGTGTGTATGTCTACGTGAACTGTGTGTGCCTGTGTGTGTATCTCTGGATGAACTGTGTGTGTGTTTGTGTGTATGTCTGTGTAAACTGTGTGTGTGTATATGTCAGGGTGAACTGTGTGTGTGTATATATGTCTGGGTGAACTGCATTTTTGTGTGTGTATGTCTGGGTGATCTGCGTGTGCGTGTATGTCTGGAAGAACTGTGTGTGTATGTCTGGTTGAACTGTGTGTGTTTATGTCTGGGTGAACTGTGTTTGTATGTCTGAGTGAACTGTGTGTGTGTGTGTATGTCTGGGTGAACTGTATGTGTGTGTATATGTCTGAGTGAACTGTGTGTGTGTGTGTCTATGTCTGGGTGAACAGTGTGTGTGTGTATGTGTGGGTGAACTGTGTGTGTGTGTAATTCCGGGTGAAGTGTGTGAGTGTTTACGTCTGGTTGGACTGTGTGTGTGTGTGTGTGTTTGTCTGGGTCAACTGTGTGTGTGTGGACGTCTGGAGGAACTGTGTGTGTGCGTCTGGGTGAACTGTATGTGTTTATGTATGTCTGAGTGAACTTTGTTTGTGTTTCTATGTCTGGGTGAACAGTGTGTTTGTGTGTATTTGTTTGTGAACTGTGTGTGTGTGTAGGTCTGGGTGAAGTGTGTGTGTGTGTGTATGTCTGGGTGAAATGTGTGTGTGTGTATGTCTGGGTGAACTGCGTGTTTGTTTATGGCTGGGTGAACTTTGTGTGTATGTTGGGGTGAAATGTGTGTGTGTGTATGTCTGGGTGAAATGTATGTGTGTGTGTATATCTGAGTGAACTGTCTGTGTGTATGTATGTCTGAGTGAACTTTGTTTGTGTTTCTATGTCTGGGTGAACAGTGTGTGTGTGTGTGTAGGTCTGGGTGAACTGTTTGTCTGTGTGTACGTCTGGGTGAACTGTGTGTGTGTACGTCTGGGTGAACTGTGTGTGTGTGCGTCGGGGTGAGCTGCGTGTGTTTATGTCCGGGTAAACTGTGTGTGTATGTCTGGGTGAAATGTGTGTGTGTGTGTATGTCTGTGTGACCTGCGTGTGTGTGTAGGTCTGGGGGAACTGTGTTTGTCTGTCTGGGTGAACTGCGTGTGCGTGTATTTCTGGGTGAAATGTATGTGTGTGTGTATGTCTGGATGAGCTGTATTTGTGTGTGTATGTCTGGGTGAACTGTGTGTGTTTCAATGTCTGAGTGAACAGTGTGTGTGTGTGTATGTCGGGGTGAACTGTATGTGTGGGAGTATGTCTGGTTGATCTGCGTGTTTGTCTGGGTGAACTGCGCGTGTGTGTATGTCTGGGTGAATGCGTATGTGTGTATGTCTGGGGGAACTGCATTTGTTTGTCTGGGTGAACTGTGTGTGTATGTACATCTGGGTGAACTGAGTGTGTGTGTACGTCTGGGTGAACAGTGTGTGTGTGTGTGTTCGCCTGGGTGAACAGTGTTGTGTGTGTGTACCTGTGGGTGAACAGTTTCTGTGTGTATATGTCTGCGTGAAAAGTGTGTGTGTGTACATCTGGGTGAACTGTGTGTGTGTGTACGTCTGGGTGAACTGCGTGTGTGTGTATGTCTGTGTGAACTGTGTGTGTGTTTACGTCTGGGTGAACAGTGTGTGTGTGTATTTCTTGGTGAACTGTGTGTGCGTAAGTCTGGGTGAACTGTGCGTGTATACGTCTGGGTGAAATGTGTGTGCATGTCTGTCTGAACTAAGTGTGCATGACTGTGTAAACTGTGTGTGTGCATTTCTGCGTGAACTGTTTGTGTGTGTATATCAGGGTGAACTGAGTGTGTGTATGTCTGCGTGAACTGTGTGTGCCTGTGTGTGTATCTCTGGGTGAACTGTGTGTGTGTTTGTGTGTATGTCTGTGTAAACTGTGTGTGTGTGTATGTCAGGGTGAACTGTGTGTTTGTATATATGTCTGTGTGAACTGCATTTTTGTGTTTGTATGTCTGGGTGATCTACATGTGCGTGTATGTCTGGAAGAACTGTGTGTGTATGTCTCGGTGAACTGTGTGTGTTTATGTCTGGGTGAACTGTGTTTGTATGTCTGAGTGAACTGTGTGTGTGTGTGTATGTCTGGGTGAACTGTATGTGTGTGTGTATGTCTGAGTGAACTGTGTGTGTGTGTGTCTATGTCTGGGTGAACAGTGTGTGTGTGTATGTGTGGGTGAACTGTGTGTGTGTGTACTTCCGGGTGAAGTGTGTGAGTGTTTACGTCTGGGTGAACTGTGTGTGTGTGTGTGTATGTCTGGGTCAACTGTGTGTGTGTGTACGTCTAGAGGAACTGTGTGTGTGTGTCTGGGTGAACTGTGTGTGTGGACGTCTGGGTGAACTGTGAGTGTATGTCTGGCTGAACTATGTGTGTATGTCTGGGTGAAATGTGTGTGTGTATTTCTGGGAAACTGTGTGTGTGTGTGTGTGTATGCCTGGGTGAACTGTGCGTGTGTGTGTGTGTATGTCTGGGTAAACCTCGTGTGTGTGTATGTCAAGGTGAATTGCGTGTGTGTGTGTATATGTTTGGGTGAAATGCGTGTGTGTATGTGTATGCCTGGGTGAGCTGCGTGTGTGTGTATGTCTGGGTGAACTGTGTGTGTGTGTACATCTGGGTGAACTGCATGTGTTTGTCTGGGTGAAATTTGTGTGTGTGTGTATGTCTGGGTGGACTGTGTGAGTGTGTTTGTATGTCTGGGTGAACTATGTGTGTGTGTATGTCTGGGTGAACTGCGTGTGTGTTTATGTCTGGGTGAACTGTGTGTGTATGCCTGGGTGAAATGTATGTATGTGTGTATGTCTGAGTGAACTGTATGTGTTTATGTATGTCTGAGTGAACTTTGTGTTTCTATGTCTGTGTGAACAGTGTGTTTGTGTGTATTTGTGGGTGAACTGTGTGGGTGTGTAGGTCTGGGTGAAGTGTGTGTGTGTGTGTCCATCTGGGTGAACTGTGTGTGTGTGTATGTCTGGGTGAACTGCGTGTTTGTTTATGGCTGGGTGAACTTTGTGTGTATGGTTGGGTGAACTGTGTGTGTGTGTATGTCTGGGTGAAATGTATGTGTGTGTGTATATCTGAGTGAACTGTCTGTGTGTATGTATGTCTGTGTGAACTTTGTTTGTGTTTCTATGTCTGGGTGAACTGTGTGTGTGTGTGTACGTCTGGGTGAACTGTGTGTGTGTGTGTACGTCTGGGTGAACTGTGTGTGTGTGTGTCGGGGTGAACTGTGTGTGTATATCTGGGTGAACTGTGTGTGTTTTTGTCTGGGTGTGCTGTGTGTGTTTATGTCTGGGTGAACTTTGTGTGTGTGTCTGGGTGAACAGTGTGTGTGTATGTCTGGGTGAAATCTATGTGTATGTGGATGTCTGGGTGTACTGTATATGTGTGTGTTTGTCTGGGTGAAATCTGTGTGCGTGTATGTCAGGGTGAACTGTGTGTGTATGAGTATGTCTGGGTGATCTGCGTGTTTGTGTAAGCCAGGGTGAACTGCATGTGTGTGTATGTCTGGGTGATCTGTGTGATTATGTCTGGGTGGACTGTGTGTGTGTGTATGTCTGGGTGAGATCTATGTATATGTGGATGTCTGGGTGTACTGTATATGTGTGTGTTTGTCTGGGTGAAATGTGTGTGCGTGTGTATGTCAGGGTGAACTGTGTGTGTATGTGTATGTCTGTGTGATCTGCGTGTGTGTGTAAGCCAGGGTGAACTGCGTGTGTTTATGTCTGTCTGGGTGAACTGCGTGTGTGTGTAGGTCTGGGTAAAATGTGTGTGTATGTCTGGGTGAAATGTGTGTGTGTGTGTATGTCTGGGTGAACTGCGTGTGTGTGTAGGTCTGGGGGAACTGTGTTTGTCTGTCTGGGTGGAGTGCGTGTGCGTGTATTTCTGGGTGAAATGTATGTGTGTGTGTGTGTATGTCTGGATGAGCTGTATTTGTGTGTGTATGTCTGGGTGAAATGCGTGTTTGTATGTGTATGTCTGGGTGAGCTGCGTGTGTGTGTATGTCTGGGTGAACTGTGTGTGTCTGTCTGGGTGAACTGTGTGTGTGTGTGTATGTCTGGGTGAATGGTGTGTGTTTGTATGTCTGGGTGAACTGTGTATGAGTATGTCTGGGTGATTTGCGTGTGTTTGTAAGCCTGAGTGAACTGCGTGTGTGTGTACGTCTGGGTGATCTGTGTGTGTGTGTACATCTGGGTGAACTGCATGTGGTTGTCTGGGTGAAGTTTGTGTGCGTGTGTATGTCTGGTTGGACTGTGTGAGTGTGAATGTATGTCTGGGTGAACTGTGTGTGTGTGTATGTCTGGGTGAAATGTATGTGTATGTGCATGTCTGAGTGAACTGTATGTGTTTATGTATGTCTGAGTGAACTTTGTTTGTGTTTCAATGTCTGGGTGAACAGTGTGTTTGTGTGTATGTGTGGGTGAACTGTGTGTGTGTGTAGGTCTGGGTGAAGTGTGTGTGTGTGTGTACGTCTGGGTGAACCGTGTGTGTGTGTATGTCTGGGTGAACTGCGTGTTTGTTTATGGCTGTGTGAACTTTGTGTGTATGTTTGGGTGAACTGTGTGTGTGTGTATGTCTGGGTGAAATGTATGTGTGTGTGTATATCTGAGTGAACTGTCTGTGTGTATGTAAGTCTGAGTGAACTTTGTTTTTGTTTCTATGTCTGGGTGAACATTGTATGTGTGTGTATGTGTGGGTGAAGTGTGTGTGTGTGTAGGTCTGGGTGAAGTGTGTTTGTGTGTGTGTCCGTCTGGGTGATCTGTGTGTGTACGTCTGGGTGAACTGTGTGTGTGTGTGTGTGTGTCGGGGTGAACAGTGTGTGTATATCTGGGTGATACGTGCGTGTTTATGTCTGGGTGAGCTGTGTCTGTTTATGACTTGGTAAACTGTGTGTGTATGTCTGGGTGAAATGTGTGTGTGTGTGTGTATGTCTGGGTGATCTGCGTGTTTGTGTAGGTCTGGGGGAACTGCTTTTGTCTGTCTGGGTGAACTGCGTGTGCGTGTATTTCTGGGTGAAATGTATGTGTGTGTGTATGTCTGGATGAGCTGTATTTGTGTGTGTATGTCTGGGTGAACTGTGTGTGTTTCAATGTCTGAGTGAACAGTGTGTGTGTGTGTATGTCGGGGTGAACTGTATGTGTGGGAGTATGTCTGGGTGATCTGCGTGTTTGTGTTTGTCTGGGTGAACTGCGCGTGTGTGCATGATTGGGTGAATGCGTATGTGTGTATGTCTGGGTGAACTGCGTTTGTTTGTCTGAGTGAACTGTGTGTGTATGTACATCTGAGTGAACTGTGTGTGTGTAGGTCTGGGTGAACAGTGTGTGTGTGTGTGTGTTCGTCTGGGTGAACAGTGTTGTGTGTGTGTACCTGTGGGTGAACAGTGTCTGTGTGTATATGTCTGTGCGAAAAGTGTGTGTGTGTACATCTGGGTGAACTGTGTGTGTACACGTCTGGGTGAACTGCGTGTGTGTGTACGTCTGTGTGAACTGTGTGCGTGTGTGTTTACGTCTGGGTGAACTGTGTGTGTGTGTATTTCTTGGTGAACTGTGTGTGCGTAAGTCTGGGTGAACTGTGTGTGTATACGTCTGGGTGAACTGTGTGTGTATGTCTGTCTGAACTAAGTGTGCATGTCTGTGTAAACTGTGTGTGTGCATTTCTGCGTGAACTGTTTGTGTGTGTATATCAGGGTGAACTGTGTGTGTGTGTATGTCTACGTAAACTGTGTGTGCCTGTGTGTGTATCTCTGGGTGAACTGTGTGTGTGCTTGTGTGTATGTCTGTGTAAACTGCGTGTGTGTGTATGTCAGGTTGAACTGTGTGTGTGTATATATGTCTGGGTGAACTGCATTTTTGTGTGTGTATGTCTGGGTGATCTGCATGTGCGTGTATGTCTGGAAGAACTGTGTGTGTATGTCTGGGTGAACTGTGTGTGTTTATGTCTGGGTGAACTGTGTTTGTATTTCTGAGTGAACTGTGTGTGTGTGTATGTCTGGGTGAACTGTATGTTTGTGTGTTTGTCTGAGTGAACTGTGTGTGTGTGTGTCTATGTCTGGGTGAACAGTGTGTGTGTGTATGTGTGGGTGAACTGTGTGTGTGTGTACTTCCGGGTGAAGTGTGTGAGTGTTTACGTCTGGGTGAACTGTGTGTGTGTGTGTATGTCTGGGTCAACTGTGTGTGTGTACGTCTGGAGGAACTGTGTGTGTGCGTCTGGGTGAATTGTGTTTGTGGACGTCTGGGTGAACTGTGTGTGTATGTCTGGCTGAACTATGTGTGTATGTCTGGGTGAACTGTGTGTGTGTGTTTCTGGTGAACTGTGTGTGTGTGTGTGTGTGTGTATGCCTGGGTGAACTGTGCGTGTGTGTGTGTGTGTGTATGTCTGGGTAAACCTCGTGTGTGTGTATGTCAAGGTGAATTGCGTGTGTGTGTGTGTATGTCTGGGTGAAATGCGTGTGTGTATGTGTATGTCTGGGTGAGCTGCGTGTGTGTGTATGTCTAGGTGAACTGTGTGTGTACATCTGGGTGAACTGTGTGTGTGTGTCTATGTCTGGGTGAACGGTGTGTGTTTGTATGTCTGGGTGAACTGTGTATGAGTATGTCTGGGTGATTTGCGTGTGTATGTAATCCTGAGTGAACTGCGTGTGTGTGTATGTCTGGGTGAACTGTGTGTGTGTGTACATCTGGGTGAACTGCATGTGTTTGTCTGGGTGAAATTTGTGTGTGTGTGTATGTCTGGGTGGACTGTGTGAGTGTGTGTGTATTTGTGGGTGAACTGTGTGTGTATGTCTGGGTGAAATGTGTGTGTGTGTGTAAGACTGGGTGAACTGCGTGTGTGTGTAGGTCTGGGGGAACTGTGTTTGTCTGTCTGGGTGAACTGCATGTGCATGTATTTCTGGGTGAAATGTATGTGTGTGTGTATGTCTGGATGAGCTGTATTTGTGTGTGTATGTCTGGGTGAACTGTGTGTGTTTCAATGTCTGAGTGAACAGTGTGTGTGTGTGTATGTAAGGGTGAAATGTCTGTGTCGGAGTATGTCTGGGTGATCTGCGTGTTTGTGTTTGTCTGGGTGAACTGCACGTGTGTGTATGTCTGGGTGAATGCGTATGTGTGTATGTCTGGGGGAACTGCGTTTGTTTTTCTGGGTGAACTGTGTGTGTATGTACATCTGGGTGAACTGTGTGTGTGTGTAGATCTGGGTGAACAGTGTGTGTGTGTGTTCGTCTGGGTGAACAGTGTTGTGTGTGTGTACCTGTGGGTGAACAGTGTCTGTGTGTATATGTCTGCGTGAAAAGTGTGTGTGTGTACATCTGGGTGAACTGTGTGTGTGTACGTCTGGGTGAACTGCGTGTGTGTGTACATCTAGGTGAACTGTGTGTGTGTGTGTGTTTACGTCTGGGTGAACCGTGTTTGTGTGTATTTCTTGGTGAACTGTGTGTGCGTAAGTCTGGGTGAACTGTGCGTGGATACTTCTGGGTGAACTGTGTGTGTATGTCTGTCTGAACTATGTGTGCATGTCTGTGTAAACTGTGTGTGTGCATTTCTGCGTGAACTGTTTGTGTGTGTATATCAGGGTGAACTGTGTGTGTGTATGTCTATGTGAATGTGTGTGCCTGTGTGTGTATCTCTGGGTGAACTGTGTGTGTGTTCGTGTGTATGTCTGTGTAAACTGCGTGTGTGTGTATGTCAGGGTGAACTGTGTGTGTGTATATATGTCTGGGTGAACTGCATTTTTGTGTGTGTATGTCTGGGTGATCTGCGTGTGTGTGTATGTCTGGAAGAACTGCGTGTATATCTGGGTGAACTGTGTGTGTTTATGTCTGGGTGAACTGTGTTTGTATGTCTGAGTGAACTGTGTGTGTGTATGTCTGGGTGAACTGTATTTGTGTGTAAATGTCTGAGTGAACTGTGTGTGTGTGTGTGTCTATGTCTGGGTGAACAGTGTGTGTGTGTGTATGTGTAGGTGAACTGTGTGTGTGTGTACTTCCGGGTGAAGTGTGTGAGTGTTTACGTCTGGGTGAACTGTGTGTGTGTGTGTGTGAATGTCTGGGTCAACTGTGTGTGAGTGTACGTCTGGAGGAACTGTGTGTGTGCGTCTGGGTGAACTGTGTGTGTGGACGTCTGGGTGAACTGTGTGTGTGTATTTCTGGTGAACTGTGTGTGTGTGTGTGTGTGTGTGTATGCCTGGGTGAACTGTGCGTGTGTGTGTGTGTATGTCTGGGTAAGCCTCGCGTGTGTGTATGTCAATGTGAACTGCGTGTGTGTGTGTATATGTCTGGGTGAAATGCGTGTGTGTATGTGTAAGTCTGGGTGAGCTGCGTGTGTATCTATGTCTGGGTGAACAGTGTGTGTATGTCTGGGTGAACTGTGCGTTTATGTCTGTGTGAACTGTGTGTGTGTATCTATGTTTGGGTGAATGGTGAGTGTTTGTATGTCTGGGTGAACTGTGTATGAGTATGTCTGGGTGATTTGCGTGTGTTTGTAAGCCTGAGTGAACTGCGTGTGTGTGTATGTCTGGGTGAACTGTGTGTGTGTGTACATCTGGGTGAACTGCATGTGTTTGTCTGGGTGAAGTTTGTGTGCATGTGTATGTCTGGGTGGACTTTGTGAGTGTGTGTGTATGTCTGGGTGAACTGTGTGTGTGTGTATGTCTGGGTGAACTGCGTGTGTGTTTCTGTCTGGGTGAACTGTGTGTGTATGTCTGGGTGAACTGTGTGTGTGTGTATGTCTGGGTGAAATGTATGTGTGTGTGTATGTCTGAGTGAATTGTATGTGTTTATGTATGTCTGAGTGAACTTTGTTTGTGTTTCTATGTCTGGGTGAACAGTGTGTTTGTGTGTATGTGTGGGTGAACTGTGTGTGTGTGTAGGTCTGGGTGAAGTGTGTGTTTGTGTGTACGTCAGGGTGAACTGTGTGTGTGTGTATGTCTGGGTGAACTGCGTGTTTGTTTATGGCTGGGTGAACTTTGTGTGTATGTCTGGGTGAAATGTGTGTGTGTGTACGTCTGGGTGAAATGTATGTGTGTGTGTATATCTGAGTGAACTGTCTGTGTGTATGTATGTCTGAGTGAACTTTGTTTGTGTTTCTATGTCTGGGTGAACAGTGTGTGTGTGTGTATGTGTGGGTGAACTGTGTGTGTGTGTAGGTCTGGGTGAAGTATGTGTGTGTGTGTGTCCGTCTGGGTGAACTGTGTGTGTGTGTGTACGTCTGGGTGAACTGTGTGTGTGTGTACGTCTGGGTGAACTGTGTGCGTGTGTGTCGGTGTGAACTGTGTCTGTATATCTGGGTGAACTGTGTGTGTTTATGTCTGGGTGAGCTGTGTGTGTTTATGTCTTGGTAAACTGTGTGTGTATGTCTGGGTGAAATGTGTATGTGTGTGTGTGTGTATGTCTGGGTGAGCTGCGTGTGTGCGTAGGTCTGGGGGAACTGTGTTTGTCTGTCTGGGTGAACTGCGTGTGCGTGTATTTCTGGGTGAAATGTATGTGTGTGTGTATGTCTGGATGAGCTGTATTTGTGTGTGTATGTCTGGGTGAACTGTGTGTGTTTCAATGTCTGAGTGAACAGTGTTTGTGTGTGTATGTCTGGGTGAACTGTGTGTGTGTGTTTATGTCTGGGTGAACTGCGTGTGTGTGAAGGTCTGGGGGAACCTTCTTTGTCTGTCAGGGTGAACTGCGTGTGCGTGTATTTCTGGGTGAAATGTATGTCTGTGTGTGTGTCTGGATGAGCTATATTTGTGTGTGTATGTCTGGGTGAACTGTGTGAGTTTCTTTGTCTGAGTGAACAGTGTGTGTGTGTGTATATCTGGGTGAACTGTATGTGTGGGAGTATGTCTGGGTGATCTGCATGTTTGTGTTTGTCTGGGTGAACTGCGCGTGTGTGTATGTCTGGGTGAATGCGTATGTGTGTATGTCTGGGGGAACTGCGTTTGTTTGTCTGGGTGAACTGTGTGTGTATGTAGATCTGGGTGAACTCTGTTTGTGTGTAGGTCTGGGTGAACAGTGTGTGTGTGTGTTCGTCTGGGTGAACTGTGTGTGTGTGTATGTCTGGGTGAACTGCGTGTTTGTTTATGGCTGGGTGAACTTTGTGTGTATGTTTGGGTGAACTGTGAGTGTGTGTATGTCTGGGTGAAATGTATGTGTGTGTGTATGTCTGAGTGAACTGTCTGTGTGTATGTATGTCTGAGTGAACTTTGTTTGTGTTTCTATGTCTGGGTGAACAGTGTGTGTGTGTGTGTATGTGTGGGTGAAGTGTGTGTGTGTGTAGGTCTGGGTGAAGTGTGTGTGTGTGTCCGTCTGGGTGAACTGTGTGTGTGTGTGTGTACGTCTGGGTGAACTGTGTGTGTATATCTGGGTGAACTGTGTGTGTTTATGTCTGGGTGAGCTGTGTGTGTTTATGTCTGGGTGAACTTTGTGTGTGTGTCTGGGTAAACTGTGTGTGTGTGTGTGTGTCTGGGTAAACCTCGTGTGTGTGTATGTCAAGGTGAACTGCGTGTGTGTGTGTATATGTCTGGGTGAAATGCGTGTGTGTATGCGTATGTCTGGTTGAGCTGCGTGTGTGTGTATGTCTGGGTGAACTGTGTGTGTATGTCTGTGTGAACTGTGTGTGTGTGTCTATGTCTGGGTGAACGGTGCGTGTTTGTTTGTCTGGGTGAACTGTGTATGAGTATGTCTGTGTGATTTGCGTGTGTTTGTAAGCCTGAGTGAACTGCGTGTGTTTGTATGTCTGGGTGAACTGTGTGTGTGTGTACATCTGGGTGAACTGCATGTGTTTCTCTGGGTGAAATTTGTGTGCGTGTGTATGTCTGGGTGGACTGTGTGAGTGTGTGTGTATGTCTGGGTGAAGTGTGTGTGCGTATGTCTGGGTGAACTGCGTGTGTGTTTATGTCTGGGTGAACTGTGTGTGTGTGTGTGTCTGGGTGAAATGTATGTGTGTGTGTATGTCTGAGTGAACTGTATGTGTTTATGTATGTCTGAGTGAACTTTGTTTGTGTTTCTATGTCTGGGTGAAGAGTGTGTTTGTGTGTATGTGTGGGTGAACTGTGTGTGTGTGTAGGTTTGGGTGAAGTGTGTTTGTGTGTGTCGGTCTGGGTGAACTGTGTGTGTGTGTATGTCTGGGTGAACTGTGTGTTTTTTTAAGGCTGGGTGAACTTTGTGTGTATGTTTAGGTGAACTGTGTGTGTGTGTGTATGTCTGGGTGAAATGTATGTGTGTGTGTATGTCTGAGTGAACTGTCTGTGTGTATGTGTGTCTGAGTGAACTTTGTTTGTGTTTCTATGTCTGGGTGAACTGTGTGTGTGTGTGTATGTGTGGGTGAAGTGTGTGTGTGTGTAGGTCTGGGTGAAGTGTGTGTGTGTGTCCGTCTGGGTGAACTGTGTGTGTGTGTGTGTGTGTGTAGGTCTGGGTGAACTGTGTGTGTGTGTGTCGGTGTGAACTGTGTGTGTATATCTGGGTGAACTGTGTGTGTTTATGTCTGGGTGGGCTGTGTGTGTTTATGTCTGGGTGAACTTTGTGTGTGTGTCTGGGTGAACTGTGTGTGTGTGTATGTCTGGGTGAGATCTATGTGTATGTGGATGTCTGGGTGTACTGTATATGTGTTTGTTTGTCTGGGTGAAATCTGTGTGCGTGTATGTCAGGGTGAACTGTGTGTGTATGAGTATGTCTGGGTGATCTGCGTGTTTGTGTAAGCTAGGGTGAACTGCATGTGTGTGTATGTCTGGGTGATCTGTGTGTCTATGTCTGGGTGGACTGTGTGTGTGTGTATGTCTGGGTGAGATCTATGTGTATGTGGATGTCTGGGTGTACTGTATATGTGTGTGTTTGTCTGGGTGAAATGTGTGTGTGCGTGTATGTCAGGGTGAACTGTGTGTGTATGAGTATGTCTGTGTGATCTGCGTGTGTGTGTAAGCCAGGGTGAACTGCGTGTGTGTGTCTGTCTGGGTGAGCTGCGTGTGTGTGTAGGTCTGGGTAAACTGTGTGTGTATGTCTGGGTGAAATGTGTGTGTGTGTGTAAGACTGGGTGAACTGCGTGTGTGTGTATGTCTGGGGGAACTGTGTTTGTCTGTCTGGGTGAATTGCGTGTGCCTGTATTTCTGGGTGAAATGTATGTGTGTGTGTATGTCTGGATGAGCTGTATTTGTGTGTGTATGTTTGGGTGAACTGTGTGTGTTTCAATGTCTGAGTGAACAGTGTGTGTGTGTGTATGTCAGGGTGAAATGTATTTGTGGGAGTATGTCTGGGTGATCTGCGTGTTTGTGTTTGTCTGGGTGAACTGCGCGTGTGTGTATGTCTGGGTGAATGCGTATGTGTGTATGTCTGGGGGAACTGCGTTTGTTTTTCTGGGTGAACTGTGTGTGTATGTACATCTGGGTGAACTGTGTGTGTGTGTAGGTCTGGGTGAACAGTGTGTGTGTGTGTTCGTCTGGGTGAACATTGTTGTGTGTGTGTACCTGTGGGTGAACAGTGTCTGTGTGTATATGTCTGCGTGAAAAGTGTGTGTGTGTACATCTGGGTGAACTGTGTGTGTATACGTCTGGGTGAACTGCGTGTGTGTGTACTTCTGGGTGAACTGTGTGTGTGTGTGTTTACGTCTGGGTGAACCGTGTTTGTGTGTATTTCTTGGTGAACTGTGTGTGCGTAAGTCTGGGTGAAGTGTGCGTGTATACGTCTGGGTGAACTGTGTGTGTATGTCTGTCTGAACTATGTGTGCATGTCTGTGTAAACTGTGTGTGTGCATTTCTGCGTGAACTGTTTGTGTGTGTATATCAGGGTGAACTGTGTGTGTGTATGTCTGCGTGAACTGTGTGTGCCTGTGTGTGTATCTCTGGGTGAACTGTGTGTGTGTTTGTGTGTATCTCTGTGTAAACTGTGTGTGTGTGTATGTCAGGGTGAACTGTGTGTGTGTATATATGTCTGGGTGAACTGCATTTTTGTGTGTGTATGTCTGGGTGATCTGCGTGTGCGTGTATGTCTGGAAGAATTGTGTGTGTATGTCTGGTTGAACTGTGTGTGTTTATGTCTGGGTGAACTGTGTTTGTATGTCTGAGTGAATTGTGTGTGTGTGTACTTCCGGGTGAAGTTTGTGAGTGTTTACGTCTGGGTGAACTGTGTGTATGTGTGTATGTCTGGGTCAACTGTGTGTGTGTGTACGTCTGGAGGAACTTTGTGTGTGGACGTCTGGGTGAACTGTGTGTTTATGTCTGGCTGAACTATGTGTGTATGTCTGGGTGAACTGTGTGTGTGTATTTCTGGTGAACTGTGTGTGTGTGTGTGTGTATGCCTGGGTGTACTGTGTGTGTGTGTGTATGTCTGGGTAAACCTCGTGTGTGTGTATGTCAAGGTGAATTGCGTGTGTGTGTGTATATGTCTGGGTGAAATGCGTGTGTGTATGTGTATGTCTGGGTGAGCTGCGTGTGTGTGTATGTCTGGGTGAACTGTGTGTGTATGTCTGGGTGAACTGTGTGTGTGTGTACATCTGGGTGAACTGCATGTGTTTGTCTGGGTGAGGTTTGTGTGCGTTTGTATGTCTGGGTGGACTGTGTGAGTGTGTGTGTATGTCTGGGTGAACTGTGTGTGTATGTCTGGGTGAAATGTATGTGTGTGTGTATGTCTGAGTGAACTGTATGTGTTTATGTATGTCTGAGTGAACTTTGTTTCTGTTTCTATGTCTGGGTGAACAGTGTGTTTGTGTGTATGTGTGGGTGAACTCTGTGTGTGTGTAGGTCTGGGTGAAGTGTGTGTGTGTGTGTCCGTCTGGGTGAACTGTGTGTGTGTGTATGTCTGGGTGAACTGCATGTTTGTTTATTGCTGGGTGAACTTTGTGTGTATGTTTGTTTGAAATGTGTGTGTGTGTATGTCTGGTTGAAATGTATGTGTGTGTGTATATCTGAGTGAACTGTCTGTGTGTATGTATGTCTGAGTGAACATTGTTTGTGTTTCTATGTCTGGGTGAACAGTGTGTGTGTGTGTATGTGTGGGTGAACTGTGTGTGTGTGTAGGTCTGGGTGAAGTGTGTGTGTGTGTGTACGTCTGGGTGAAATGTTTGTGTGTGTGTATGTCTGAGTGAACTGTGTGTGTGTGTGTCTATGTCTGGGTGAACAGTGTTTGTGTGTATGTGTGGGTGAACTGTGTTTGCGTGTACTTCCGGGTGAAGTGTGTGAGTGTTTACGTCTGGGTGAACTGTGTCTGTGTGTGTATGTCTGGGTCAACTGTGTATGTGTGTGTACGTCTGGAGGAACTGTGTCTGTGCGTCTGGGTGAACTGTGTGTGTGGACGTCTGGGTGAACTGTGTGTGTATGTCTGGCTGAACTATGTGTGTATGTCTGGGTGAACTGTGTGTGTGTATTTCTGGTGAACTGTGTGTGTGTGTGTGTGTATGCCTGGGTGAACTGTGTGTGTGTGTGTTTGTATGTCTGGGTAAACCTCGTGTGTGTATATGTCAGGGTGAATTGCGTGTGTGTGTGTATATGTCTGGGTGAAATGCGTGTGTGTATGTGTATGTCTGGGTGAGCTGCGTGTGTGTGTATGTCTGGGTGAACTGTGTGTGTATGTCTGGGTGAACTGTGTGTGTGTGTCTATGTCTGGGTGAACGGTGTGTGTTTGTATGTCTGGGTGAACTGTGTATGAGTATGTCTGGGTGATTTGCGTGTGTTTGTAAGCCTGAGTGAACTGCGTGTGTGTATGTCTGGGTGAACTGTGTGTGTGTGTACATCTGGGTGAACTGCATGTGTTTGTCTGGGTGAAATTTGTGTGCGTGTGTAGGTCTGGGTGGACTGTGTGAGTGTGTGTGTGTGTCTATGTCTGGGTGAACGGTGTGTGTTTTTATGTCTGGGTGAACTGTGTATGAGTATGTCTGGGTGATTTGCGTCTGTTTGTAAGCCTGAATGAACTGCGTGTGTGTATGTCTGGGTGAACTGCGTGTGTGTTTATGTCTGGGTGAACTGTGTGTGTATGTCTGGGTGAAATGTATGTGTGTGTATGTCTGAGTGAACTGTGTGTGTTTATGTATGTCTTAGTGAACTTTGTTTGTGTTGTCTATGTCTGGGTGAACAGTGTGTTTGTGTGTATTTGTGGGTCAACTGTGTGTGCGTGTAGGTCTGGGTGAAGTGTGTGTGTGTGTGTCCGTCTGGGTGAACAGTGTGTGTGTGTATGTCTGGGTGAACTGCGTGTTTGTTTATGGCTGGGTGAACTTTGTGTGTATGTTTGGGTGAACTGTGTTTGTGTGTATGTTTGGGTGAAATGTATGTGTGTGTGTATGACTGAGTGAACTGTCTGTGTGTATGTATGTCTGTGTGAACTTTGTTTGTTTTTATAGTCTGGTTGAACAGTGTGTGTGTGTGTATGTGTGGTTGAACTGTGTGTGTGTGTGTAGGTCTGGGTGAAGTGTGTGTGTGTGTGTGTGTGTCCGTCTGGGTGAACTGTGTGTGTGTGTGTACGTCTGGGTGAACTGTGTGTGTGTGTGTACGTCTCGGTGAACTGGGTGTGTGTGTGTCGGGGTGAACTGTGTGTGTATATCTGGGTGAACTGTGTGTGTTTATGTCTGGATGAGCTGTGTTTGTTTATGTCTGGGTGAACTTTGTGTCTATGTCTGGGTGAACTGTGTGTGTGTGTATGTCTGGGTGAGATCTATGTGCATGTGGATGTCTGGGTGTACTGTATATGTGTTTGTTTGTCTGGGTGAAATCTGTGTGCGTATATGTTAGGGTGAACTGTGTGTGTATGAGTATGTCTGGGTGATCTGCGTGTTTGTGTAAGCCAGGGTGAACTGCATGTGTGTGTATGTCTGGGTGATCTGTGTGTCTATGTCTCGGTGGACTGTGTGTGTGTGTATGTCTGGGTGAGATCTATGTATATGTGGATGTCTGGGTGTACTGTTTATGTGTGTGTTTGTCTTTGTGAAAGGTGTGTGTTCATGTATGTCAGGGTGAACTGTGTGTGTATGAGTATGTCTGTGTGATCTGCGTGTGTGTGTAAGCCAGGGTGAACTGCGTGTGTGTGTAGGTCTGGGTAAACTGTGTGTGTATGTCTGGGTGAAATGTGTGTGTGTGTATGTCTAGGTGAATTGCGTGTGTGTGTAGTTCTGGGGGAACTGCGTTTGTCTGTCTGGGTGAACTGCGTGTGCGTGTCTTTCTGGGTGAAATGTATGTGTGTGTGTATGTCTGGATGAGCTGTATTTGTGTGTGTATGTCTGGGTGAACTGTGTGTGTTTCAATGTCTGAGTGAACAGTGTGTGTGTGTATGTCTGGGTGAACTGTATGTGTGGGAGTATGTCTGGGTGATCTGCGTGTTTGTGTTTGTCTGGGTGAACTGCACGTGTTTGTATGTCTGTGTGAATGAGTATGTGTGTATGTCTGGGGGAACTGCATTTGTTTGTCTGGGTGAACTGTGTGTGTATGTACATCTGGGTGAACTGTGTGTGTGTGTAGGTCTGGGTGAACAGTGTGTGTGTGCGTTCTTCTGGGTGAACAGTGTTGTGTGTGTGTACCTGTGGGTGAACAGTGTCTGTGTGTATATGTCTGCGTAAAATGTGTGTGTGTGTACATCTGGGTGAACTGTGTGTGTGTGTACGTCTGGGTGAACTGCGTGTGTGTGTACGTCTAGGTGAACTGTGTGTGTGTGTGTTTACGTCTGGGTGAACTGTGTGTATGTGTGTCGGGGTGAACTGTGTGTGTATATCTGGGTGAACTGTGTGTGTTTATGTCTGGGTGAGCTGTGTGTGTTTATGTCTGGGTGAACTTTGTGTGTGTGTCTGGGTGGACTGAGTGTGTGTGTATGTCTGGGTGAGATCTATGTGTATGTGGATGTCTGGGTGTTCTGTATATGTGTGTGTTTGTCTGGGTGAAATCTGTGTGCATGTATGTCAGGGTGAACTGTGTGTGTATGAGTATGTCTGGGTGTTCTGCGTGTTTGTGTAAGCCAGGGTGAACTGCATGTGTGTGTTTGTCTGGGTGATCTGTGTGTCTATGTCTGGGTGGACTCTGTGTGTGCGTGTGTATGTTTGGGTGAACTGCGTATGTGTGTAGGTCTGGGTGAACTGCGTGTGTATGTCTGGGTGGACTGTCTGTGTGTGTGTGTATGTCTGGGTGAACTGTGTGTGTGTGTATGTGTGAGTGATCTTCATGTGTGTGCATGTTTGGGTGAAATGCGTGTGTGTGTATGTCTGGGTGAACTGCGTGTGTTTGTTTATCTGGGGTATCTACGTTTGTATATCTGGGTGAACTGCGTGTGCGTTTATTTCTGGGTGAAATGTATGTGTGTTTATGTCTGGGTGAACTGTATTTGTGTGTGTATATCTGGGTGAACTGTGTGTGTTTCAATGTCTGGGTGAACAGTGTGTGTGTGTGTATGTCTGGGTGAACTGTGTGTGTGGGAGTATGTCTGGGTGATCTGCCTGTGTGTGTTTGTCTGGGTGAACGGCGTGTGTGTGTATGTCTGTGTGAAATGCGAGTGTGTGTATTTCTGTGGGTACTGCATTTGTTTGTCCGGGTGAACTGTGTGTGAATGTACATTTGGGTGAACTGTGTGTGTGTGTGCACCTGTGGGTTAACAGTATGTGTGTGTGTATGTCTGCATGTAAAGTGTGTGTGTGTACATCTGGTTGAAATGTGTTTGTGTGTGTGTACGTCTGTGTGAACTGTGTGTGTGTGTATGTCTTGGTGAAGTGTGTGTGTAAGTCTGGCTGAACTGTGCTTGTATATGTCTGGGTGAAATGTGTGTGTATGTCTGTCTGAATTATGTGTGCATGTCTGTGTAAACTGTGTGTGTGCAATTCTGGTTGAACTGTGTGTTTGTTTGTGTGTGTGTATCTCTGGGTGAACTGTGTGTGTGTTTGTGCGTATGTCTGTGTAAACTGCGTGTGTGTTTATGTCAGGCTGAAATGTGTGTGTGTGTGTATATGTCTGGGTGAACTGTGGTTGTGTGTGTGTATGTCTGGGTGATCTGCGTGTTCATGTATGTCTGGAAGAACTGTGTGTGTAAGACTGCGTGAACTGTGTGTGTTTATGTCTGGATGAACTGTGTGTCTATGTCTGAGAGAACTGTGTGTGTGTGTATGTATGTCTGGGTGAACTGCATGTGTGTGCGTGTATGTCTGGGTGAACAGTGTGTGTGTGTATGTGTGGGTGAACTGTGTGTGTGTGTACATCCGGGTCAAGTGTGTGTGTGTGTACATCAGGGTGAACTGTGTGTGTGTGTATGTCTGGTTGAACTGTGTGTGTGTGTACGTCTGGGGGAACTGTGTGTGTGTACGTCTGGGTGAACTGTGTGTGTGGACGTCTGGGTGAACTGTGTGTGTATGTCTGGCTGAACTATGTGTGTATGTCTGGGTGAACTGTGTGTGTGTATTTCAGGGTGAACTGTGTGTCTGTGTGTGTATGCCTGGGTGAACTGTGTGTGTGTGTATGTATGGGTAAACCTCGTGTGTGTGTATGACAGGGTGAACTGCGTGTGTGTGTATATGTCTGGGTGAAATGCGTGTGTGTACATGTATGTCTGGGTGAGCTGCGTGTTTGTGTATGTCTGGGTGAACTGTGTGTGTATGTCTGGGTGAACTGAGTGTGTATGTATGGGTGAACTGTGTGTGTGTGTCTATGTCTGGGTGAACGGTGTGTGTTTGTATGTTTGGGTGAACTGTGTATGAGTATTTCTGTGTGATCTGCGTGTGCTTGTAAGCCTGGGAGAACTGTGTGTGTGTGTATGTCTGGGTGAACTGTGTGTGTATGTCTGGGTGAACTGTGTATGTGTGTGAGTACGTCTTTGTGATCTGCGTGTGTGTGCATGTTTGGTGGACTGCGTGTGTGTCTATGTCTGCGGGGACTGCGTTTGTATGTCTGGGTGAACTGCGTGTTTGTGTACGTCTGGGTGAAAACTGTGTGTGTGTAAGTCTGGGGGAACAGTGTGTGTGTGTATGTCTGGGTGAAATGTATGTGTGTATGTATGTCTTGGTGAACTGTGTGTGTGTCCATGTCTGGGTGAACAGTGTGAGTGTGTGTATGTCTGGGTGAACTGTGTGTGTGTTTCTGTGTCTGGGTGAACAGTGTGAGTGTGTGTATGTCTCGGTGAACTGTGTGTGTGAGTATGTCTGCGTGATCTGCGTGTGTGTGCATGCCTGGGAGAACTGCGTGTTTGTGTATGTCTGAGTGAACTGTGTGTGTTTATGTCTGGGAGAACTGTGTGTGTATGTCTGGGTGAACTGTGTGTGTGTGTATGTCTGGGTGAGATCTATGTGTATGTGGATGTCTAGGTGTACTGTATATGTGTGTGTTTGTCTGGGTGAAATCTGTGCATGCATGTACGTCAGGGTGAACTGTGTGTGTATGAGTATGTCTGGGTGATCTGTGTGTGTGTGTAAGCCAGGGTGAACTGTATGTGTGTGTATTTCTGTGTGAACTGTGTGTGTGTCTGTGTGTGTGTTTATGTCTGGGTAAACCTCGTGTGTGTGTACGTCAGGGTGAACTGCGTGTGTGTGTATATGTCTGGGTGATATGTGTGTGTGTATGTGTATGTCTGGGTGAGCTGCATGTGTGTGTATGTCTGGGTGAACGGTGTGTGTATGTCCGGGTGAACTGTGTGTGTTTATGTCTGGGTGATCTGCATGTGTGCGCGTGTTTGGGTGGACTATGTGTTTGTCTATGTCTGGGGGAACTGCATTTGTATGTCTGGGTGAACTGTGTGTGCATGTATTTCTGGGTGAAATGTATGTGTGCTTGTATGTCTGGGTGAACTGTATGTTTGTGTGTATTTCTGGGTGACCTGTGTGTTTGTCTATGTCTGGGTGAAATGTGTGTGTATATGTCTGGGTGAACAGTGTGTGAAGGTCTCGCTGAACTAAGTTTGCATGTCTAGGTGAACTGTGTGTGTGTATGTCTGAGTAAACCTCATGTGTGTGTATGTCTCAGTGAACTGCGTGTGTGTGTATATGCCTGGTTGAAATGAGTGTGTGTATGTGTATGTCTGGGTGAGCTGCGTGTGTGTGCATGTCTGGGTGAACTGTGTGTGTATGTCTGGGTGATCTGTGTGTGTTTATGTCTGGGTGAACTGTGTGTGTATGTCTGGGTGAACTGTGTGTGTGTGTCTATGTCTGGGTGAACGGTGTGTGTTTGTATGTCTGGGTGAAATGTGTATGAGTATGTCTGGGTGATCTGCGTGTGTTTGTAAGCCTGGGTGAACTGCGTGTGTGTGTACATCTGGGTGAAATGTGTGTGTACGTCTGGGTGAACTGTGTGTGTGAGTGTGTGTATGTCTGGGTGAACTGTGTGTGTGTGTATGTCTAGGTGAATTGTGTGTGCATGTGAATGTCTGGGTGAACTGTGTTTGTGTGCGCATTGATGTCTGAGTAAAATGTGCGTGTGTGTGTCTGGGTGAACTGTGTGTGTGCGTTTGTATGTCTGGGTTAACTGGGTGCATGTGTGTGTGTATCTGGGTGAACTGTGTGTGTGCCTCTGTATGTTTGGGTGAACTGTGAGTCTGTGTGTGTGTGTATGTCTGGATGAACTGTGTGTGTATGTCTGGGTGAGCTGTATGTGTGTGTGTGTTTATGTGAGTGTATGTCTGGGTGAATTGTGTGTGTGTTTCAATGTCTGGGTGAACAGTGTGTGTGTGTATGTCTGGGTGAACTGTGTGTGTTTGTCTGGGTGAGCTGTACGTATGTCTCTGTGTTTATGTGAGTATGTCTGGGTGAACTGTGTGTGTGTTTCAATGTCTGGGTTAACAGTGTGTGTGTGTGTATGTCTGGGTGAACTGTGTGTGTATGAGTATGTCTGGGTGATCTGCGTGTGTGTGTAAGCCAGGGTGAACTGCGTGTGTGTGTACGTCTGGGGGAACTGATTGTGTATGTCTGGGTGAACTGCGTGTGTGTGTGTATGTCTGGGTGAACTGTTTTTGTGTGCTCATTGATGTCTGGGTAAAATGTGCATGTGTGTGTCTGGGTGAACAGTTTGTGTGTGTTTGTATGTCTGGGTGAACTTTGTGCGTGTGTGTGTGTGTGTGTGTCTGGGGGAACTGCGTGTGTGCGTCTGTATGTTTGGGTGAACTGTGTGTTTGTGTGTCTGTGTGTGTGTGAGTGTATTTCTGGGTGAACTGTGTGTGTATGACTGGGTGAGCTGTGTGTGTGTTTCTATGTCTGGGTGAACAGTGTGTGTGTGTATATGTCTGGGTGAACTGTGTGTATGAGTATGTCTGGGTGATCTGCATGTGTGTGTAAGCCAGGGTGAACTGCGTGTGTGTGTATGTCTGGGTGAACTGCGTGTGTATGTCTGGGTGAACTGTGTGTGTGTGTTTTTGTCTGGGTGAACTGTGTGTGTGTGTGTGTGTTTGTATGTCTGGGTGAACTGCGTGTGTGTGTCTATATCTGGGTGAACTGCGTGTGTGTGTGTATTTCTGGGTGAACTCTGTGTGTGTGTTTATGTCCGGGTGAACTACTTTTGTGTGTAAGTCTGGGTGAACTGCTTTTGTGTGTGTGTCTGGGGGAACTGCGTGTTTGTGTATGTCTTGATGAACTGAGTTTGTGTGTATGTCTGGGTGAACTGTGTGTGTATGTGTATGTGTGTGTTAGTCTGGATGAACTGTGTGCGTGTGTATGTCTTGGTGAACTGTGTGTGCGTGTGTGTGTGTCTGGGTGAACTGTGTGTTTGTGTGTGTGTCTGGCGGAACTGCGTGTGCGTGTGTGTATGCCTGGGTGAACTGAGTGTGCGCATGTGTATGTCTGGGTGAACTGTGTGTGTGTGTGTGTGTGTGTGTGTGTATATCTGGGTGAAGAGTGTGTGTAAGTGTACAACTGGGTGAACAATGTGTGTGCATGTACTTGTGGGTGAACAGTGTGTGTGTGTGTGTACATCTGGGTGTAACCGTGTGTGTACGTGTACGTCCGGGTGAACTGTGTGTTTGTTTGTACATATGGGGGAACTGTGTGTGTATGTCTGGCTGAACTATGAGTGTATGTCTGGACAACTGTGTGTGTGTATGTCTGGGTGAAATGTGTGCGTGAGTGTGTGTATGTCTGGGTGAACTGTGTGTGTGTGTATGTCTGGGTGAATTGTGTGTGCATGTGAATGTCTGGGTGAACTGTGTTTGTGTGCGCATTGATGTCTGTGTAAAATGTGCGTGTGTGTGTCTGGGTGAACTGTGTGTGTGCGTTTGTATGTCTGGGTTAACTGTGTGCGTGTGTGTGTGTGTCTGGGTGAACTGTGTGTGTGCCTCTGTATGTTTGGGTGAACTGTGAGTCTGTGTGTGTGTGTATGTCTGGATGAACTGTGTGTGTATGTCTGGGTGAGCTGTATGTGTGTGTGTGTTTATGTGAGTGTATGTCTGGGTGAATTGTGTGTGTGTTTCAATGTCTGGGTGAACAGTGTGTGTGTGTATGTCTGGGTGAACTGTGTGTGTCTGTCTGGGTGAGCTGTGTGTGTGTTTCTATATCTGGGTGAACAGTGTGTGTGTCTATGTCTGGGTGAACTGTGTGTGTATGAGTATGTCCGGGTGATCAGCATGTGTGTGTAAGCCAGGGTGAACTGCGTGTGTGTGTATGCCTGGGTGAACTGCGTGTGTATGTCTGGGTGAACTGTGCATGTGTGTTTTTGTCTGGGTGAACTGTGAACTGCATGTGCGTGTGTATGTCTGGGAGATCTGCGTGTGTGTGTGTTCGTCTTTGTGAACAATGTGTGTGCATGTACATGTGGGTGATCAGTGTGTGTGTACATCTGGGTGAACTGTGTGTTTATGTGTACGTCTGGGTGAACTGTGTGTGTGTTTGTACATAAGGGGGAATTTTGTGTGTATGTCTGACTGAACTATGTGTGTATGTCTGGCTGTATTGTGTGTCTGTATGTCTGGGTGAAGTGTGTGTGTGTGTGTGTGTGTGTACGTCTGGGTGAAATGTGTGTGTGTGTGTATGGGTGAATTGTGTGTGCATGTGAATGTCTGGGTGAACTGTGTTTGTGTGTGCGATGATGTCTGGGTAAAATATGCGTGTTTGCATGTATGTGTCTGGGTGAACTGTGTGTGTGCGTTTGTATGTCTGGGTGAACTGTGTGTGTATGTCAGGGTGAGCTTTAAGTGTGTCTGTGTGTTTATATGAGAATGTCCGGGTGAACTGTGTGTGTGTTTCTATGTCTGGGTTAACAGTGTGTGTGTGTGTGTGTGTGTATGTTTGGGTGAACTGTGTGTGTATGAGTATGTCTGGGTGATCTGCGTGTGTGTGTAAGCCAGGGTGAACTGCGTGTGTGTGTATGTCTGGGTGAACTGCGTGTGTATGTCTGGGTGAACAGTGTGTGTGTGTTTTTGTCTGGGTGAACTGTGTGTGTGTGTTTGTATGTCTGGGTGAACTGCGTGTGTGTGTGTATGTCTGGGTGAACTGCGTGTGTGTGTGTTTATGTCCGGGTGAACTACTTTTGTGTGTAAGTCTGGGTGAACTGCTTTTGTGTGTATGTCTGGGGGAACTGCGTGTGTGTGTATGTCTTGATGAACTGATTTTGTGTCTATGTCTGTGTGAACGGTGTGTGTATGTGTATGTTTTTGTATGTCTGGATGAACTGGGTGCGTGTATATGTCTTGGTGAACAGTGTGTGCGTGTGTGTATGTCTGGGTGAACTGTGTGTTTGTGTGTGTGTGTGGGTGTGTACATCTGGGTGAACAGTGTATGTAAGTGTACCTCTGGGTGGACAGTGTGTGTCTGTGCACGTCTGGGTGAACAGTGTGTGTATGTGTACAACTGGGTGAACAATGTGTGTGCATGTACATGTGGGTGAACAGTGTGTGTGTGTGTACATCTGGGTGAACTGTCTGTGTATGTGTACATCCAGGTGAACTGTGTGTGTGTTTGTACATATGGGGGAACTGTGCGTGTATGTCTGGCTGAACTATGTGTGTATGTCTGGCTGAATTGTGTGTGTGTATGTCTGGGTGAATTGTGTCTGTGAGTGTGTGTATGTCTGGGTGATCTGTGTGCGTGTGTATGTCTGGGTGAATTGTGTGTGCATGTGAATGACTGGGTGAACTGTGTTTGTGTGCGCATTGATGTCTGGGTAAAATGTGCGTGAGTGCGTTTGTGTGTCTGGGTAAAATGTGTGTGTGCGTTTGTATGTCTGGGTTTACTGTGTGCGTGTGTGTGTGTCTGGGTGAACTGTGTGTGTGCCTCTGTATGTTTGGGCGAGCTGTGAGTCTGTGTGTGTGTGTATGTCTGGGTGAACTGTGTGTGTATGTCTGGGTGAGCTGTATGTGTGTGTGTGTTTATGTGTGTGTATGTCTGGGTGAACTGTGTGTGTCTGTCTGGGTGTTCTGTGTGTGTTTTTCTACGTCTGGGTGAACAGTGTGTGTGTCTATGTCTGGGTGAACTGTGTGTGTATGAATATATCTGGGTGATCTGCATGTGTTTGTAAGCCAGAGTGAACTGCATTTGTGTGCATGTCTGGGTGAACTGCGTGTGTATGTCTGGGTGAACTGTCTGTGTGTGTTTTTGTCTGGGTGCACTGTGTGTGTGTGTGTGTGTGTGTGTGTGTGTGTGTGTGTGTGTCTGGGTGAACTTTGTGTGTGCCTCTGTATGTCTGGGTGAACTGTGTACGTGTTTATGTCTGGGTGAACTGTGTGTGCATTTGAATGTCTGAGTGATCTGTGTTTGTGTGTGCATTGATGTCTGGGTAAAATGTGCGTATGTGCATGTATGTGTCTAGGTGAACTGTGTGTGTGCGTTTGTATTTCTGGGTGAATTGTGTGCGTGTGTGTGTGTGTGTCTGGGTGAACTTTGTGTGTGCCTCTGTATGTTTGTGTGAACTGTGTGTGTGTGTCAGGGTGAGCTGTACGTGTGTCTGTGTGTTTATATGATTATGTCTGGGTGAACTGCGTGTGTGTGTAGGTCTGGTTAAAATGCGTGTGTATGTCTGGGTGGAATGTGTGTGTGTCTGTATGTCTGGGTGAACTATGTGTGTTTGTGTGTGTATGTCTGGGCAACTGTGTGCGTGTGTATGTCTGTGTGAACTGTGTGTGCTTGTGAATGTCTGGGTGAACTGTCTTTGTGTGTGCATTGATGTCTGGGTAAAATGTGCGTGTGTGCATGTATGTGTCTGGGTGAACCGTGTGTGTGCGCTGGTATGTCTGGGTGAAATTTGTCCGTGTGTGTGTGTGTCTGGGTGAAATTTGTGTGTGCCTCTGTATGTTTGGGTGAACTGTGTGTCCATGTGTGTGTATGTCTGGGTGAACGATGTGTGTATGTCTGGGTGAGCTGTACGTGTGTCTGTGTGTTTATGTGGTATGTCTGGGTGAACTGTGTGTGTGTTTCAATGTCTGGGTTAACAGTGTGTGTGTGTGTGTATGTTTGGGTGAACGGTGTATGTATGAGTATGTCTGGGTGATCTGCATGTGTGTGTAAGCCAGGGTGAACTGCGTGTGTGTGTGTGTGTGTCTGGGGGAACTGTGTGTGTATGTCTGGGGGAACTGCGTGTGTGTGTGTGTGTATGTCCGGGTGAGCTGCATTTGTGTTTATGTCTGGGTGAACTGTGTGTGCATGTGAATGTCTGGGTGAACTGTGTTTGTGTGCGCATTGATGTCTGGGTAAAATGTGCATGTGTGTGTCTGGGTGAACAGTGTGTGTGTGTTTGCATGTGTGGTTGAACTGTGTGCGTGTGTGTGTGTTTGTGTGTCTGGGGGAACTGCGCGTGGGTGTCTGTATGTTTGGGTGAACTGTGTGTCTGTGTGTCTGTGTATGTCTGGGTGAACTGTGTTTGTATGACTGGGTGAGCTGTGTGTGTGTTTCTATGTCTGGGTGAACAGTGTGTGTGTGTGTATGTCTGGGTGAACTGTGTGTGTGTGAAAGCCAGGGTGAACTGCGTGTGTGTGTATGTCTGGGTGAACTGCGTGTGTATGTCTGGGTGAACTGTGTGTGTGTGTTTTTGTCTGGGTGAACTGTGTGTGTGTGTGTGTGTGTGTGTGTGTGTGTGTGTGTGTGTGTGTGTGTTTGTATGTCTGGGTGAACTGCGTGTGTGTGTATATCTGGCTGAACTGCGTGTGTGTGTGTGTATTTCTGGGTGAACTCTGTGTGTGTGTTTATGTCCGGGTGAACTACTTTTGTGTGTACGTCTGGGTGAACTGCTTTTGTACGTATGTCTAGGGGAACTGTGTGTGTGTGTATGTCTTGATGAACTGAGTTTGTATCTATGTCTGGGTGAACTGTGTGTGTATGTGTATGTTTTTGTATGTCTGGATGAACTGTGTGCGTGTGTATGTCTTGGTGAACTGTGTGTGCGTGTGTGTATGTCTGGGTGAACTGTGTGTTTGTGTGTGTGTCTGGGTGAACTGTGTTTGCGTGTGTGTATGTCTGGGTGTACTGATTGTGCATGTGTGTATGTCTTGGTGAACTGTGTGTGCGTGTGTGTATGTCTGGGTGAACTGTGTGTTTGTGTGTGTGTCTGGGTGAACTGTGTTTGCGTGTGTTTATGTCTGGGTGAACTGATTGTGCACGTGTGTATGTCTGGTTGAACAGTTTGTGTGTGTGTGTGTGTGTGTGTTTGTGTACGTCTGGGTGAACAGTGTGTGTAACTGTACGTCTGGGTGGACAGTGTGTGTGTGTATGTCTGGGTGAACAGTGTGTGTATGTGTACGACTGGGTGAACAATGTGTGTGCATGTACATGTGGGTGAACAGTGTGTGTGTGTGTACATCTGGGTGAACTGTGTGTGTATGTGTACGTCCGGGTGAACTGTGTGTGTGTTTGTACATATGGGGGAACTGTGTGTGTATGTCTGGCTGAACTATGTGTGTATGTCTGGCTGAATTGTGTGTGTGTATGTCTGGGTGAATTGTGTGTGTGAGTGTGTGTATGTCTGGGTGAACTGTGTGTGTGTGTGTACATCTGGGTGAATTGTGTGTGCATGTGTACATCCAGGTGAACTGTGTGTGTGTTTGTACATATGGGGGAACTGTGCGTGTATGTCTGGCTGAACTATGTGTGTATGTCTGGCTGAATTGTGTGTGTGTATGTCTGGGTGAATTGTGTCTGTGAGTGTGTGTATGTCTGGGTGATCTGTGTGCGTGTGTATGTCTGGGTGAATTGTGTGTGCATGTGAATGACTGGGTGAACTGTGTTTGAGCGCGCATTGATGTCTGAGTAAAATGTGCGTGTGTGCGTGTGTGTGTCTGGGTGAACTGTGTGCATTTGTGTGTGTGTCTGGGTGAACTGTGTTTGTATGTCTGGGTGAGCTGTATGTGTGTGTGTGTTTATGTGAGTGTATGTCTGGGTGAACTGTGTGTGTGTTTCAACTTCTGGGTGAACAGTGTGTGTGTGTATTTCTGGCTGAACTGTGTGTGTCGCTCTGGGTGAGCTGTGTGTGTGTTTCTATGTCTGGGTGAACAGTGTGTGTGTCTATGTCTGGGTGAACTGTGTGTGTATGAGTATGTCTGGGTGATCTGCATGTGTGTGTAAGCCAGGGTGAACTGCATGTGTTTGCATGTCTGCGTGAACTGCGTGTGTATGTCTGGGTGAACTTTGCGTCTGTGTTTTTGTCTGGGTGAACTGTGTGTGTCTGTGTGTGTGTGTCTGGGTGAACTTTGTGTGTCCCTCTGTATGTTTGGGTGAACTGTGTGTCTGTGTGTGTGTGTATGTCTGGGTGAACTGGGTGTGTATGTCTGGGTGAGCTGTACATGTGTCTTTGTGTTTATATGATTATGTCTGGGTGAACTGAGTGTGTGCGTGTGTATGTCTGGGTGAACTGTGTGTGTATGTCCGGGTGAGCTGTACTTGTGTCTGTGTGTTTATATGATTATGTCTGGGTGAACTGTGTGTGTGTTTCAATGTCTGGGTTAACAGTGTGTGTGTGTGTATGTTTGGGTGAACTGTGTGTGTATGAGCATGTCTGGGTGATCTGCGTGTGTGTGTAAGCCGAGGTGAACTGCGTGTGTGTGTATGTCTGGGTGAACTGCGTGTGTGTGTAGGTCTGGGTAAAATGCGTGTGTATGTCTGGGTGGAATGTGTGTGTGTCTGTATGTCTGGGTGAACTATGTGTGTTTGTGTGTGTATGTCTAGGCAACTGTGTGCGTGTGTATGTCTGTGTGAACTGTGTGTGCATGTGAATGTCTGGGTGAACTGTCTTTGTGTGTGCATTGATGTCTGGGTAAAATGTGCGTTTGTGCATGTATGTGCCTGGGTGAACTGTGTGTGTGCGTTTTTATGTCTGGGTGAAATGTGTCTGTTGTGTGTGTGTCTGGGTGAACTTTGTGTGTGCCTTTGTATGTTTGGGTGAACTGTGTGTCTGTGTGTGTATGTCTGGGTGAACTGTGTGTGTATGTCTGGGTGAGCTGTACGTGTGTCTGTGTGTTTATGTGGTATGTCTGGGTGAACTGTGTGTGTGTTTCAATGTCTGGGTTAACAGTGTGTGTGTGTGTATGTTTGGGTGAACTGTGTGTGTATGAGTATGTCTGTGTGATCTGCGTGTGTGTGTGTAAGCCAGGGTGAACTGCGTGTGTGTGTGTGTGTCTGGGAGAACTGTGTGTGTATGTCTGGGTGAACTGCGTATGTGTGTGTGTATGTCCGGGTGAGCTGCATTTGTGTTTATGTCTGGGTGAACTGTGTGTACATGTGAATGTCTGGGTGAACTGTGTTTGTGTGCGCGTTGATGTCTGGGTAAAATGTGCATGTGTGTGTCTGGGTGAACAGTGTGTGTGCGTTTGTATGTGTGGTTGAACTGTGTGCGTGTGTGTGTGTGTGTGTGTGTGTGTCTGGGGGAACAGCGCGTGGGCGTCTGTATGTTTGGGTGAACTGTGTGTCTGTGTGTTTGTGTGTATGCCTTTGTGAACTGTGTTTGTATGACTGGGTGAGCTGTGTGTGTGTTTCTATGTCTGGGTGAACAGTGTGTGTGTGTATGTTTGGGTGAACTGTGTGTGTATGAGTATGTCTGGGTGATCTGCATGTGTGTGAAAGCCAGGGTGAACTCCGTGTGTGTGTATGTCTGGGTGAACTGCGTGTGTATGTCTGGGTGAACTGCGTGTGTGTGTGTATATCTGGCTGAACTGCGTGTGTGTGTGTGTATTTCTGGGTGAACTCTGTGTGTGTGTTTATGTCCGGGTGAACTACTTTTGTGTGTAAGTCTGGGTGAACTGCTTTTGTGTGTATGTCTGGGGTAACTGCGTGTGTGTGTATGTCTTGATGAACGGAGTTTGTGTCTATGTCTGGGTGAACTGTGTGTGTATGTGTATGTTTTTGTATGCCTGGATGAACTGTGTGCGTGTGTATGTCTTGGTGAACTGTGTGTGCATGTGTGTATGTCTGGGTGAACTGTGTGTTTGTGTGTGTGTGTGTCTGGGTGAACTGCGTTTGCGTGTGTGTATATCTGGGTGAACTGATTGTGCACGTGTGTATGTCTTGGTGAACTATGTGTGCGTGTGTGTATGTCTGGGTGAACTGTGTGTTTGTGTGTGTGTCTGGGTGAACTGTGTTTGCGTGTGTGTATGTCTGGGTGAACTGATTGTGCACGTGTGTATGTCTGGGTGAACTGTTTGTGTGTGTGTGTGTGTGGGTGTGTACGTCTGGGTGAACAGTGTGTGTAAGTGTACGTCTGGGTGGACAGTGTGTGTGTGTGTACGTCTGGGTGAACAGTGTGTGTATGTGTACGACAGGGTGAACAATGTGTGTGCATGTACATGTGGGTGAACAATGTGTGTGTGTGTACATCTGGGTGAACTGTGCGTGTATGTGTACATCCGGGTGAACTGTGTGTGTGTTTGTACATATGGGGGAACTGTGTGTGTATGTCTGGCTGAACTATGTGTGTATGTCTGGCTGAATTGTGTGCGTGTATGTCTGGGTGAATTGTGTGTGTGAGTGTGTGTATGTCTGGGTGACCTGTGTGTGTGTGTAGGTCTGGGTGAATTGTGTGTGCATGTGAATGTCTGGGTGAACTGTGTTTGAGCGCGCATTGATGTCTGGGTAAAATGTGCGTGTGTGCGTGTGTGTGTCTGGGTGAACTGTGTGCATTTGTGTGTGTGTCTGGGTGAACTGTGTGTGTATGTCTGGGTGAGCTGTATGTGTGTGTGTGTTTATGTGAGTGTATGTCTGGGTGAACTGTGTGTGTGTTTCAACTTCTGGGTGAACAGTGTGTGTGTGTATTTCTGGCTGAACTGTGTGTGTCGCTCTGGGTGAGCTGTGTGTGTGTTTCTATGTCTGGGTGAACAGTGTGTGTGTCTATGTCTGGGTGAACTGTGTGTCTATGAGTATGTCTGGGTGATCTGCATGTGTGTGTAAGCCAGGGTGAACTGCATGTGTTTGCATGTCTGCGTGAACTGCGTGTGTATGTCTGGGTGAACTGTGCGTGTGTGTTTTTGTCTGGGTGAACTGTGTGTGTCTGTGTGTGTGTGTCTGGGTGAACTTTGTGTGTCCCTCTGTATGTTTGGGTGAACTGTGTGTCTGTGTGTGTGTGTGTATGTCTGGGTGAACTGGGTGTGTATGTCTGGGTGAGCTGTACGTGTGTCTGTGTGTTTATATGATTATGTCTGGGTGAACTGAGTGTGTGCGTGTGTATGTCTGGGTGAACTGTGTGTGTATGTCAGGGTGAGCTGTACTTGTGTCTGTGTGTTTATATGATTATGTCTGGGTGAACTGTGTGTGTGTTTCAATGTCTGGGTTAACAGTGTGTGTGTGTGTGTATGTTTGGGTGAACTGTGTGTCTGTGTGTGTGTGTATGTCTGGGTGAACTGGGTGTGTATGTCTGGGTGAGCTGTACGTGTGTCTGTGTGTTTATATGATTATGTCTGGGTGAACTGAGTGTGTGCGTGTGTATGTCTGGGTGAACTGTGTGTGTATGTCAGGGTGAGCTGTACTTGTGTCTGTGTGTTTATATGATTATGTCTGGGTGAACTGTGTTTGTGTTTCAATGTCTGGGTTAACAGTGTGTGTGTGTGTATGTTTGGGTGAACTGTGTGTGTATGAGCATGTCTGGGTGATCTGCGTGTGTGTGTAAGCCGAGGTGAACTGCGTGTGTGTGTATGTCTGGGTGAACTGCGTTTGTGTGTAGGTCTGGGTAAAATGCGTGTGTATGTCTGGGTGGAATGTGTGTGTGTCTGTATGTCTGGGTGAACTATGTGTGTTTGTGTGTGTATGTCTGGGCAACTGTGTGCGTGTGTATGTCTGTGTGAACTGTGTGTGCATGTGAATGTCTGGGTGAACTGTCTTTGTGTGTGCATTGATGTCTGGGTAAAATGTGCGTGTGTGCATGTATGTGTCTGGGTGAACTGTGTGTGTGCGTTTGTATGTTTGGGTGAAATGTGTCTGTTGTGTGTGTGTCTGGGTGAACTTTGTGTGTGCCTCTGTATGTTTGGGTGAACTGTGTGTCTGTGTGTGTATGTCTGGGTGAACTGTGTGTGTATGTCTGGGTGAGCTGTACGTGTGTCTGTGTGTTTATGTGGTATGTCTGGGTGAGGGTGAACTGTGTGTGTGTTTCAATGTCTGGGTTAACAGTGTGTGTGTGTGTATGTTTGGGTGAACTGTGTGTGTATGAGTATGTCTGGGTGATCTGCGTGTGTGTGTGTAAGCCAGGGTGAACTGCTTGTGTGTGTGTGTGTCTGGGAGAACTGTGTGTGTATGTCTGGGTGAACTGCGTATGTGTGTGTGTATGTCCGGGTGAGCTGCATTTGTGTTTATGTCTGGGTGAACTGTGTGTGCATGTGAATGTCTGGGTGAACTGTGTTTGTGTGCGCGTTGATGTCTGGGTAAAATGTGCATGTGTGTGTCTGGGTGAACAGTGTGTGTGCGTTTGTATGTGTGGTTGAACTGTGTGCGTGTGTGTGTGTGTGTGTGTCTGGGGGAACAGCGCGTGGGCGTCTGTATGTTTGGGTGAACTGTGTGTCTGTGTGTTTGTGTGTATGCCTTTGTGAACTGTGTTTGTATGACTGGGTGAGCTGTGTGTGTGTTTCTATGTCTGGGTGAACAGTGTGTGTGTGTATGTTTGGGTGAACTGTGTATGTATGAGTATGTCTGGGTGATCTGCGTGTGTGTGAAAGCCAGGGTGAACTGCGTGTGTGTGTATGTCTGGGTGAACTGCGTGTGTATGTCTTGGTGAACTGTGTGTGTGTGTTTTTGTCTGGGTGAACTGTATGTGTGTGTGTGTGTGTGTGTTTGTATGTCTGGGTGAACTGCGTGTGTGTGTGTATATCTGGCTGAATTGCCTGTGTGTGTGTGTATTTCTGGGTGAACTCTGTGTGTGTGTTTATGTCCGGGTGAACTACCTTTGTGTGTAAGTCTGGGTGAACTGCTTTTGTGTGTATGTCTGGGGGAACTGCGTGTGTGTGTATGTCTTGATGAACTGAGTTTGTGTCTATGTCTGGGTGAACTGTGTGTGTATGTGCATGTTTTTGTATGTCTGGATGAACTGTGTGCCTATGTATGTCTTGGTGAACTGTGTGTGCGTGTGTGTATGTCTGGGTGAACTGTGTGTTTTTGTGTGTGTCTGGGTGAACTGTGTTTGCTTGTGTGTATGTCTGGGTGAACTTTGTTTGTATGACTGGGTGAGCTGTGTGTGTGTTTCTATGTCTGGGTGAACAGTGTGTGTGTGTGTATGTCTGGGTGAACTGTGTGTGTATGAGTATGTCTGGGTGATCTGCGTGTGTGTGAAAGCCAGGGTGAACTGCGTGTGTGTGTACGTCTGGGTGAACTGCATATGTATGTCTGGGTGAACTGTGTGTGTGTGTATTTGTCTGGGTGAACTGTGTGTGTGTGTGTGTGTCTGTGTGTTTGTATGTCTGGGTGAACTGCGTGTGTGTGTGTATATCTGGCTGAACTGCGTGTGTGTGTGTGTATTTCTGGGTGAACTGTGTGTGTGTGTTTATGTCCGGGTGAACTACTTTTGTGTGTAAGTCTGGGTGAACTGCTTTTGTGTGTATGTCTGGGGGAACTGCGTGTGTGTGTATGTCTTGATGAACTGAGTTTGTGTCTATGTCTGGGTGAACTGTGTGTGTATGTGTATGTTTTTGTATGTCTGGATGAACTGTTTGCGTATGTATGTCTTGGTGAACTGTGTGTGCGTGTGTGTATGTCTGGGTGAACTGTGTGTTTGTGTGTGTGTCTGGGTGAACTGTGTGTGCGTTTGTGTATGTCTGGGTGAACTGATTGTGCACGTGTGTATGTCTGGGTGAACTGTTTGTGTGTGTGTGTGTACATCTGGGTGAACAGTGTGTGTAAGTGTACGTCTGGGTGGAGAGTGTGTGTATGTACATCTGGGTGAACAGTGTGTGTATGTGTACGACTGGGTGAACAATGTGTGTGCATGTACATGTGGGTGAACAGTGTGTGTTTGTGTACATCTGGGTGAACTGTGTTTGTATGTGTACGTCCGGGTGAACTGCGTGTGTGTTTGTACATATTGGGGAACTTTGTGTGTAAGTCTGGCTGAACTATGTGTGAATGTCTGGCTGAATTGTGTGCGTGTATGTCTGGGTGAATTGTGTGTGTGAGTGTGTGTATGTCTGGGTGAACTGTGTGCGTCTGTATGTTTGGGTGAATTGTGTGTGCATGTGAATGTCTGGGTGAACTGTGTTTGTGCGCGCATTGAGGTCTGGGTAAAATGTGCGTGTGTGTGTGTGTGTGTGTCTGGTTGAACTGTGTGTGTGCGTTTGTATGTCTGGGTTAACTGTGTGCGTTTGTCTGTGTGTCTGGGTGAACTGTGTGTGCCTCTGTATGTTTGGGTGAACTGTGAGTCTGTGTGTGTGTGTATGTCTGGGTGAACTGTGTGTGTATGTCTGGGTGAGCTGTATGTATGTGTGTGTTTATGTGAGTGTATGTCTGGGTGAACTGTGTGTGTGTTTCAGCTTCTCGGTGAACAGTGTATGTGTGTATTTCTGGCTGAACTCTGTGTGTCTCTCTGGGTGAGCTGTGTGTGTGTTTCTATGTCTGGGTGAACAGTGTGTGTGTCTATGTCTGGGTGAACTGTGTGTGTATGAGTATGTCTGGGTGATCTGCATGTGTGTGTAAGCCAGGGTGAACTGCATGTGTTTGCATGTCTGCGTGAACTGCGTGTGTATGTCTGTTTGAACTGTGCGTGTGTGTTTTGTCTGGGTGAACTGTGTGTGTGTGTGTGTGTGTCTGGGTGAACTTTGTGTGTACCTCTGTATGTTTGGGTGAACTGTGTGTCTTTGTGTGTGTGTATGTCTGGGTGAACTGTGTGTGTATGTCTGGGTGAGCTGTACGTGTGTCTGTGTGTTTATGTCAGTATGTCTGGGTGAACTGTGTGTGCGTTTCAATGTTTGGGTTAACATTTTGTGTGTGTGTATGTTTGGGTGAACTGTGTGTGTATGAGTATGTCTGGGTGATCTGCGTGTGTGTCTAAGCCAGGGTGAACTGCGTGTGTGTGTACGTCTGGGGGTTCTGTGTGTGTATGTCTGGGTGAACTGCGTGTGTGTGTGTATGTCTGGGTGAGCTGCATTTGTGTTTATGTCTGGGTGAACTGTGTGTGCATGTGAATGTCTGGGTGAACTGTGTTTGTGTGTGCGTTGATGTCTGGGTAAAATGTGTGTGTGTGTGTCTGGGTGAACAGTGTGTGTGCGTTTGTATGTCTGGGTGAACTGTGTGCATGTGTGTGTGTGTGTATCTGGGGGAACTGCACGTGGGCATCTGTATGTCTGGGTGAACTGTGTGTGTATGACTCGGTGAGATGTGTGTGTGTTTCTATGTCTGGGTGAACAGTCTGTGTGTGTGTATGTCGGGGTGAACTGTGTGTGTATGAGTATGTCTGGGTGATCTGCTTGTGTGTGTAAGCCAGGGCGAACTGCGTGTGTGTGTATGTCTGGGTTAACTGCGTCTGTATGTCTGGGTGAACTGTGTGTGTGTTTTTTTGTCATGGTGAACTGTGTGTGTGTGTGTGTTTGTATGTCTGGGTGAACTGCGTGTGTGTGTGTATGTCTGGGTGAACTGTGTGTGTGTGTGTTTATTTCTGGGTGAACTCTGTGTGTGTGTTTATGTCCAGGTGAACTACTTTTGTGTGTAAGTCTGGGTGAACTGCTTTTGTTTGTATGTCTGGGGGAACTGCGTGTGTGTGTATGTCTTGATGAACTGAGTTTGTGTCTATGTCTGGGTGAACTGTGTGTGTATGTGTATGTTTTTGTATGTCTGGATGAACTGTGTGCATGTGTATGTCTTGGTGAACTGTGTGTGCGTGTGTGTATGTCTGGGTGAACTGTGTGTTTGTGTGTGTGTCTGGGTGAACTGTGTGTGCGTGTGTGTATGTCTGGGTGAACTGAGTGTGCGCGTGCGTATGTCTGGGTGAATTGTTTGTGTGTGTGTGTGTGTGTGTGTGTGTGTGTGGGTGTGTACATCTGGGTGAACAGTCTGTGTAAGTGTACGTCTGGGTGGATAGTGTGTGTGTGTGTACGTCTGAGTGAACAGTGTGTGCATGTACACGACTGGGTGAACAATGTGTGTGCATTTACATGTGGGTGAAAAGTGTGTGTTTGTGTACATCTGGGTGAACTGTGTGTGTATGTGTACGTCCAGGTGAACTGTGTGTGTGTTTGTACATATGGGGGAACTGTGTGTGTATGTCTGGCTGAACAATGTGTGTATGTCTGGCTGAATTGTGTGTGTGTATGTCTGGGTGAACTGTGTGCGTGTATATGTCTGGGTGAATTGTGTGTGCATGTGAATGTCTGGGTGAACTGTGTTTGTGTGTGCATTGATGTCTGGGTAGAATGTGCGTGAGTGCGTATGTGTGTCTGGGTGAACTGTGTGTGTGCGTTTGTATGTCTGGGTTAACTTTGTGCGTGTGTGTGTGTGTGTCTGGGTGAACTGTGTGTGTGCCTCTGTATGTTTGGGTGAATTGTGAGTCTGTGTGTGTGTATGTCTGGGTGAACTGTGTGTGTATGTCTGGGTGAGCTGTATGTGTGTGTGTGTGTTTATGTGTGTGTATGTCTGGGTGAACTGTGTGTGTCTGTCTGGGTGAGCTGTGTGCTTCTTTCTATGTCTGGGTGAACAGTGTGTGTGTCTATGTCTGGGTGAACTGTGTGTGTATGAGTATGTCTGGGTGATCTGCATGTGTTTGTAAGCCATGGTGAACTGCATGTGTGTGCATGTCTGGGTGAACTGCATGTTTATGTCTGGGTGAATTGTGCGTCTGTGTATTTGTCTGGGTGAACTGTGTGTGTGTGTGTGTGTGTGTGTCTTTGGTGATCTTTGTGTGTGCCTCTGTATGTCTGGGTGAACTGTGTGCGTGTGTATGTCTGGGTGAACTGTGTGTGCATGTGAATGTCTGGGAAAACTGTGTTTGTGTTTGCGTTGATGTCTGGGTAAAATGTGCGTGTGTGCATGTACGTGTCTGGGTGAACTGTGTTTGTGCGCTGTATGTCTGGGTGAACTGTGTGCGTGTGTGTGTGTGTGTCTGGTTGAACTTTGTGTGTGCGTCTGTATGTTTGGGTGAACTGTGTGTCTTTGTGTGTGTGTATGTCTGGGTGAACTGTGTATGTATGTCAGGGTGAGTTGTACGTGTGTCTGTGTGTTTATATGATTATGTCTGGGTGAACTATGTGTGTGTTTCAATGTCTGGGTTAACAGTGTGTGTGTGTGTGTATGTTTGGGTGAACTGTGTGTGTATGTGTATGTCTGGGTGATCTGCGTGTGTGTGCAAGCCAGGGTGAACTGTGTGTGTGTGTATGTCTGGGTGAACTGCGTGTGTGTGTAGGTCTGGGTAAAATGCGTGTGTATGTCTGGGTGGAATGTGTGTGTGTCTGTATGTCTGGGTGAACTATGTGTGTGTGTGTCTGTATGTCTGGGTGAATTGTGTGCATGTGTACGTCTGTGTGAACTGTGTGTGCATGTGAATGTCTGGGTGAACTGTGTTTGAGTGTTTGTATGTGTCTGGGTGAACTGTATGTGTGCGTTTGTATGTCTGGGTGAAATATGTCTGTGTGTGTGTGTGTCTGGGTGAAATTTGTGTGTGCCTCTGTATGTTTGGGTGAACTGTTTGTCTCTGTGTCTGTGTGTATATGTCTGGGTGAACTGTGTGTGTATGTCTGGGTGAGCTGTACGTGTGTCTGTGTGTTTATGTGAGTATGTCTGGGTGAACTGTGTGTGTGTTTCAATGTCTGGGTTAACAGTATGTGTGTGTGTATGTTTGGGTGAACTGTGTGTGTATGAGTATGTCTGGGTGAATTGTGTGTGCATGTGAATGTCTGGGTGAACTGTGTGTGCGTGTGTGTATGTCTGGGTGAACTGAGTGTGCACGTGTGTATGTCAGGGTGAACTGTGTGCGTGTGTGCGTGTGTGTGTGTGAGTGTGTACGTCTGGGTGAACTGTGTGTTTATGTGTACGTCCGGGTGAACTGTGTGTGTGTTTGTACATATGGGGGAACTGTGTGTGTATGTCTGGCTGAACTATGAGTGTATGGCTGGAGAATTGTGTGTGTGTATGTCTGGGTGAAATGTGTGTGTGAGTGTGTGTATGTCTGGGTGAACTGTGTGCGTGTGTATGTCTGGGTGAATTGTGTGTGCATGTGAATGTCTGGGTGAACTGTGCTTGTGTGCACATTGATGTCTGGGTAAAATGTGCATGTGTGCGTGTGTGTGTCTGGGTGAACTGTGTGCGTTTGTATGTCTGAGTTAACTGTGTGCATGTGTGTGTGTGTCTGGGTGAACTGTGTGTGTGTGCCTCTGTATGTTTGGGTGAACTGTGAGTCTTTGTGTGTTTGTATGTCTGGGTGAACTGTGTGTGTATGTCTGGGTGAACCTTATGTGTGTTTCTATGTCTGGGTGAACAGTGTGTGTGTCTATGTCTGGGTGAACTATGTGTTTATGAGTATGTCTGGGTGATCTGCATCTGTGTGTAAGCCAGGGTGAACTGCCTGTTTGTGCATGCCTGGGTGAACTGCGTGTGTATGTCTGGGTGAACTGTGCGTGTATGTTTTTGTCTGGGTGAACTGTGTGTGTGTATGTGTGTGTGTGTGTGTGTCTGGGTGAACTTTGTGTGTGCCTCTGTATGTTTGGGTGAACTGTGTGTCTGTGTGTGTGTGTATGTCTGGGTGAACTTTGTGTGTATGTCTGGGTGAGCTGTACGTGTGTCTGTGTGTTTATGTGAGTATCTCTGGGTGAACTGTGTGTGTGTTTCAATGTCTGGGTTAACATTGTGTGTGTGTGTATGTTTGGGTGAACTGTGTGTGTATGAGTATGTCTGGGTGATCTGCATGTGTGTGTAAGCCAGGTTGAACTGCGTGTGTGTGTGTACGTCTGGGGGATCTGTGTGTGTATGTCTGGGTGAACTGCCTGTGTGTGTGTATGTCTTGGTGAGCTGCATTTGTGTTTATGTCTGGGTGAACTGTGTGTGCATGTGAATGTCTGGGTGAACTATGTTTGTGTGCGCGTTGATGTCTGGGTAAAATGTGCATGTGTGTGTCTGGGTGAACAGTGTGTGTGCGTTTGTATGTCTGGGTGAACTGTGTGCGTGTGTGTGTGTGTGTGTCTGGGGGAACTGCGTGTGTATGACTGGGTGAGCTGTGTGTGTATGTCTGGGTAAACTGTGTGTGTATCACAATGTCGGTTTGATCCGCGTGTGTGTGTAAGCCAGGGTGAACTGCGTGTGTGTGTATGTCTGGGTGAACTGCGTGTGTGTGTGTATGTCTGGGTGAACTGCGTGTATGTGTGTGTATTTCTGGGTGGACTCTGTGTGTGTGTTTATGTCCGGGTGAACTACTTTTGTGTGTAAGTCTGGGTGAACTGCTTTTGTGTGTATGTCTGGGGGAACTGCGTGTGTGTGTGTGTCTTGATGAACTGAGTTTGTGTTTATGTCTGGGTGAACTGTTTGTGTATGTGTATGTTTTTGTATGTCTGGATGGACTGTATGCGTATGTATGTCTTGGTGAACTGTGTGTGCATGTGTGTATGTCTGGGTGACCTGTGTGTTTGTGTGTGTGTCTGGGTGAACTGTTTGTGTGTGTGTGTATGTCTGGGTGAACTGATTGTGCACGTGTGTATGTCTGGGTGAACTGTTTGTGTGTGTGTGTGTGGGTGTGTACGTCTGGGTGAAGAGTGTGTGTATGTGTACGACTGGGTGAACAATGTGTGTGCATGTACATGTGGGTGAACAGTGTGTGTGTGTATATCTGGGTGAACAGTGTGTGTGTGTGTGTACATCTGGGTGAACTGTGTGTGTATGTGTACGTCCGGGTGAACTGTGTGTGTGTTTGTACATATGGGGGAACTGTGTGTGTATGTCTGGCTGAACTATGTGTGTATGTCTGGCTGAATTGTGTGTGTGTATGTCTGGGTGAATTGTGTCTGTGAGTTTGTGTATGTCTGGGTGAACTGTGTGCGTGTGTATGTCTGGCTGAATTGTATGTGCATGCGAATGTCTGGGTGAACTATGTTTGTGCGCGCATTGATGTCTGGGTAAAATGTGCGTGTGTGCGTGTGTGTGTCTGGGTGAACTGTGTGTATGCGTTTGTATGTCTGGGTTAACTGTGTGCGTTTGTGTGTGTGTCTGGGTGAACTGTGTGTGTGCCCCTGTATGTTTGGGTGAACTGTGAGTCTGTGTGTGTGTGTATGTCTGGGTGAACTGTGTGTGTATGTCTGGGTGAGCTTTATGTGTGTGTGTGTTTATGTTAGTGTATGTATGGGTGAACTGTGTGTGTGTTTCAACATCTGCGTGAACAGTGTGTGTGTGTATGTCTGGGCGAACCGTGTGTGTCTGTCTGGGTGAGCTGTGTGTGTGTTTCTATGTCTGGGTGAACAGTGTGTGTGTCTATGTCTGGGAGAACTGTATGTGTATGAGTATGTCTGGGTGATCTGCATGTGCCTGTAAGCCAGGGTGAACTTCATGTGTATGCATGTCTGGGTGAACTGCATGTTTATGTCTGGGTGAACTGTGCGTGTGTGTTTTTGTCTGGGTGAACTGTGTGTGTGTGTGTGTGTGTGTGTTTGTGTGTGCGTGTGTGTGTGTGTCTGGGTGAACTTTGTTTGTGCCTCTGTATGTTTGGGTGAACTGTGTGTCTGTGTGTGTGTTTATGTCTGGGTGAACTGTGTGTGTATGTCTGGGTGAGCTGTACGTGTGTCTGTGTGTTTATGTGAGTATGTCTGGGTGAGCTGTGTGTGTGTTTCAATGTCTGGGTTAACAGTGTTTGTGTATGTTTGGGTGAACTGTGTGTGTATGTGTATGTCTGGCTGATCTGCGTGAGTGTGTAAGCCAGGGTGAACTGCGTGTGTGTGTACGTCTTGGGGAACTGCTTTTGTATGTCTGGGTGAACTGCGTGTGTGTGTGTATGTCCGGGTGAGCTGCATTTGTGTTTATGTCTGGGTGAATTGTGTGTGCATGTGAATGTCTGGGTGAATTTATTTGTGTACACGTTGATGTCTGGTTAAAATGTGCGTGTGTGTGTCTGGGTGAACAGTGTGTGTGCGTTTGTATGTCTGGGTGAACTGTGTGCATGTGTGTGTGTGTGTGTCTGGGGGAACTGCATGGGTGCGTCTGTATGTTTGGTTGAACTGTGTGTGTCTGTGTGTCTGTGTGTGTGTGTATGTCTGGGTGAACTGTGTGTGTATGACTGGGTGAGCTGTGTGTGTGTTTCTATATCTGGGTGAACAGTTTGTGTGTGCGTATGTCTGGGTGAACTGTGTGTGTATGAATATTTCGGGGTGATCTGCTTGTGTGTGTAAACAAGGGTGAACTGCGTGTGGGTGAATGTCTGGGTGAACAGCGTGTGTATGTCTGTATCAATTGTGTGTGTGTGTTTTTGTCTGGGTGAACTGTGTGTGTGTGTGTGTGCTTGTATGTCTGGATGAACTGCTTGGGTGTGTTTATGTCTGGGTGAACTGCATGTGTGTGTGTATTTCTGGGTGAACTCTGTGTGTGTGTTTATGTCCTTGCGAACTACTTTTGTGTGTGAGTCTGGGTGAAATTCATTTGTGTGTATGTCTGGGGGAACTGCGTGTGTGTGTATGTCTTGAACTGAGTTTGTGTGTATGTCTGGGTGAACTGTGTGTTTATGTGTATGTGTGTGTATGTCTGGATGAACTGTGTGCGTCTGTATGTCTGTATGAACTGTGTGTGCCTGTGTGTGTGTCTGGGTGAACTGTGTGTTTGTGTGTGTGTCTGGGTGAACTGTGTATTCTTGTGTGTATGTCTGGGTGAACTGATTGTGCGCGTGTGTATGTCTGGGTGATATGTGTGTGTGTGTGTGTGTGTGTGTGTGTTTGGGTGTGTACATCTGGGTGGACAGTGTGTGTAAGTGTACGTCTGGGTGGACAGTGTGTGTGTGTGTACGTCAGGGTGAACAGTGTGTGTATGTGTACGACTGGGCGAACAATGTGTGTGCATGTACATGTGTGTGAACAGTGTGTGTGTGTGTGTGTACATCTGGGTGAACTGTGTGTATGTGTACGTCCGGGTGAACTGTGTGTGTGTTTGTACATATGGGGGAACTGTATGTGTATGTCTGGCTGAACTATTTGTGTATGTCTGGCTGAATTGTGTGTGTGTATGTCTGGGTGAACTGTGTGTGTGAGTTTGTGTATGTCTGGGTGAACTGTGTGTGTGTGTATGTCTGGGTGAATTGTGTGTGCATGTGAATGTCTGGGTGAACTGTGTGTGCGCATTGATGTCTGGGTAAAATGTGTGTGCGTGTGTGTGTTTGGGTGTACTGTTTGTGTGCATTGGTATGTCTGGGTTAACTGTGTGCGTTTGTGTGTGTGTCTGGGTGAACTGTGTGTGTGCCTCTGTATGTTTGGGTGAAGTGCGAGTATGTGTGTGTGTATGTCTGGGTGAACTGTGTGTGTATGTCTGGGTGAGCTGTATGTTTTTGTGTGTTTATGTGAGTGTATATCTGGGTGAACTGTTTGTGTGTTTCAACTTCTGGGTGAACAGTGTGTGTGTGTATGTCTGGGTGAACTGTGTGTGTCTGACTGGGTGAGCTGTGTGTGTGTTTCTATGTCTGGGTGTACAGTGTGTGTGTCTATGTCTGCTTGAACTGTGTGTGTATGAGTATGTCTGGGTGATCTGCATTTGTGTGTAAGCCAGGGTGAACTGCGTGTGTGTGTATGTCTGGGTGAACTGCGTGTGTATGTCTGGATGAACTGTGTGTGTGTGTTTTTGTCTGGGTGAACTGTGTGTGTGTGTGTCTGTATGTCTGGGTGAACTGCGTGTGTGTGCATGTCTGGGTGTACTGCGTGTGTGTGTGTATTTCTGGGTGAACTCTGTGTGTGTGTTTATGCCCGGGTGAACTACTTTTGTGTGTTAGTCTGGGTGAACTGCTTTTGTGTGTATGTCTGGGGAAACTGTGTGTGTGTGTATGTCTTGATGAACTGAGTTTGTGTTTATGTCTGTGTGAACTCTCCGTGTGTTTATGTCTTGGTGAACTGTGTGTGCATGTGTGTATGTCTGGGTGAACTGTGTGTTTGTGTGAGTGTCTGGGTGAACTGTGTGTGTGTGTTTATGTCTGGCTGAACTGAGTGTGTGCGTGTGTATGTCTGGGTGAACTGTGTGTGTGTGTGTTTGTGTGGGTGTGTACGTTTGGGTGAAATGTGTGTGTACGTCTGGGTGAACTGTCAGTGTGTGTGTATGTCTGGGTGTACTGCGTGTGTGTATGTATGTCTGGGTCAACTACATGTGTGTGTATATATCTTGGTGAACTCTGTGTGTGTGTTTATGTCCGGGTGAACCACTTTAGCGTGTGGGTCTGGGTGAACTGCTTTTGTGTGTATGTCTGGGGGAACTGCGTGTGAGTGTATGTCTTGATGAAATGAGTTTGTGTGTATGTCTGGATGAACTGTGTGTGCGTGTGTGTATGTCTGTGTGAACTGTGTGTGTGTGTGTGTGTGTGTGTATGTGTGGGTGTGTACGTCTGGTTGAACTGTGTGTGTACATCTGTGTGAACTGTCTGTGTGTGTGTTTATCTGGGGGAAATGTGTGTGTACATGTGGGTGAATAGTGTGTGTGTGTGTGTACGTCTGGGTGAACAGAGTGTGTGTGTGTACGTCTGGGTGAACAGTGCGTGTATGTGTACGTCCGGGTGAAGAGTGTGTGTATGTGTACGTCTGAGTGAACAATGTGTGTGCATGTACATGTGGGTGAACAGTGTGTGTGTGTGTACATCTGTGTTAACTGTGTGTGTATGTGTATGTCTGGGTGAACTGTGTGTGTGTGTACATATGGGGGAACTGTGTGTGTATGTCTGGCTGAACTATGTGTGTATGTCTGGCTGAACTGTGTGTGTGTATGTCTGGGTGAACTGTGTGTGTGCATATATGTCTGGGTGAACTGTGTGTGTGTGTATGTTTGGGTGAACTGTGTGTGCATGTGAATGTCTGGGTGAACTGTGTTTGTGTGCACGTTGATGTCTGGGTAAAATGTCCGTGTGTATGTGTGTGTGTCTGGGTGAACTGTGTGTGTGCGTTTGTATGTCTGGGTGAACTGTGTGCTTGTTTGTGTGTGTCTGGGTGAAATTTGTGTGTGCCTTTGTATGTTTGGATGAACTGTGTGTCTGTGTGTGTGTATGTCTGGGTGAACTGTGTGTGTATGTCTGGGTGAGCTGTATGTGTGTATGTCTTTTAATGTGTGTGTATGTCTGGGTGAACTGTGTGTGTGTTTCAATGTCTGGGTTAACAGTGTCTGTGTGTATGTCTGGGTGAACTGTGTGTGTATGAGTATGTCTGGGTGATCTGTGTGTGTGTGTAAGCCAGTGTGAACTGCGTGTGTGTGTATGTCTGGGTGAACTGCATTTGTGTTTATGTCTGGGTGAACTGTGTGTGCATGTGAATGTCTGGGTGAACTGTGTTTGTGTGCGCGTTGATGTCTGGGTAAAATGTGCGTGTGTGTGTGTGTGTGTGTGTGTGTGTCTGGGTGAACTGTGTGTGCGTTTGTATGTCTGGGTGTACTCTGTGTGTGTGTGTGTGTGTCTGGGGGAACTGCATGTGAGCGTCTGTATGTTTGGGTGAACTGTGTGTCTGTGTGTCTTTGTGTGTGTGTCTGGGTGAACTGTGTGTGTATGTTTGGGTGAGCTGTGTGTGTGTTTCTATGTCTGGGTGAACAGTGTGTGTGTGTGTATGTCTGAGTGAACTGTTTGTGTATGAGTATGTCTGCGTGATCTGCGTGTGTGTGTGTATGTCCGAGTGAACTATGTGTGTCTGTGTTTATGTCTGGGTGAACTGCGTGTGTATGTCTGGGTGAATTGTGTGTGTGTGTCTTGGTCTGGGTGAACTGTGTGGGTGTGTGTGTGTGTATGTCTGGGTGAACTGTGTATGTGTGTGTATGTCTGGGTGAACTGCGTGTGTGTGTATGTCTGTGTGAACTGCGTTTGTGTGTATGTCTGCGGGAAATACATTTATATGCTTAGGTGAACTGCGTGTGTGTGTGTATGTCGGGGAGAACTGCGTGTGCGTGTGTATATTTGGGTAAACTGCGTGTGTGTGTGTATGTCTGGGTGAACTGCGTGTGTGTGTGTATTTCTGGGTGAACTGCCTGTGTGTGTGTGTATATCCAGGTGAACTATGTGTGTGTTTTTATGTCCGGGTGAACTGCTTGTGTGTGTATGTCTGGTTGAACTGCGTACGTGTGTATGTCTGGGTGAACAGCGTGTGTGTGTATGTCTGTGTGAACTGCGTGTGTATGTCTGGGTGAACTGCATGTGCCTGTGTATGCCTGGGTGAACTGCGTGTGCGTGTGTATGTCTGGGTGAACTTTGTGTGCGTGTGTATGTCTGGGTGAACTTTGTGTGTGTCTGTGTGGGTGAACTGCGAGTGTGTGTATGTCGGGGTGAACTGCATGCGTATGTCTGGGTGAACTACGTGTGTGTGTTTATATGTCTTTTAGAACTGTTAGTGTTGTTTGAATGTCTGTTTGAAATGTGTGTGCTTTTGTATGTCTGGGTGAACTGTGTGTGTGTGTTTTTGTCTGGGTGAACTGTATGCGTGTGTGTGTGTTTGTATGTCTGGGTGAACTGCGTGTGTGTGTGTATGTCTGGGTGAACTGTGTGTGTGTGTGTGTGTGTATGTCTGGATGAACTGCGTGTGTGTGTATGTCTGGGTGTGCTGCATGTGTGTGTGTATGTCTGGGTGAACTGCATGTGTGTGTGTATTTCTGGGTGAACTCTATGTGTGTGTTTATGTCCAGGTGAACTACTTTTGTGTGTAAGTCTGGGTGAACTGCTTTTGTGTGTATGACTGGGGGAACTGCGTGTGTGTGTATGTCTTGATTAACTGAGTTTGTGTGTATGTCTGTGTGAACAGTCTGTGTGTTTATGTCTTGGTGAACTGTGTGTGCGTGTGTGTATGTCTGGGTGAACTGTGTGTTTGTGTGAGTGTCTTGGTGAACTGTGTTTGCGTGTGTGTATATCTGGGTGAACTGAGTGTGCGCGTGTGTATGTCTGGGTGAACTGTGTGTGTGTGTGTGTGTGTGTGTGGGTGTGTACGTCAGGGTGAAATGTGTGTGTACGTCTGTGTGAACTGTCTGTGTGTGTGTATGTCTGGGTGTACTGCGTGTGTGTATGTATGTCTGGGTGAACTACGTTTGTGTGTTTATTTCTGGGTGAACTCTGTGTGTGTGTAATGTCCGGGTGAACTACTTTTGTGTGTAAGTCTGGGTGAACTGTTTTTGTGTGTATGTCTGGGGGAACTGCGTGTGTGTGTATGTCTTGATGATCTGAGTTTGTGTGTATGTCTGTGTGAACTGTCTGTGTGTTTATGTCTTGGTGAACTGTGTGTGTTTGTGTTTATGTCTGGGTGAACTGTGTGTTTGTGTGAGTGTCTGGGTGAACTGTGTGTGCGTGTGTGTATGTCTGGCTGAACTGAGTGTGCGCGTGTGTATGTCTGGGTGAACTGTGTGTGTGTGTGTTCGTGTGGGTGTGTACATCTGGGTGAAATGTGTGTGTACGTCTGGGTGAACTGTCTGTGTGTGTGTATATCTGGGTGTACTGCGTGTTTTTATGTATGTCTGGGTGAACTACGTGTGTGTGTATATTTCTGTGTGAACTCTGTGTCTGTGTTATGTCCGGGCGAACTACATTTGTGTGTAAGTCTGGGTGAACTGCTTTTGTGTGCATGTCAGGGGGAACTGCGTGTGTGTGTATGTCTTGATGAACTGAGTTTTTGTGTATGTCTGGGTGAACTGTGTGTGTATGTCTGGGTGAGCTGTATGTGTTTGTGTGTGTTTATGAGTGTGTATGTCTGGGTGAACTGTGTGTGTGTTTCATTGTCTGGGTGAACAGTGTGTGTGTGTGTATGTCTGGTTGAACTGTGTGTGTATGAGTATGTCTGGGTGATCTGCGCGTGTGTGTAAGCCAGTGTGAACTGCATGTGTGTGTATGTCTGGGTGAACTGCATTTGTGTTTATGTCTGGATGAACAGTGTGTGCATGTGAACGTCTGCGTGAACTGTGTTTGTGTGCGCGTTGGTGTCTGGGTAAAATGTGTGTGTGTGCGTGTGTGTGTCTGGTTGAACTGTGTGTGCGTTTGTATGTCTGGGTGAACTGTGTGTGTGTGTCTGGGGGAACTGCATGTGAGCGTCTGTATGTTTGGGTGAATTGTGTGTCTGTGTGTCTGTGTGTGTGTGTCTGGGTGAAGTGTGTGTGTATGTCTGGGGGAGCTGTGTGTGTGTTTCTATGTCTGGGTGAACATTGTGTGTGTGTATATGTCTGAGTGAACTGTATGTGTATGAGTATGTCTGGATGGTCTGTGTGTGTGTGTGTATGTCCGAGGGAACTATGTGTGTGTGTGTTTATGTCTGGGTGAACTGCGTGTGTATGTCTGGGTGAACTCTGTGTGTGTGTGTATGTCTGGGTGAACTGCGTGTGTGTGTATGTCTGTGTGAACTGCGTTTGTGTGTATGTCTGCGGGAACTACATTTATATGCCTGGGTGAACTGCGTGTGTGTGTGTATGTCGAGGAGAACTGCGTGTGCGTGTGTATGTTTCGGTAAACTGCTTGTGTGTGTGTATGTCTGGGTGAACTGCGTTTGTGTGTGTATGTCTGGGTGAACTGCCTGTGTGTGTGTGTACATCCAGGTGAGCTATGTGTTTGTGTTTATGTCCGGGTGAACTGCTTGTGTGTGTATGTCTGGTTGAACTGCGTATGTGCGTATGTCTGGGTGAGCAGCGTTTATGTGTATGTCTGGGTGAACTGCGTGTGTATGTCTGGGTGAACTGCATGTGTGTGTGTATGCCTGGGTGAACTGCTTGTGCGTGTGTATGTCTGGGTGAACTTTGTATGCGTGTGTATGTCTGGGTGAACTTCATGTGTGTATGTGTGGGTGAACTGCGAGTGTGTGTATGTCGGGGTGAACTGCATGCGTATGTCTGGGTGAACTGCGAGTGTGTGTGTGTATATGTCTTTGAGAACTGTTAGTGTTGTGTGAATGTCTGTTTGAAATGTGTGTGCTTTTGTATGTCTGGGTGAACTGTGTGTGTGTGTGTGTGTGTGTTTGTATGTCTGGGTGAATTGCGTGTGTGTGTGTATCTCTGGATGAACTGAGTGTGTGTGTATATTTCTGGGTGAACTCTGTGTGTGTGTTTATGTCCGGGTGAACTACTTTTGTGTGTAAGTCTGGGTGAACTGCTTTTATGTGTATGTCTTGATGAACTGAGTTTGTGTGTATGTCTGGGTGAACTGTGTGTGTGTGTATGTCTTGGTGAACTGTGTGTGCATGTGTGTATGTTTGGGTGAACTGTGTGTTTGTGTGTGTTTCTGGGTGAACTGTGTATGCGTGTGTGTATGTCTGGGTGAACTGAGTGTGCGCGTGTTTTTGTCTGGTTGAACTGTGTGTGTGTGTGTGTGGGTGTGGGTGTGTACGTCTGGATGAATTGTTTGTGTACATCTGGGTGAACTGTCTGTGTGTGTGTTTATCTGGGTGAAATGTGTGTGTACATGTGGGTGAATATTTTGTGTGTGTGTACGTCTGCTTGAACAATGTGTGTGCATGTACATGTGGGAGAACTTGGTGTGTGTGTGTACATCTCTGTTAACTGTATGTGTATGTGTACGTCTGGGTGAACTGTGTGTGTGTGTACATATGGGGGAACTGTGTGTGTATGTTGGCTGAACTATGTGTGTATGTCTGGCTGAACTGTGTGGGTGTATGTCTGGGTGAACTGTGTGTATGTATGTATGTCTGGGTGAACTGTGTGCGTGTGTATGTCTGCGTGAACTGCGTGTGTGTGTGTGTATGTCTGGGTGAACTGCGGGTGTGTGCGTATTTCTGGGTGACCTCTGTGTGTGTGTTTAAGTCCGGGTGAACTACTTTTGTTTGTAAGTGTGGGTGAACTGCATTTGTGTGTATGTCTGGGGGAACTGCGAGTGTGTGTATGTCTTGATGAACTGAGTTTGTGTGTATGTCTGTGTGAACTGTCTGTTTGTTTATGTCTTGGTGAACTGTGTGTGCATGTGTGTATGTCTGGGTAAATTGTGTGTTTGTGTGAGTGTCTGGGTGAACTGTGTGTGCATGTGTGTATGTCTGGGTGAACTCTGTGTGTGTGTGTGTGTGTGTGTGTGGGTGTGTACGTCTGGGTGAAACGTGTGCGTACGTCTGGGTGAACTGTCTGTGTGTGTGTATGTCTGGGTGTGCTGCGTGTGTGTATGTATGTCTGGGTGAACTACGAGTGTGTGTATATTTCTGGGTGAACTCTGTGTGTGTGTTTATGTCCGGGTGAACTACTTTTGTGTGTAAGTCTGGGTGAACTGCTTTTGTGTGTATGTCTGGGGGAACTGCGTGTGTGTGTATGTCTTGATGAATTGAGTTTGTGTGTATGTCTGGGTGAACTGCGTGTGTGTGTATGTCTTGATGAACTGAGTTTGTGTGTATGTCTGGGTGAACTGTGTGTTTGTGTGTGCGTCTGGGTGATCTGTCAGTGCGTGTGGGTATGGCTGGGTGAACTGAATGTGCGCGTGTGTAAGTCTGGGTGAACTGTGTGTGTGTGTGTTTGTGGGGGTGGGTGTGTACCTCTGGGTGAACTGTGTGTGTACTTCTGGGTGAATTGTCTGTGTGTTTGTTTATCTGGGTGACATGTGTGTGTACATGTGGGTGAATATTGTGTGTGTGTGTACATCTGGTTGAACAGAGTGTGTGTGTGTGTATGTCTGGGTGAACAGTGGGTGTATGTGTACGTCCGAGTGAATAGTGTGTGTATGTGTACATCTGGGTGAACAATGTGTGTGCAGGTACATGTGCGTGAACTTGGTGTGTGTGTGTACATCTGGGTTAACTGCGTGTGTATGTGTACATCTGGGTGAACTGTGTGTGTGTGTGTACATATGGGGAACTGTGTGTGTATGTCTGGCTGAACTATGTGTTTATGTCTCGCTGAACTGTGTGGGTGTATGTCTGGGAGAGCTGTGTGTGTGTTTCTATGTCTGGGTGAAGAGTGTGTGTGTGTATATGTCTGAGTGAACTGTGTGTGTATGAGTATGTCTGGGTGATCTGCGTGTGTGTGTGTATGTCCGAGTGAACTAAGTGTGTGTGTGTTTATGTCTGGGTGAACTGCGTGTGTATGTCTGGGTGAACTGTGTGTGTGTGTTTTGGTCTGGGTGAACTGTGTGTGTGTGTGTGTGTGTGTGTGTATGTCTGGGTGAACTGTGTATGTGTGTGTATGTCTGGGTGAACTGCGTGTGTGTGTATGTCTGTGTGAACTGCGTTTGTGTGTATGTCTGCGGGAACTACATTTATATGCCTGGGTGAACTGCGTGTGTGTGTGTATGTCGGGGAGAACTGCGTGTGCATGTGTATGTTTGGGTAAACTGCGTGTGTGTGTGTATGTCTGGGTGAACTGCGTGTGTGTGTGTATGTCTGGGTGAACAGCCTGTGTGTGTTTGTATATCCAGGTAAACTATGTGTGTGTGTTTATGTCCGGGTGAACTGCTTGTGTGTGTATGTCTGGTTGAACTGCGTATGTGTGTATGTCTGGGTGAACAGCGTGTGTGTGTATGTCTGTGTGAACTGCGTGTGTATGTCTGGGTGAACTGCATGTGCGTGTGTATGCCTGGGTGAACTGCTCATGCCTGTGTATGTCTGGGTGAACTTTGTGTGCGTGTGTATGTCTGGGTGAACTTTGTGTGTGTATGTGTGGGTGAACTGCGAGTGTGTGTATGTCAGGGTGAACTGCATGCGTATGTCTGGGTGAACTGCGTGTGTGTGCATATGTCTGTGAGAACTGTTAGTGTTGTGTGAATGTCTGTTTGAAATGTGTGTGCTTTTGTATGTCTGTGAGAACTGTGTGTGTGTATGTCTGGGTGAACTGCGTCTGCTTTTATATGTCTGGGTGAACTGTATGTGTATTTCTGGATGAACTTCGTGTGTGTGATTATATGTATGTGTGAACTGCGAGTGTTGTGTGTATGTCTGGGTGAACTGTGTGTGTGTGTATGTCTGGGTGATCTGCCTCTGTGTGTATGTCTGGGTGAATTGTATGTGTGTGTGTATGTCTGGGTGAACTGTGTGTGTGTGTGTGCGTGTATGTCTGGGTGAACTATGTGTGTATGTCTGGGTGAACTGTTAGTGTGAGTGTGTATGTCTGGGTGATATGCCTGTGTCTTTATGTCTGGTTGAACAGTGTGTATGTGAACATCTGGGTGAACTGCATTTGCTTGTCTACGCCTGGGTGAACTGCGAATGTATGACTGGGTGATCCGCTTGTGTGTGTGTATATGTCTGTGTAAACTGCGAAAGTGTATGTATGTCTGGGTGATCTGTGTGTGTGTGTATGTCTGGGTGATATGCATGTTTGTGTATTGTGTTTGTGTATGTGTGGGTGAACTGCATTTTTCTGGTTGAACTGTGTGTGCATGTGAATGTCTGCGTGAACTGTGTTTGTGTGCGCATTGATGTCTGGGTAAAATGTGCGTGTGTGCGTGTATGTGTCTGGGTGAACTGCGTGTGTGCGTCTGTATGTCTGTCTGTGTGTCTGTGTGTGTGTGTGTATATCTGGGTGAACTGTGTGTTTATGTCTGGGTGAGCTGAATGTGTGCGTGTGTGTGTTTGTGTGTGTGTATGTCTGGGTGAACAGTGTGTGTGTTTCGATGTCTGGGTGAACAGTGTGTGTGTGTGTGTATGTCTGGGTGAACTGTGTGTTTGTGTGTGTGTCTGGGTGAACTGTGTGTGCGTGTGTGTATGTATGGGTGAACTGAGTGTGCACGTGTGTATGTCTGGGTGAACAGTGTGTGTGTGTGTGTGTGTGTGTGTGTGTGTGTATGTGGGTGTGTACGTCTGGGTTAACTGTGTGTGTACGTCTGGGTGAACTGTGTGTGTGTGTATGTCTGGGTGAAATGTGTGTGACTTCGTGTGGTTGAATAGTGTGTGTGTGTGTACGTCTGGGTGAACAGTGTGTGTGTGTGTACATCTGGGTGAACAGTGGGTGTATGTGTACGTCTGTGTGAACACTGTGTGTGCATGTACATGTGGTGAACAGTGTGTGTGTGTATGTCTGGGTGAACAGTTTGTGTGTGTGTACATCTGGGTGAACAGTGGGTGTATGTGTACGTCTGTGTGAACAGTGTGTGTGCATGTACATGTGGGTGAACAGTGTGTGTGTGTATGTCTGGGTGAACTGTGTGTGTATGCGTACGTCTGGTTGAACAGTGTGTGTGTGAGTACGTAGGGGGGAACTTTGTGTGTGCACATATGTGTGAAATGTGTGTGTATGCCAGGCTGAACTATGTGTGTATGTTTGGCTGAACTGTGTGTGTGTATGTCTGGGTGAAATGTGTTTGTGTATGTCTGGGTGAACTGTGAGTGTGTATGTCTGCGTGAACAGTGTGTGCATTTGTGTGTATGTCTGGGTGAACTGCGTGTGTGTGAATATGTCTGGGTGAAGTGTGTGTGTGTGTGTGTGTGTATATGTCGGTGTGACCTGCGTGTGTATGTCTGGGTGAACAGCGTGCTTGCGTATCTCTGGGTGAACTATGTGTGTATGTCTGGGTGAACTGCGTGTGTGTGTGTATGTCTGGGTGAACTGCGTGTGCCTGTGTATGTCTGGGTGAACTTTGTGTGTGTGTGTATGTCTGGGTGAACTGTGTGTGTATATGTGTGGGGGAACTGCGAGTATGTGTATGTCAGAGTAATCTCCGTGTATGTGTATGTCTGGGTAAACTGCGTGTATGTGTATGTCTGGGTGATATGCGTGTTTGTGTATGTCTGGGTGAACTGCATTTGTGTTTACGTCTGGGTGAACGGTGAGTGCAGGTGAATGTCTGGGTGAACTGTGTTTGTGTGCGCGTTGATGTCTGGGTAAAATGTTTGTGTGTGTGTCTGTGTGTCTGTGTGTGTGTGCATGTGTGTGTGTGTCTGGGTGAACTGCATGTGTGCGTCTGTATGTTTGGGTGAACTGTGTGTCTGTGTGTCTGTGTGTGTGTGTATGTCTGGGTGAACTGTGTGTGTATGTGTGGGTGAACTGCGAGTGTGTGTATATCTGGGTAATCTACGTGTGTGTGTATGTCTGGGTGATCTGCATGTAGGTGTATATGTGGGTGAACTGCATGTGTGTTTATGTCTGGGTGAACGGCTTGCGTGTGTATGTCTGGGTGAACTGTTAGTGTGAGTGTGTATGTCTGGGTGATATGCCTGTGTCTTTATGTCTGGTTGAACAGTGTGTATTTGAACATCTGGGTGAACTGCATGTGCTTGTCTATGCCTGGGTGAACTGCGAATTTATGACTGGGTGATCCGCTTGTGTGTGTGTATATGTCTGTGTAAACTGCGCAAGTGTGTGTATGTCTGGGTGATCTGTGTGTGTGTGTATGTCTGGGTGATCTGTGTGTGTGTGTATGTCTGGGTGATATGCATGTTTGTGTATGTGTGGGTGAACTGCATTTGTGTTTATGTCTGGTTGAACTGTGTGTGCCTGTGAATGTCTGCGTGAACTGTGTTTGTGTGCGCATTGATGTCTGGGTAAAATGTGCGTGTGTGCGTGTATGTGTCTGGGTGAACTGCGTGTGTGCGTCTCTATGTCTGTCTGTGTGTCTGTGTGTTTGTGCGTATATGTCTTGGTGAACTGTGTGTTTGTGTGTGTGTTTGGGTGAACTGTGTGTGCGTGTGTGTATGTATGGGTGAACTGAGTGTGCGCGTGTGTATGTCTGGGTGAACAGTGTGTGTGTGTGTGTGTGTGTGTGTGTGTGTTTGTGTATGTGGGTGTGTACGTCTGGGTTAACTGTGTGTGTACGTCTGGGTGAACTGTGTGTGTGTGTATGTCTGGGTGAAATGTGTGTGACTTCGTGTGGTTGAATAATGTGTGTGTGTGTGTTTACGTCTGGGTGAACAGTGTGTGTGTGTGTACATCTGGGTGAACAGTGGGTGTATGTGTACGTCTGTGTGAACACTGTGTGTGCATGTGCATGTGGTGAACAGTGTGTGTGTGTATGTCTGGGTGAACAGTGTGTGTGTGCATACATCTGGGTGAACAGTGGGTGTATGTGTACGTCTGTGTGAACAGTGTGTGTCCATGTACATGTGGTGAACATTGTGTGTGTGTACGCCTGGGTGAACAGTGTGTGTGTGTGTACCTCTGGGTGAACAGTTTGTACATGTACGTGTGTGTGAACAGTGTGTGTATGCGTACGTCTGGGTGAACAATGTTTGTGCATGTACATGTGGGTGAACAGTGTGTGTCTGTACGTCTGGGTGAACTGTGTGTGTATGCGTACGTCTGGGTGAACAGTGTGTGTGTGTGTACTTAGGGGGGAATTTTGTGTGTGCACGTATGTGTGAAATGTGTGTGTATGTCTGGCTGAACTATGTGTGTATGTTTGGCTGAACTGTGTGTGTGTATGTCTGGGTGAACTGTGTGTGTGTATGTCTGGGTGAACTGTGTGTGTGTATGTCTGCGTGAACAGTGTGTGCATTTGTGTGTATGTCTGCGTGAACTGTGTGTGTTTGTGTCTGTGTGTATGTCTGAGTGATCTGTGTGTGTGTATGTCTGAGTGAACTGCGTGTGTGTGAATATGTCTGGGTGAAGTGTGTGTGTGTGTGTGTTTATCACTGTGTGAACTGCGTGTGAATGTCTGGGTGAACAGCGTGCATGTGTATCTCTGGGTTAACTGTGTGTGTATGTCTGGGTGAACTGCGTGTGTGTGTGTATGTCTGGGTGAACTGTGTGTGCGTGTGTATGTCTGGGTGAACTTTGTGTGCGTGTGTATGTCTGGGTGAACTGTGTGTGTATATGTGTGGGTGAACTGCGAGTATGTGTATGTCAGGGTAATCTCTGTGTATGTGTATGTCTGCGTAAACTGCGTGTATGTGTATGTCTGGGTGATATGCATGTTTGTGCATGTCTGGGTGAACTGCATTTGTGATTATGTCTGGGTGAACTGTGTGTGCAAAAGAATTGCTGGGTGAACTGTGTTTGTGTGCGCGTTGATGTGTGGGTAAAATGTTTGTGTGTGTGTCTGTGTGAACTGTGTGCATGTGCGTGTGTGTCTGGGTGAACGGCTTGCGTGTGTATGTCTGGGTGAACTGCGTATGTGTGTATGTCTGGGTGAACTGGGAGTGTGTATGTCTTGGTGAACTGAGCTTGTGTGTATGTCTGGGTGAACTGTTTGTGTGTGTGTCTATGTCTGGGTGAACTATTTGCGTGTGTATGTCTTGCTGAACTGTGTGTGCGTGTGTGTATGTCTGGGTGAACTGTGTGTTTGTGTGTGTGTCTGGGTGAAGTGTGTGTCCGTGTGTGTATGTCTGGGTGAAATGAGTGTGCTTGTGTGTATGTCTTAGTGAACTGTGTGCATGTATGTGTGTATGTGGGTGTGAACGTCTGGGTGAACTTTGTGTGTATGTCTGGGTGAACTGTGTGTGTACGTCTGGGTGAACAGTGTGTGTACGTCTGGGTGAACAGTGGGTGTATGTGTATGTCTGTGTAAAATGTGTGTGTGCATGTACATGTGGGTGAACAGTGTGTGTGTGTATATGTCTGGGTGAACTGTGTGTGTGTGTTCCTCTGGGTGAACAGTTTGTATGTGTACGTGTGTGTGAACAGTCTGTGTATGCGTACGTCTGGGTGAACAATGTGTGTGCATGTATATGTGGGTGAACAGTGTTTGTGTGTGTACATCTGGGTGAACTGTGTGTGTACGTGTACATCTGGGTGAAGTGTGTGTGTGTGTGTTCATAGGGGGGAACTTTATATTTGGCTGAACTGTTTGTGTGTATGTCTGGGTGAACTGTGTGTGTGTGTGTATGTCTGGGTGAACAGTTTGTACGTGTACGTGTGTGTGAACAGTGTGTGTATGCGTACGTCTGGGTGAACAATGTGTGTGCTTGTTCATATGGGTGAACTGTGTGTGTGTGTGTACGTCTGGGTGAACTGTGTGTCTATGCGTACGTCTGGGTGAAATGTGTGTGCATGTACATGGGGGGAACTTTGTGTGTGTGCACGTATGTGTGAAATGTGTGTGTATGTCTGGCTGAACTATGTGTGTATGTTTGGCTGAACTGTGTGGCTGTATGTCTGGGTGAACTGTGTGTGTGTGTATGTCTGGGTGAACTGTGTGTGTATGTCTGCGTGAACTGTGTGTGCGTTTGTGTGTATGTCTGGGTGAACTGTGTGTTTGTGTCTGTGTGTATGTCTGAGTGATCTGTGTATGTGTCTATGTCTGAGTGAACTGCGTGTGTGTGAATATGTCTGGGTGAAGTGCTTGTGTGTGTGTGTATGTCTGTGTGAACTGCGTGTGTATGTCTGGGTGAACAGCGTGCATGTGTATGTCTGGGTGAACTGTGTCTGTATGTCTGGGTGAACTGCATGTGTGTGTGTATGTCTGGGTGAACTGCGTGTGCGTGTGTATGTCTGGGTGAACTTTGTGTGCGTGTGTATGTCTGGGTGAACTGTGTGTGTATATGTGTGGGTGAACTGCGAGAATGTGTATGTCAGGGTAATCTCCGTGTATGTGTATGTCTGGGTGAACTGCGTGTATGTGTATGTCTGGGTGATATGCGTGTTTGTGTATGTCTGGGTGAACTGCATTTGTGTTTATGTCTGGGTGAACTGTGTGTGCATGTGAATGTCTGGGTGAACTGTGTTTGTGTGCGCGTTGATGTCTGGGTAAAATGTTTGTGTGTGTGTCTGTGTGTCTGGGTGAACTGTGTTTGTGCGTTTATATGTCTGGGTGAACTGCATGTATGTGTATATGTGGGTGAACTGCATGTGTGTGTATGTGGGTGTGAACGTCTGGGTGAACTGTGTGTGTACGTCTGGGTGAACTGTGTGGGTGTATGTCTGGGTGAACTGTGTGTATGTATGTATGTCTGGGTGAACTATGTGCGTGTGTATGTCTGGGTGAACTGCGTGTGTGTGTGTGTATGTCTGGGTGAACTGCGTGTGTGTGCGTATTTCTGGGTGACCTCTGTGTGTGTGTTTTTGTCCGGGTGAACTACTTTTGTTTGTAAGTCTGGGTGAACTGCTTTTGTTTGTATGTCTAGGGGAACTGCGTGTGTGTGTATGTCTTGATGAACTGAGTTTCTGTTTCTGTCTGTGTGAACTGTCTGTTTGTTTATGTCTTGGTGAACTGTGTGTGCGTGTGTGTATTTCTGGGTAAATTGTGTGTTTGTGTGAGTGTCTGGGTGAAATGTGTGTGCGTGTGTGTATGTCTGGGTGAACTGAGTGTGCGCATGTGTATTTCTGGGTGAACACTGTGTGTGTTTGTGTGTGTGTGGGTGTGTACTTCTGGGTGAAATGTGTGTGTACGTCTGGGTGAACTGTCTGTGTGTATGTATGTCTGGGTGAACTACGAGTGTGTGTATATTTCTGGGTGAACTCTGTGTGTGTGTTTATGTCCGGGTGAAATACTTTTGTGTGTATGTCTGGGTGAACTGCTTTTGTGTGGATGTCTGGGGGAACTGCGTGTGTGTGTATGTCTTGATGAATTGAGTTTGTGTGTATGTCTGGGTGAACTGCGTGTGTGTGTATGTCTTGATGAACTGAGTTTGTGTGTATGTCTGGGTGAACTGTGTGTTTGTGTGTGTGTCTGGGTGATCTGTCAGTGCGTGTGTGTATGTCTGGGTGAACTGAATGTGCGCGTGTGTAAGTCTGGGTGAACTGTGTGTGTGTGTGTGTGTGTGGGGGGGGGTGGGTGTGTACGTCTGGGTGAACTGTGTGTGTACGTCTGGGTGAATTGTCTTTGTGTGTGTTCATCTGGGTGAAATGTGTGTGTACATATGGGTGAATAGTGTGTGTGTGTGTACATCTGGTTGAACAGAGTGTGTGTGTGTGTATGTCTGGGTGAACAGTGGGTGTATGTGTACGTCCGAGTGATGAGTGTGTGTATGTTTATGTCTGGGTGAACAATGTGTGTGCATGTACATGTGGGTGAACTTGGTGTGTGTGTGTACATCTGGGTTAACTGCGTGTGTATGTGTACGTCTGGGTGAACTGTGTGTGTGTGTGCATATGGGGGAACTGTGTGTGTATGTCTGGCTGAACTATGTGTTTATGTCTAGCTGAACTGTGTGGGTGTATGTCTGGGTGAACTGTGTGTGTATGTATGTCTGGGTGAACTGTGTGCGTGTGTATTACTGGGTGAACTGTGTGTGCATGTGAATGTCTGGGTGAACTGTGTTTGTGGTCACGTTGATGTCT